>NC_025700.1:17012286-17018725 GCF_000633955.1 Camelina sativa
AACAGGGAATTGATTTTGGGGTTTAATACTTTCTTGCCAAAAGGTTTCGAGATAACTCTCTTACCTGAGGATGACCAACCTACGCCTAAGAAGCCTGTTGAGTTTGAGGAAGCTATTAGTTTTGTCAACAAGATTAAGGTAGTTTAATTTTTTGATTGTGGTGCATTTATCTTTGCTACTTGCTTCTTAACTATTGTTATATCTGCAGACAAGGTTTCAAGGCGATGATCGTGTATACAAATCATTTTTAGACATTTTGAACATGTATAGAAAGGAAAACAAGTCCATTACTGAGGTCTACCATGAGGTGTGTGTTTGTGTGTAGCCATTTGTGGTATAGTGTTTTGGTTTCCCTTCTTGTCTTAGTTTGATATTGTTTATCTTGTAGGTGGCTATCCTTTTCCGGGACCATCACGATTTGTTTGGGGAGTTCACTCACTTTCTCCCTGATACTTCAGCAACTGCCTCTACTAATGATTCTTTAAAAATCCCATTACGTGATAGAGGCATTAAGTCTTTTCCCACCATGCGTCAAATAGATCTTGATAAGGTTAATTTCACTATTGTTTTCTTTAAATAGTTTTTTTCACTAGGCTTACTGTGCAATCGAAAATTTCAATTCTTAGACGTATCACTTGTTACAGAAGGACCGGATCGTTACTTCGCATCCTGACCGTGCCCTGAAAACCGAACATATGGACGTAGACCATGAAAGGCCTTTGTTGAAAGAAAGTAAAGAAGAAGTGAGACGCATTGACAAAAAGAATGATTACATGGATGAAAGAGACAGGAAAGATTTCAGAGGTATTGAACACGATAGCCAGAAAGATCATTTCCTAAACAAAAAGAAGCTGACACTTAGGGATGATGATTCTGCTGAAGTGTCCAATCATGCCATTCCCAGTTCATCTACTTATGATGAAAAAGGTGCTACGAATAGCAGATCTCTCGTTTTCCTTTATTTTATACGTCTGAGTTAGTTAGGAGTGAGTTCGTGCTACATCGATCTGCGAGTCTTGTGTTCTTAAATTTGACTGATGTGATGACAGGTCATAGCCAAGAACTTGCTTTTGTTGATAGAGTGAAGGCAAAGCTTGATACCGCTGACAACCAGGAGTTCTTGCGATGTCTTAATCTCTATTCAAAGGAGATCATCAGCCAACCAGAACTGCAGTCTTTGGTATGTTTTTTTGCTGACTTATATTTTCTCACTGCATTGTTAAATTGGGGAAGATTAGTCAATTTGCCTATCATTGACTCATTCACAAATATTCTTGGTTATTAGGTGAGAAATTTAATTGGAGTATATCCAGACCTTATGGATGCCTTCAGAGTCTTTTTGGCACAGTGTGACAAGAATGGTAATTTGCTAAACTTGTGCTCTTTCTCTTCTTACATTCGCCGGTTAATGGTTAAAATTTTGACCCTTTTTGTATTCTTTTCTGCAGATGGATTACTTTCTGGTATTGTGTCTAAGAGTAAGTCTAGCAATTTTTTATAACATAGGTCTGATGTTTTCTCTCCAGACGTATTGAATTGACTCTAACCATTAAATTTCTACAACTACAGAATCGTTGTGGAGTGAAGGCAAATGTCCTCAACCTACCAAGTCACAGGACATAGAAACAGACCGAGAACGTGAGAAGATTCAAAGGTATAGAGAAAGAGACCGCGAAAAGGAGAGGCTTGAAAAGGCAGCAGCGAGTCAAAAATGGGCTAAACCTATCAGTGAACTAGATCTCTCAAACTGTGAACAATGCACACCTAGTTATCGTTTACTTCCAAAGAATGTATGGTGCTACAGTTCATCATGCCAAATCTACTCCACTTGGTTAATTTTTTGTTGCTTCATTAGTTACATGTGCATATATTGTTTTCCTGCAGTACCCAATTCCTATAGCAAGCCAAAAAATGGAGATTGGTAGCCAAGTGCTTAATGATCATTGGGTCTCTGTCACTTCAGGAAGTGAAGACTATTCATTTAAACACATGCGCAAGAACCAATACGAAGAGAGCCTATTTAAATGTGAAGATGACAGGTTAGTGATTAATGTATACTAATGTCATGTTATGTTGGTAATCTCAAAATCTGACTGTCTTCTGTTATTTGTTGAGTAAATATTTGTATGTTGCTGTTCTTTAGGTTTGAGCTTGACATGTTATTAGAGTCTGTGGTGTCGGCTACGAATCGAGTGGAAGAGTTATTAGCAAAGATGAATAGTAATGAATTGAAAACCGACACTCCCATCTGTATCGAGGATCACCTCACAGGTATACATATAAAGCTGGCATGAACAACAACATCATAAATATTGAGCTCATCTCTTATAGCAGAACTGATCTGAATTGATGCATCTTGTTTTGTTAATCGTATTGTAGCTCTAAACCTAAGATGCATAGAACGGTTATACGGTGACCACGGCCTTGATGTGTTGGATTTGTTAAGGAAGAATGCATATCTTGCTTTACCCGTAATACTGACACGTCTGAAACAGAAGCAAGAAGAATGGTCAAGGTGTCGTACTGAGTTTAACAAAGTCTGGGCTGACATATATACAAAGAACTACCACAGATCACTTGATCATCGCAGTTTTTATTTCAAACAGCAGGATTCAAAGAATCTGAGCACAAAAGGTTTTTTTTCTCGTTACTCATTTATATTATAAGAGAAAATGCTCTAAGTGAAATCTACTTACAATAGTATTGTTCACTGCAGCGTTGCTGGCAGAGATAAAAGAGATCTCTGAAAAGAATCGAACTGAAGATGATGCACTTCTTGCTCTTGCGGCTGGAAATAGACGAACAATTTCTTCCAATATGAGTTTTGATTATCAAGATCCTGATCTTCACGAAGATCTGTATCAGCTGATCAAGTACTCATGTGGAGAAATGTGTTCAACAGAACAGTTAGATAAAGTAATGAAGGTATGGACAGAGTTTTTGGAACCATTATTTGGTGTTCCTTCTCGCCCTCAAGGTGCTGAAGACCGACAAGATGCTGTCAAGTCTACGAACCAGAATTCAAAAAGTGGTAGTGCAAGCGAGGGCAGTCCTCAAAATGGAACTAGTGTTGCCAACTCTATGCGGTTAAATGGCCCTCAAAAAGTCAATGATACTAATCAAGTGCGGCAAGCTAGTGATTTGGATAAAGATGTTACTTCTTCTAAGACCTCAGATGCATGTGACAATACTCAAAATGATAAAATGCCGAAGAATCTAACTAAACCTGACGAAAGACCCGAAACCAAACAAGCTGTTTCTATTGAACGTGCGCATAACTCAAATGCACCGCCTGTGGATGGGTTGCTACCTCAAAGGAATGGAAAAACCAGCATTGTATCCATTACAGGTAAACACTTTTAATTTTGCTTGATAAGAGTACTCTTGGAATTTTTCACGTTGTAAGATGAATAGTATCATTTCCTCTTTTACATGACCAGGGCTTAGCGGTAGTAATCCAAAGCCTAGTGCTTTAACCAGTGGAATGGAGATGGAGTTGAAGCCGAATCATGTGAATGGCCCACGGTTAGAGGTATTGTTGCGCAATGGAGAACTTGTGTAATTCTTGTATCTTGCAAATATATGAAATGTTGATCTGAAATATATGATATTCTACTTACTCATTCCACAGATTGGTGAAAACGGAGTAATTCTAAATGGGACATTGGCAGAAATATCAAATAATCAAAGATCTAACGAAGGGTTCGCTGGACAAACCAAAGTCGAAAGAGAGGAGGGTGAACTTTCCCCAACTGGAGAGTTTGAGGAAGATAACTTTGCAGTTCATGCAGAGAATGAGTTGGAGACTCTCAGCAAAATTAAGGAGAATGATGATGCTAATGCAGATGATGAAGGTGATGCAAGTGCCCCAAGATCATCAGATGGCAGTGGAAACACATCTCAGAACGGTGATGTTTCTGGAACTGACTCAGGTGATGGTGAAGATTGTTATCGTGAAGATGATATGGATCATAATAATAAAGCAGAAAGTGAAGGAGAAGCTGAAGAAGGTATGTCTGATGCCCATGATGGTGCTGAAGGAGATAAGCCTGTGCTGTCCATGTCAATAAGAAACATGCTGCATGTGAAACCTCTTGCAAAGTATGTCCCTCCAGCTTTGCGCGATAAGGACAAAGATGATTCTCGAAAGAACTCCAAAGTCTTTTATGGGAATGATTCTTTCTATGTTCTTTTCAGGCTTCATCAGGTAAAACATATCATTTTTTCAATCTGCATATCAATGAGGCTAGAATCTTTCGTGAGGCTGACTTTTGCGGTTACTCTCTCTATACAGATTTTGTATGACAGAGTGTTATCAGCAAAGATCAACTCATCATCTCCAGAAAAAAAGTGGAAGACATCAAATTCAACAAACCCTGCTGATTCGTACGCCAGGTGACTAACCCTTGCAATTATTTCATGCAACTGCTACAGTAATATGTGTTGCTGCTTACACATCTAGTTGGAACAGATTCATGAATGCTCTCTACAATTTACTCGATGGTACATCTGATAATTCCAAGTTTGAAGATGATTGCCGAGCAATAATTGGGACTCAGTCATATATTCTTTTCACATTGGACAAACTGATCTATAAGCTCATCAAGCATGTAAGTTTTCCTTTTGGATGGACAGTCTTGATCTCTTTATTTATTATTCTTCACTTGTGGTTTTAACTGACCATTGTGGATCCTCCAGCTCCAGGTAGTAGCCGCTGATGAGATGGACAACAGATTACAACAGTTATATGCTTATGAAAAATCCAGAAAGCCTGAAAAGTTTCTTGATGCTGTTTATTATGAAAATACTCGTGTTCTTCTTCCAGATGAGGATATTTACCGCATTGAATGTGTAAGTATTTTTTACCCTTGCACAGTTTGGACAAAGCAAGCTTATGACCGAGGAACTTCATAAGTTATGTATCTTCTTGCATTTTTATTTCTGCAGGACCTATCAACACCAACCAAACTCTCTATTCAGCTTCTGGACTACGGACATGATAAGCTCGATGTGACATCCATATCCATGGACCCGACTTTTGCAACTTACCTCCACAATGTGTTCCTTTCCGATCAACCTAATGCGAAAGAGAGTCCTCGAATCTATTTAAAACGGTAAGTCAAGAAAATTAACTAAGTACTATCTCATCTTAAAACTAAAGGGGACACAAATCAGATGAACTCTTTTTTTTCCTCCCAGGAATAAGCGTAAAAATGGTGGTAACAGTGAACTATGCACCACGGATGAAGTTAAAACTATTAACGGTTTGGAATGTAAGATAACCTGTAGTTCTTCAAAGGTACAGTCTCTTTTCCTGATTACCACTGTGAGTTTCCACTTTAAGCTTGTCTTTTTAAGAAGAATTGTCGGGTATTCTCTTCAGGTATCCTATGTACTAGATACCGAGGATGTGTTCCATCGTGCTAAGAGGAGGAAAATTTTGAACCAAAGCGGTTTACCACTTGGAGAGGACTCTGTTTGCAGTGATTTGATTAAGCAAAGGAGAAAACAAAGATACCAAAATCTTCTCCCCAGCCAATGACATCTTTCACTTACCAGTTACCACCAGAAAACGCTCGTGAATAGAGTAACTTCGCACTTTTTGAGAGATAAAAGGTTGCCCATTCTTTGCTTGTTATACTCAGCATTGAGCTTTGTCAGAAGAGAAGGAACATGATGAGATGGCTCTCACTTCTGTTGCTATCTCTGGTCCCTGTTGTATTCTCACAGAAAAGAAAAAGGGAGGGAGGGGAAAAATCGAAGGAATACTAAAAGGATTTAACTGCCCAAGCCTTCAAAGTCTTGTTTCCCTAATTGTGTATATAAGCATTTTGTATGTTGTAACATTAACTCAAAATTTCTTCTTTCTTTACTCCTATTCTTTCCAACATTAATCTGAATGAAAAATTTGTTCCTGTATCTCCATTGTTTACATCTAATTATATCTTGCCAATGGGTCACTAAAGACCGAGCTAATGTGGAGCTTCTTTTAACCGGCAAGCTCACTGATTGGTGGACGGTCCATGATGTCTGCTGCAGCTGCTGCGCTGCGTTGCAGGACCGGGTCAATATCAGGCAACTTAGGAATCTGAGCCAAGAGATCAATGGTGCGTCGTAACAGACGAGCAAGATCACCTTCGTCCATTGCACATTCCATCATCATTTCTTTCCAACTTAATCCAGAAGCCCAAGCTTCAACCATACCGGAGAACTGAACATCCAAACAACATGGAATCATGACCTCGTGCTTCTCTTGAAGCTTTATAAGAGAGTTTCTCTGTTCTTGTAAGAAATTAACCATGTCTACTACTGTATCAGATGGCTCGTAAATATAGTTGTTGTCTCTCCAAGGTCGAACTTTTATGCCCTCTGAAACTAAACTTGCACATACACCAGCTAATTGAGGAGGCTTGAGATCCACCAGGGCTTTGTTCCGGAG
>NC_025700.1:17018842-17051021 GCF_000633955.1 Camelina sativa
TGTGGAGCCTCTTTTAACCGGCAAGCTCACTGATTGGTGGACGGTCCATGATGTCTGCTGCAGCTGCTGCGCTACGTTGCAAGACCGGGTCAATATCAGGCAACTTAGGAATCTGAGCCAAGAGATCAATGGTGCGTCGTAACAGACGAGCAAGATCACCTTCGTCCATTGCACATTCCATCATCATTTCTTTCCAACTTAATCCAGAAGCCCAAGCTTCAACCATACCAGAGAACTGAACGTCCAAACAACATGGAATCATAACCTCGTGCTTCTCTTGAAGCTTTATAAGAGAGTTTCTCTGTTCTTGTAAGAAATTAACCATGTCTACTACTGTATCAGATGGCTCGTAAATATAGTTGTTGTCTCTCCAAGGTCGGACTTTTATGCCCTCTGAAACTAAACTTGCACATACACCAGCTAATTGAGGAGGCTTGAGATCCACCAGGGCTTTGTTCCGGAGTACCATTGCAAGCCAGAGCTCGTTTTCTCCTCGGATTGCAGCAGCTGTTTCTCCCAGAGGAAATATCAGGTGTGTGTTAATGTCCAATGCTCTGCTTTCGTGAATCACATTGCTTATGCGCATGAAATCTTTCCAACCAGACGGTTCAATCTGCTCTAAACGGTTTATGAGGCGTCTGGATCTCGCCTTGAGCCGTTTCATCTTCTCAACCGTCAGATTAGCGTTCTCTAGAATTTTCCTGTACTCTCTGAACCCTGATGACCGAGACATCTTCTTCTTCAAACGAGACACTTTGCTCCTTTGTTCCCTGTACTGTTCCGCAGCATTATCATACTCTTGGGATATATGTAAGACCTCTTCTTCTTTGGAAAGGCTGCTTAGGACAGGTACGTTTAAACTCCATGACCATGTCTCTAGAGATCCTTCCAATCTCCACAAACTTCCAAGTTCGGATTCAGCTAGTTTATCCCACTGCATATCTGCTTTATCCAGGAGAGTCTTCATGATTTCTCGAGGCAAAGCATCTCCAAGCGCTAAAGCAATGTTAGGGAAACCAGTTCTGTAGACAGTCCTTATCCACTTCTCAGTAAAGAGATACCAGGAGTTATCAGAGCCAAGGGCCACATAGTAAGATGGGTTAACAATAGGCTTTCCAGGTTCATTTGCCGCCAGCTCATCCTCAATTACGTTCGACGCAAAAGACTCATCCAAAGATATCATCTTCTGAAGTTTGGAACCTTGAAATGAATCGATATGTCCTAAGTAAACAGCAGGGACTGACTGCTGCTTCCCTTCAGAATCCTTGAACTCCAAACAAATAAATGGTAAGTTACCCTCTTCCATCCCTTTTAAAAGAGGTTTTAGCGCGGAGAACCTTTCGAGTTCCATCCTTCTTCGTGATTCAGCACGCTTGCGTTTCTCCTCCCGCAGCTCTTGCTTCAGTTCAGTGATCTCCTTGTAGTCCCTCGCTGAAAGAAGTTTCTTACTCTTCTTATCTATTGCTTCATCGCTTATTTCGGATGACAGAATCTCGATCTTCTTGTCAATTTCAGCAAGTTCCTCCTTTGCGGCAACCATCACATTGCTGCTCACATAGTTTCCAAAACTCTTTTCAACTAATTTCTTGGCTTCTTCCAGACTTCTCCCTGCTTGTAAGACTTTCCCGTCCTCATTTCCACTTGATTTACGAGTAACTTTTGAACCAGCTACCAGATTCAGCACCATGCCATATGAAGCAGTAAACTGTGACACGAGAGGTTTAACTCCAGCAAAAACAAGTTTGCAGCACTCTTCAGCGCCTTCAAAAGCAGTCTGAACCAGCACAGTATAACCCTTCTCATCAATGCCTCTACGTCCAGCACGTCCAGCCATCTGGAACAATTCGTTAGGACCCAACTGTATTCGTTCACTACCAGCCTTTTTGGTTAGACACGAAATAACAGCCGTTCTAGCGGGCATGTTTATTCCAGCAGCAAGTGTCTCAGTAGCAAAGACTACCTTAACAAGTCCTCGCTGAAACAGTTCCTCAATGAAAGATTTCCAAAGAGGTAGACAACCTGCATGATGCGCAGCGATTCCCCTAAGCAGTCCTTTATCTGCACTCTCTCTCACTGCATCTGGATAAAGAACGCGAAACTTCTTCAAGGCCAACTCAACCTCGCTCTTCTCGCAATCATCTAAAAGCTGAAAATTTTCAACATACTGTACAGCTGCATCACATCCTCTACGGTTAAATATGAACCATATCGCTGGTAACATATTTTTTCCCTGGAGATGCCATAATGTGTCGCTAATTTGAGGTACCTAGAAGTCAAGACATGGCACAGTCATTAAATTATCATGAGAAAATCATATTCGAATACATTAGAAACCACAAATGCCTAGTTTGCAAGGGTTGTTAAAAAGCATAATGTAATACCTGTGATCGACGAATCTTGTTTATCTCATTCTTTGAAAGAGGATAATCAGTAACGTTCACAAGGTTGTTGTAGCTGATATCACCTCCTCGTTTTTTTGACCTCCTTTTCCTATACGCGTCATCATCATCATCACGAAATCTAGCTTCTGAGGCAGACAGTTGCAAATAATTGAGAGACAGCTTCCTGATCCAATTAATAAAGCCTCCTCCAATTATTATCAAAGTAAAATATTCAACAACACATGTTGATGATAAAGTACAGAGTTGAACAAGTTACCTATTCACGTTTGTCCCTCTCTCATCAAGCAGAGGTAATAAAGAACGTTTTGTTGAGAAGTACCAAGTTAATGGAACTGGGCGTCTTGTTGATGTTACCAACTCGGTTTTACCATGTATCTGAGACCAAAACACAGAAACGGCTAGCACATCTTAGATAACCAGTGGCTAAAGAATCTAAGGATTGCTACCATTGTAATAGTAGTAGTTTACGAGAAATTGAGATACTTCATCAGCAAAACAATATTTATTCTGCTTGACAATAGACGATATGTGACAGTGAACATGACATTAGGTACATTGTTAAAACTGCTTACGATAGGAACATGATAACGAAATGCATTCCCGTAAGGAAAATGTGTACAAACTCACCTCGCCAATCCAACCAGCTAATTCATCAGGGTTTGCAACTGTAGCTGATAGGCATATAAGTTGAACCTCCTTTGGGCAATAAATAACCTGAGCTCGTAATAAATAAAAGCAACTGAGTCAGACACTCAACTGATAAAGCCTTTTTTGGAGGAACGAAGAGAAACAGTGGAAGAAGAAACTCACAATCTCTTCCCACACAGTTCCCCTAGATATGTCACTTAAATAATGAACCTCATCCAAAACAATTGCATCAACATGAAAAAGTCCAGTTCCTGAAGAAGCCATTCCAACACTAAAGATACCAGGATTAAAAGGAGCTTCCCAACAGGCCAGATAGATACACACAAAGAGAGCTACAACAGTTTAAAATACCTTTGATACAACATATTCCTGAGAATCTCTGTAGTCATGATCACAATCTGAGCATCTTTGTTAATAGCAGAGTCACCTGTGAGTAGACCAACGTTATCGTCCCCAAACGTCTCCCTAAACTCACGAAACTTCTGATTAGAGAGTGCTTTAAGTGGTGTAGTGTAGAACAAACGTCGACCTCGAGCCACCGTAGCAACAGCTGCTGCTTCAGCAATCAAAGTCTTCCCACTACTCGTTGGAGCAGAAACCACAACAGACGAACCTCTAAGAAAAGCTTCGATAGCCAACCTCTGTCACCCAAAAATAAGAAAGTTCAGATTTTTTTTGTTTTTTCACAAAAACATAAAATTTACAAAAGATTGAAACTTTATTAATAAACCTGAAACTTGTCGATTCGAAAATCGTAGATTGAGATGAGTTCATTGATATCAATCATCTCAACTCCAAAATCACGAACGAGACTACGAAGCTTCTCAACTCTTTGCCACCTAAGCTCAACTCGTTCCCGAGCCGATTCATCCGTCGGCAAATCAACCGTGAACTCGGTTTCGTCGTCGTCGTCGATGTTCCGAAATTCATCGGAGATATTTTCGTATTCATCCGCTGCCTCGTCGTCGTCATCATCGTCTTCTTCGTCTTCGTCTTCTTCTTCATCCTCCTCTTCTTCTTCCTCGTACTCTTCGGAGAGCTGAGACTGCGACGGTGAGAGAGAATTCAAGGAGGATTCGAAAGAGAGTTTTTTTGGATTAAAGATTAGGGATTTGGTGAAGCAGAAGTTTGGGGAATGAGAGACAGAACGATGGAGAGAAGGAAACTGGAAGAATTTGAATGAAGAAGAAGAAGGTGTGATGAGGGAGACGACGGGAAGAGTGTTCATGTTCACTTCTCAGGGCATTTCAAGATTTGATTTTTTTTTTCGGCTTTTGGATATTACACCCAAATTAATTAATTATTTTTATTTTTTTCCCCGGTTACATAATAATATTACAATTGCTTTTTTTCTTTTTTTGTCGTGGCTTTTCAAAAGTTTGTTTAACTTCAAAATAAAAACTCTTTGATTTTTTGGTCAAACACGTCAAAAGAATAATTCTTAAAAATTATTACTAACAATTTTTTGTTTCAAAAACAAAAATTACTAACAATTTTGGTTTAGAAAACCCATTTATTTGTATACTCCCTAGCTCTGTCCCATTATATAAGATTTTTGGCTAAAAGCACAAAAATAAAAAATACTGCAGAATTCATATAGTCAAAAATTATTAAATTAATAGAAATTCTGCATAATAAAATCTTATAAAATGGAACAAACAAACAAAAAATATAAAAGATCTTATATATGGAGTATATGATTTTTACTTATTTTATTATTATTGTAATACAAGTTAAGCGACAGAATAAAAACTCTTTGATAATTTGCTCAAACACGTCAAAGAATAATTCATAAAAATTACTAACAATTTTTTGTTCACAAAAAAAAAACTACTACCAATTTTGGTTTAGAAATATGATTTTTACTTATTTTATTATTATTGTAAAACAGATTAGATAAGAAAATGTTTGCTCGGATTGTGAATTTGTGAATTGTGATGATTGGTCTGTAAACAGATCAATTATGTTTTTGTCCAGTTTTGTTAAGGAGTAATGAGATCGACATACAAAGAGGTGATATAGTCTTTGATTTTCCCTCCAGCAAAGGTGTACCCATCTCCGTACTTGTAGATCACATCTCCTAAGCGTCCATAATTCAAAACAGGCCTTAGGATATGAAGCGGTACAAAACTGGCTGCCTTCAGGAACTCTTCGTTCATGACCTTAGACATGTGGTTAGTCCTTTTCTCAAACTCAAGACACGCTTCTTCCTCAGTTACTCTATATTGCTTCGTATAACAGTTGGTGCCATTCGCAATATCTCCTCTTTCCATCTCCTCCTGATACACACATGACACACATATAGTTCGATGATGTTTATAATTGGTAATAACATTTTCTCGTATAATTTTCATTTTAATAAGACTTAAGGTACCTTAAAGGTAGAAATATCATCTCTGAGACGAGATTTAGCAATAAGAGCGTGGGTGAGTTTTGGTCTTGACCTCAGCCATTCATAAATTTCGTCTCCTGCAATATCACCCATAGCAATGAAGGTGATTGCTAGCAGCACTTCACCTGCGGTCGAAGACACCCCAACCTCTATATACTCTTCATAGCTTGGTACATGCCCTGTATTTGACCATTCGGCTTCTTTCAGGTACGCTTTCATGACTATCTTGAGCTGCAAACGTTACATAAATACAAACTATATGTAACCTTCAAATTTTTTTGGTTACATGTAGAAAATCAGGTTTTTTGGGTAAACTTTTAGAGCTTAATAATTTAGGATAAAACCCACATGAAAAGCATATAGAAGATGAGCATTTCAAACATTCAAATGTCCTTATTAATTTGTGACTCATATAAGAGACTGGTGTAGTTTGGATACTTTTATAGCTACTTAGCTAGTGACAGTAGTTTGAGAAATAAGATTTGAAAGAGAGATAAAACAGTACGTACCTGCTCATTTGCATATTGCATAGTAAAACATCTTCTTTCTGAACTCACATGTTCTTTGAGTTCTTTAAACATGTTAAACATTGTTTTGAAGACAATTTTGAGATAGTCCGGTAGTACATCTAGGCCGTCATAATCCCACCTTTATTTATTAGTAGTATATCAATACAATTTATTTAGTATTTATTTTAGGGGATAAATTTTAGGGTGTGTTAGAATCTAATAATTTGCACAAATTTTCAGTCTATATTTAACAAAACTATCTTATATTTATTTATTCAATTATTAATATCGTGTATACAATTTGTTACGTACCTGTCAACGGATTGAACGCGGCTCTTAACTTCGTCAAGAGTACCATATACATCAAATGTGGTGTCCACGATGTCAAATACAATGAGGGCTTTGGCCAGCATGATCCGCGCAGCTGAATACTGTGGCTCGTAATATATCCCAGTTGCCCAGAAATAAGGCTCCGCCAATCTCTCTCTGAAGTAATTTGGTATCTTAGATACTAAATCTAAATCCCTCCACCATTTGCATACATACATCTAATTTAGTCGTGTAAAACTATCATCAATAATATACTGCGTATGAATAGCATTATACATACGTCGTTAGAGTTTTCAGATCTTGAATGTAATGAAGCTGCATGAACCTAAAGTTGAGCTTGGCCAACTTTAGTAACATTTCATTATGATCAGTTTCTAGTTCGTAGAATCCAATATATTCCCTTGCCACCAAGACTTCCAAATTGAAATTCTGAGGTATATAAAGAGCAGCTTCTATGAGCTTAGTGATGTGTGGATGATCTGTGGCTTTGTCGCCGCCTACCACAAATAACTCCAAGTGTTTTTGTGTGAAACTCATTGCTTCTTCAAGTATATCTTCTGTCGTTGTCCTAAAGTGCGACGCTTCGTAGAAGCTTAAAATTTCCATCGTCTCCTTTGAACCTGTTGAATATATCTACACACATATTNATATATATATATATATATATATATATATATATATATATATTAACATTTACTAAAAACATGTTCAAAATGGTCACATCAGATCAACTAAAACACAGCTTAGCTTGAACCAACCAACTTAGTTTATTAGTTCAAGGATAAAGATCCTCACCCAGAGTTATGTTGTGACCGTATAACCTGAAAACCCTAAATATAACAGAAACTGTGTACAGATCATCTTCCTTGCAGTCGATGATCATGTCGTCGATATTCTCGAAAGCATCATTTAGGAATTCAACAATCTTAGCCTCAAAATTGTAAGAGACTCCAAGACTAACAAGCGTATGGATCAAACAAGTTATCTGCTTTGCATCAGCACCGTTACAAGGGAGCAGCATGGCATTCACTATAGGTTTAGTGTCTCTATCTCTCTCGAAAGATCATCCATTTCCTGTAAAGAGTTGACATTATCTGGTAAGTACATGATCATTAGTACTATATGTTTATAATTAAGAGGGCTTATGAAAGTACCGTGTGATCCACGGAAGCAGAGAGGAAGTGATGACCCCATAGACTTGGTGGATACGGAGTAAACGGACGAGCCGTCGAGTTATCATCTGTAGGATTAGTCGTTACTCCAACTAAGCACAACTTTTTTGGAGATTGATTCCTAGAAGAGGGTAGGGGTAGGGAGAGTCCAAGTTTAGCCGCCAACATGAACGACTAAGGACAAGAGCTTGAGAATGAGATCCATATTTTGTTATGGCCTCCATTTTGCTTTTGGACTTTTGGATTTGGGGAGCCAGACAAAGTTATAGGCATTACATTAGTATTTTTTTTAGTAGTATTAACAATTTGTTCTGTTTAATTAATTGCTACGACTCTGTGAGTGTGACTAAAACCATATGTTTGTGGTTCTTACGTGCCAATATGTATGGATCTACATATCTATTTAGTGGTCTTTTTTTTTTTGGGGTCATATATAAAAAGGTCTTTTTAAAATTAAAATTTTATAATAAACCATAGATTAAAGAATTAATTATTTAAATGTTATCCAAAAGTTGGTTTATTACTCATATATTATTAAACCCTGAAAATTACTTAAATGTTTAGTGTTTTGGGTGTAATTATAATTTACCCATTGGATTTAGTTTTTTGATTGTGAGTAAAAAAATATAAAAAAATACACATCAGCGAATTAAAATACAGATTATCTCAGCCTCCCTCACACCCATTATAAACAGCCGTAATCGTCTTCTTCATTCTTCACAAATCTCTTTCGTCCATCACTGTTAAACCCTAGATCTTCTTCTTCTTTCTCAAAATCTTTCAATGGCGTCCGCAGATGTTGAGTTCCGGTGCTTCGTTGGAGGTCTAGGCTGGGCCACCGATGACAGAGCTCTTGAGACAGCCTTCTCTCAATACGGCGACGTTGTTGATTCCAAGGTCTGTTACACGCCGAAATCGGACTCCGAGTGATCATCCTCGACGGATCAATTCCGATCTTGTGTTTCTCTGTTACTTGATTCGATTACTCTGTTACTATTCGTTCGTTCTTTGTTACTACTACTACTGTTACTTGTTTTTTCTCTAATTGGTACGTTCATCTTCCTGCTTCTATGAGCCCGGAGATCGATCGGTTTTTTAAATCTGTTTCTTCTGTAGATCTCATTTCTGTTTTTTTTTATGAACTTTGTTGGATTGTGTTGCTGATTTTGATTTTGTTTACTGTTGTGTTGAACTAAACAACGATCGTGAGACCGGAAGATCAAGGGGATTCGGATTCGTTACCTTCAAGGATGAGAAATCCATGAAGGATGCGATCGAGGGAATGAACGGACAAGATCGATGGTCGTAGCATCACACCAGACCAAGAGAATAAATAGTGTCACTCTCGGATCTCTTTATAAATTGGTGACACCGCCCTCAAAATCCCCCAACCTTCGTTGTCTCTCTCTCTCTCTCTCAAATCTCAATGTCGCTCCGGTCATGTCAATCGCAGAAAAACGTAAAGTCGTCAGAAGTCCAATACCACGAGGTTCTCTCTCTCCCTCTCTCTCTCTCTTTTTCTTGTTCCTCACAGATTCAGAGAGTAGTAGTAGTAGTTTAACAACATGAGAGTGAAAGCGTGATAGATTCATGAATGCAATATATATGTATAATTTTGTTGGATGAGACAGGAATACATAAGAAATGCGAGAGGTGTTGAATTGTTCGCTTGTAGATGGATCCCTTCATCTTCTTCTCCCAAAGCTCTCGTTTTCCTCTGCCATGGTATATATTTTTTTTCAAGTATTTCCTACTTATTCGAGCCACCTTTCATTACAGATTTTTCATTTAATAGCGTGGGATCTTTTTTTTTGTTGTTGTTGTTTTGCAGGTTACGGTATGTAGTGTAGCGACTTCATGAAAGGTATTTAAGAAGACTAATACCAATTTAAAAACCTCAGCGGCGACGGTGGTGGTTACAACAGCGGAGGCGGTGGCGGAGGATACGGTGGAGGAAGACGCGAGGGAGGATACAGCGGCGGTGGTGGCGGTGGATCCTACTCGAGAGGAGGTGGTGGCGGAGGATACGGTGGTGGAAGACATGAGGGTGGAGGAGGATACGGTGGTGGTGAAGGAGGATGTTAAGAGGAGGATGGTAATTCCTTTAATTAGATCGGGGATTATTCTGAAAACTCTCTTTATCACTCTCTCTCTCTCTCTCTCGTTATGCCGATAGTTTCCGTTGATCATAATCTTCATCAATCGGATCAGCTCCTTCTTTTCTTATTTTTTTCAATGATTGCTTCTGTTTCGTTGTGTTTGGTTCCTATCGTCTCTTTCAGTTTGACTGATATGGCTGAATTATCGACATAAACGGCTGACTGACTTATGAAATATTTGTAAATTATAATTATTATAACTCAAAATTAAAATATAGAATGAAAAAATAAATATTATAATCATTATAAGTAATAATTATAGACAAAGATTGATTTTTACATAGTCTTATCAAAATATGTAAAACATTCAAAACATGACATTTAGGGATTAGGGTTAGGGTTTGAGGTGTAGGGTTCATATTTCCAACATTATGGGTTTTAATATAACAGTTTGGTTTTTGTTATATTGTGTTTGGTTTAAGGTGGTAATTTGGATATACTAATATGATAACCATTTGAAAATTTAAAAATTTTTTAAAATAACTTTTCGGTTATTTCCGGTTATAGGTTGGTTAAATGAATATATAACCATAAATAATCCAAATGTTATCCAAATTAGGTGGATTAACTTAATATAACCGATAGCAAGCCAAATATAACCAAAAATAATGGAAAAAATAGTTTCCGGTTTGGTTCGGTTTAGTCGGTTATTTAGTCATTCTAATTTGAGGGTTGACTGAGTTATAGTTTATGACGGTTGAGTTATCGTTTAGGGTCTTCTCAATAATATGAAAACATATTCTTCTTTATTTCCTGGGTTTTTTGTTCTCTCAGATTCCTAATAAGTATTAAAACGTCTCTCGATGTCACAAAAGTGTTGTTAGGGAAGCGCGAAAAATCACTAATCCACACGCATAATAAATTCATAAAGTGAGATTTTTATCACAAGATATTATTGCAAATAATTAAATAATTATTATTCGAATTTAGAATTTTATTTTTCTAAAAGTATTTCTCCAACAATTGAATATTAAAATTATTATAACTCAAAATTTAAATTTAGAATGGAAAAATGTCTGTTATTAGGTTAACTGATGGTTTCCCGCCAAAATATCGCTTTACGGCTGAGTTATAATCATTACGGGAAAACGAAAGGTCATGTGACGGCTGAGTTATAGTGAGTTGTGGCTGAGTTATCACAAGAAACAATCTGAAAGTAAATGGATGATATATATGAATTTACGGTTGAGTTATAATATTTACATGAAAACGAAAGGTCTCATCGATTTATGTTATGGCTGAGTTATAGTGTTTTATGGCTGAGTTATCACAAGAAACAATATGAAAGTAAATGGCTGATATATATGACTTTACGGCTGAGTTATAATATTTACGGGAAAACGAAAGGTCTCGTCGATTCATGTGACGGCTGAGTTATAGTGATTTATAAATCCTTAATGGCTGATATATCGGAGTCGTCGAAAACATTAAATCGGGTTGAAAATTCATCGTCTTCTTCTTCGTCAGATGCTACTTCGACAGCTTCTTCTTCTTCTTGGTTTTCTTTGTCAACGATCATACCATAATCAAAACAAGTTCCTTTAAATCCCCCACCGTACACTTCGTATGTAGGTTCTACTTTCGAGTCACTGCTTATAATACTTCCTCTAGCTCCACNCTTCCTCTAGCTCCACTAGTTTCTGTAGACTCTTTCGCCGAAAACTCTACACAGAGACGTAGCTGATCGGTTTTCCATAGCCCCAAAAAACATTGCAATTGTCGATCATTGGAGACAAAAACTGGGGGAGTATCATGCACCATTAGTTTCAGTGCCTTGTTCGAGAACATGTAGCTCAGCTTTAGCTCATGGCTAAACGCGTCCAATCCGTAGTCTTCAAGAACAAGCTTCACAAGCTTGTCGTGTGTTGTGCCTCCATCTATCTGCACAACTATACAACCTCTATCGTCGGTGTTAAATACATATCTCTGTGTCTTTACCCAATTACCGGAAACAACTAGAACCGGAACTGGATCCATGAAAGAAAATGAAGAACAAGGTGAAGAAGAAGTAGAAGAACAAGGTGAAGAACAATGTGAAGAAGAATTAGAAAGAACTAGGTGAAGAAGAAAAGTGAAGAAGAAGTATAAGAACAAGTGTCGAACGACGTTTCGTATTTCTGGAGAAAAAAAAAATGACATGGAATGCTGACATGGATGTTGTGTCCGACGTGGCAAGTCAGCCATCAAACAATTAATAACTCAGCCTATATAAAACTCAGCCACAACATGAAAAAACATTACAGTAATTAAATAAACATTACAGTAATTAAAAAGCAAAAAAATTGCTGCCAGATTCAGCCGTATCGTTTAATAAGTCAGCCATATCGTTTAATAAGTCAGTCGTAACTGAATAACATTCTAGTAATTATTTTTTTGTTAATAAGTCAACCGTCAAATGGTTGAGTTGTATGATAAGTCAGCCTATCACGACTGAGTTGTACGATAAGTCAGCCCATCACAGTTGAGTTGTAAGATAACTCAACCGTAACAGTTGCTCATAAGTCAGCCGGTTTTCATAACTCAACCAGCCGGAAAATGGTAATTCAGTCGTGTCGTAGTGATAACTCAGCCAAAATTTTGACAACTCAACCATCGGGTGAAAACTCAGCCGTAAGGACGGCTGAGTTATAGCATATCTCAACCAGATTTTAATAAGTCAACCGTAACGCTTGGTTGAGTTATGCTATAAGTCAGTCGTCCGCTCTTACTCAAATATTTTTTTCCATAACTCATCCGCAACATACCTATAACTCAACCGCAACATTCATCTGTAATGCGTTACGACTGAGTTATGGTTACACGTCAGCGATTTCTAACGTAGCGTCTGATATGGCAATGACATTTTTGTAATAACGTTTTTTCCGGTAACATAAAACAAAGGCACACTGGATATTTTGAAAATATCCAAAATATTTTAGTAATAATTTTTTTTTTTTTTTTATTATGGTAATATTACCTACGTTAGATAACATTTGAGTAAATTATCAGTTCATTGTATAATAAGTGCTCGCAGCACTTCCCAAGGAGAAAGATATTTTCTTTTGTTCCACTCCAAGACATGCATCCTTTACTTTTATTTTGGTGTAAAGACATGCATCCTTTATTAGTTCTCTCTATATTCTAATATATCATACTATTATTTAATGTTCATATTATAATAAAATCTAAAATTAAATTAAAAGTTCATTTATTTTATGTTCATATTTTAATAAAATTTCATATAATTAATATATGCTTAATTATTATTTTTCGAAAATAATTAAATTTAATTAATTGATTTATATTTGCAATCAATAAGTGTACACATGTGTGCTTACATGTGTGGGATTTTTGTTTTGGGCCACTTTGCTTTGCTAACAACATTGATTGCTTGAAGTAGCTGGGATTCTGGATTGAATGAGGTTATGTTTTGAAAGAAAACTGTTTCTGTAGTATCTCTGTTATCCCGAAGAGTTACAACGTGGGCATCTGTTTTATTTCTTTGATGATTTTGATTAGGTGAACAAGTGCCGCTAGTGTCTAGTGATTGTTGAGTGTTATTCCATGTAAAATTGACAGCACATGATTAATACGCTACTATCAATTGTCACAACTCACAAGATAACGTCAACGTCTCTAGAATCCTCTAAAAAGTTTTCTGTCATGTAGCTGTTTATGAAGTTCTACGTGTTCTGTTCGTGTAAAAACGTCTTCATTTAAGGGGAATGACCATCATACGTTACCTTTGTTTGAGCAGATCCTTAAGATGGACACGTATAGCCTTATATGTACCATGGTCACTCTATGTCTGACCCATGAAGCACTTACCGTACACGTGATGCGATCTCAGGCGTGAGGCAGGTTAGTTTTACTATCTTCTTTCCTAGTAATGCTGGTCAATCATTAGAGTTTCAACTTTTTAATCTGTGTTACTGTGTATACTTGTATCTTATGACTTAAGGTGCGAGATCCAATCGCTAGAGTGAGAATGTTGTTCATCTCATGGTAATCACATAGCTACTGAGAAAGAGCTAAAGCTAAACTGTGAGCTAAAGGTATGGGATTACCTTTCTAGTCAACACTTACATAAATTTTGGTTGTGGTTACTCGCATCACATATCTCGTCTCTTACATTCAACCAGGGCCGGCTTAAACATCGACTACACCCGGGTGCGATAGTCACTGAATATTCAATTTTTTTAGAAATTTTTTTTTTACCACTAAATATTTGAATTACTCACCAGATTTTGAGGAAAACTGTAAAATCAAATGATGGGTTGCAAAAAAAAGAAGAAGAAATGCAACAATATATTTAAATTTAGGTTAAAATGTAAATAATTTTATTAGTTTAGTTCAGAATTAATAAAAATTAGGATAAAAAAAAAAATGAATTTGGATGGGACATGGTGCAAATGCACTTTGTGCACTGGTCAGCGTCGGGGTTGCATTCATCACAACTGCAAACTCCTGCTGGAGCTTCCGGTTCAATAAAGTTCAAGACAGTGCAACAAAAACTTGCTCCAATTATGTTGGATTTTTCAACTCAATTCCAAGTGCATAGCCTTTCTTGTATCAGTTTATCAATTCCTTTTCTTAACAACTCTTCACGATGTCAAGACGCAAAAAAAAGGGTCAAAAGCATTGATTCTTTTTTTTTTTTTGAAATTTAAGCATTGATTCTTTAAATTGAAGGAACAATTATTGTCTCCAAATGTTATTTTCTAGTAACATATTTCTTTAAACACCTACAGACAACAAACATATTAAAATGAGGACGGTTTTAGTCATCTGAAAATGTCTTTGGATCTTTGTAAAAGTCTAATTTAGAACAAAAATGAAGATATAAATTTGGTATGCCTCGGAGTTAGTATAACAGCAGAAACGAGAAGAGAAGGCAAAGAGCTGTGTTTACTTTACTACTACTAGTGGCTTTGTTTGTCTTCTACTTAGCTGTCGGAATGTACTAGTAAATAAAGAAGCAAGTGGAGAGGTGAAGACAAAATCTCAATGAACCCGTGTTGTATTCGCCACGCAAAGGCATAAAATTTTGAAATTAGTAAATCATAAACTGTCACACACCAAACAACATGCACTTTTATAATACCCAAAACAATAGAACATCAAAATAAAGAGAAAAAGCATCTCTATCTTTACCTTCTCTGTCCGTATCCATAACGACATCATTGTTCTACCACTAACCACCTAACTCAATTTATTCTGCTTTCTTCGTTCGTATCCAAGACTATTACTGCTACTACCAATATCAGTCTTTGTTAATGATAATTGTCTGTTAAGAAATTAAATTAAAAAAAAAATAGCAGATGGGAAGTGTTTATGCTTGATTGAGCTTCTCGCCACGAAGTTTAGTGTTTCTCTTTATTTGGTTGGTTTTTTTCTTTTCTTTCCATGAACATGGCAGACAAATTGTAGTGCTAATAGTAATAAAATTCAAAGAACTCAGAGTAATCATAAGAAGGTTGGTTCTTTATTCTTTTGTGACCACAATATTTGGTACTTGGAACTTGGTAGTCCGTAGTCGATACTCGATAGACTAGTTGAAACCTACCATTAGTTACACTAACACATGTCTAATTTGATAGTAGTTCATCGTTTTATATTCGCATCAAATGATTATACGGCAGCACTAACGAAATGAATTTTCGTTTTACCTATAAAACAAAATGAATGTAACAATGTATTGCGATAGTTTTTTTTTTTTTTTTGACAAGTATTGCGATAATTATATTGAGTGGCATTAGGAAACGTTGACAAGATAGGAAAAAAAATTATTAAATGGCACCACATAACGAGAATATTCGTAGACACGCTCCTTACTCGTTATTCCAACAACAATAATGTTGAAACATAAAAATACTCTTTAGATTCACTTTCTTCCAATATTTAGATAAACTTTAATATGTTAGAAATTCGAATCTTGAGCAAAAACTATTAACTCTCTCAGACGACATTATAGAGGAAACTATTGCATTTAACTTTCTCGGTGTTGGTGGAGTTTCGACTCGCCAGCATCAGGAAAATTTAACCGTCACTCCCTTCTGCTTCAAGATTCTACTCTTATTCTCTTTCTGTTTAAGTTTTTCTCCAATTTTTCCCCTTTTTTTCAAGCTTTCCAAACTCTTTTAAACCTTGTATATCCCGACGGCTGTTTATTAATCAAAGGACAGAGGCGTTTTCCGATGAACTCCCTCTCTCAACCTTTATCCGCAGCATCAAAACAGAAGCATTTGCAAGTCAGCGAGTTACAAAAATCGGATCCCCTTTCGGATCTGAAATTTTTTCGATCTGTACTTCACTTCACCCCTGAAGAACACTCACCCTGGGCTTCGTTACTGGCAGGAGGCATCCCTCTTGAACCAGTAGATGCGCCATGCTCAGGGGAGACGTCGACGGCGCAAGGCGATCTTCTTCTGGGGACAACTGCTAAACAGATTGGAATGAGTAAGTCTTCTTGCCTCTCCGCCTCAACATCGGACCAACCTCATCTCGAACTATTGATGCATCCTTTACTTCCGATGAGCCCGTGTTCAAGGCAAACCTTTCAACCCGTTCCGGTCAGCCGCCTTGGTCTCTCTCCGTGGATAGCCAAAGTTCAATTAAGGATTCCTTTGGTGAACCCTAAGTCAGCTTTTGGCCCATTAAGGCTCCAACTTCTTAAGCCCATTAGGTGTGCCTCAGTTCCAAATCCCTTTAAGCCCAGGTATAGTCTCAAATCTCAATTGTCGAAGTTAAAACCTAGTCGACGATGTGGTCAAGATTACAATCCCTATGGAACCCATCAAAGAAGTAATTCACTATTGTTGCTATGGAGGAGCTTCCATCTTCTGAAAACCCTGGTAAAAGTATCCCTTAAGGCTTTGATTTACGAACCTTATTGTTTGAGTTTGTATGGTATTTGGTTCCCGACTCCAATTTGTCCGAGCATTGTTTATGGCTATGGTTTGTCCAAGTCCAGATCTCATGCCTCGGCGAAACTAGCAAACACCTCAAGCATCAGAGCATCTCTATTCCTGCTCGAACCCTTGTCAAAGCTCGACACTGTGTAGCTCTTCTCACGCCGGCGAGAATCACAGCTTTGCCCCCTTACTCAACGCTACTTCGTCATGTTATTACGACAATAGCAATCTCTTCATCCATCATAGAAGAAGTATCGATAATCCTTGACCTCACATGTACTAATATGCTTCATAGCGTTTGGCTCAAATCTCTCAAGAATCAATTGTCGATTAACCTTATTTACCTTGTTTATTTTGCACCTTTGTTGTTTTGACATTGGGGAATGCCCGTTTTAAACTTGTTTTAAACAATAGATTCTCAGAATCCTCTTTATTCTGTATATGTTCTCTTCTATAATTGAATGAAAGCAAATGTTTGGCCAAAAAAAAGAAATTCTAATCTGGAAATCTCAATTTTACTTGTTTTTTTAATTTTGTTTACGTATACAAAATATATTATTTTTAGTAAACTGTGTATATATTTTAATTTTTTTTTTATTGGTCCAGAATCAGTTCTTGCCCAAACATTATTTGGTATTATTCTATGCGTTGTTACTTACCAATCACATTTTACCGTCAAGATACATATTTTACAGCTCAGAACACAAGCGTGCGGGCGCACGTGAGAAAGCTGGGTTTGATCAAACCAATCAAAGGCTTCTCATCGTCACATCTCAGCCGTATATCGAACCCATAGAGGCTAGAGCTTTTAAGACAAATTATCCAGCTGGTTCCATCGAGTTCACAGCTGGCACAGACCGAACACGAGTTCCAAAAGCTCCCCCCACATTAAATTTCACTCTTACGGAACACCAACACACAGACGATAATTTGTAATTACCAAAATATTTTAATCCCATCAGTTAGAATAGGTAATTACGTTGGGATTGATCTCAGTTAACACACACTTTACCACTAAACGAGTAAAATATAACGACTAAAACCAAACATCACTTCCACGCGCTTTCAGTACGCGTGTCAACCAAATCTCTCCTCTTAAAGCCAAAATAAAGAGAGAGACTTGGCTTCTTCTTCTTCTTCATCTTCTTTGGAACTCTTTGGAATAATTTTATATCTCAAGAAGCTTCACAGTTATTGAAAATGCTATAACAGTAGCGGTAGAAAGCACAGATCTTTACCCCATTTAGAGTAAAAAAAAAACGCGTTTTCTTAAAATGCGGTTACGTTTTCCGAGGAAATCCGCGGTTTTAGCGTTTGTCGTGTTCTTGTTGTTCATTCCACAGTTCTCCGTCGGGATACGGATGATTCCGGGGAGAATCTCCGCCGTGTCAGCCGCCGTGGGGAATGGATTTGATTTTGGTCCGTTCGTAGAAGCTCCCGAGTACAGAAACGGCAAGGAGTGCGCGTCTCAATCGTCTAACAGAGAGAACTTCGTGTCGTCTTGCGACGCTTCATTAGTTCACGTAGCTATGACGCTCGACTCAGAGTACTTACGTGGCTCAATCGCAGCCGTTCATTCAATGCTCCGCCACGCGTCGTGTCCAGAGAGCATATTCTTCCATCTCATCGCTGCCGAGTTTGACCCGGCGAGTCCACGCGTTTTGAGTCAACTCGTCCGATTTACGTTCCCCTCGCTTAACTTCAAAGTCTACATTTTTCGGGAAGACACGGTGATCAACCTCATCTCTTCTTCGATCCGACAAGCCCTCGAGAACCCGTTGAACTACGCTCGGAACTACCTCGGAGATATACTCGATCGATGCGTAGACCGAGTCATTTACCTCGACTCGGACATCATCGTCGTCGACGATATTACCAAGCTTTGGAACACGACTCTAACAGGGTCGCGTGTCATCGGAGCTCCGGAGTATTGTCACGCTAACTTCACAAAGTACTTCACTTCAGGGTTCTGGTCTGACCCGGCTTTACCCGGGTTCTTCTCGGGTCGAAAGCCTTGTTATTTCAACACGGGTGTGATGGTGATGGATCTAGTTAGATGGAGAGAAGGTAACTACAGAGAAAAGCTTGAAACTTGGATGCAAATACAGAAGAAGAAGAGAATCTACGATTTGGGTTCGTTGCCTCCGTTTCTACTAGTCTTTGCAGGGAACGTTGAAGCAATTGATCATAGGTGGAACCAACATGGTTTAGGAGGAGACAACGTAAGAGGAAGCTGTAGGTCTTTGCATAAAGGTCCAGTGAGTTTGTTGCATTGGAGTGGTAAAGGTAAGCCGTGGGTGAGACTTGATGAGAAGAGACCTTGTCCGTTGGATCATCTATGGGAACCGTATGATTTATATGAGCATAAGATTGAGAGAGCTAAAGATCAGGCTTTGCTTGGGTTCTCTTCTTTGTCTGAGTTAACAGAAGAGTCAAGCTTCTTGTGAAGAGTGTGTGTGTAAGTCAAACACCATTCTTTTACTTGTTTTTTTTTGTTGTAGTTTTGGGGTATCACAAATACATTGTTGAGTTGAGACTCGAGAGATATTTTTTGTTTTGACTGTTGGTGGTGTAAAAATTGACTAGTGAGAGACAGAGTTTGTAGAAGCCATTGATGAGGACTAGCTATAGGAGAATTCTTTTTTTGTTGAAATTGTATTTTGTTATGTTAGCTACCCTAAATGGTTATGTTGATCTCAATTGTCTGTGTTGAGAGACTTTTCAAGAATATGTAGCAAGTGTTGTTATAGCATGAAATAAAAACCCAAATTTGTTAAGCTATGAATTGTAGATTACTACATATAATAAGGCTGTATCTCAGAATGGCAACTTGCTAAGGTAAAGAAAAGAGTTAGTTAGTTGAATCTGTCCACAGTAATGAAGCAGAGTGAAAATAAGTGAAGAAGAATGAAGTTGATGTACATTACATTTATTTGAATCTCTGATCTTTTATTAGACCATTAAAGGCTTGGCTTCACGGAAGTATAAGTTTTCAAACTGTACACACAATTGTCATATCTTTAAGTCTTACTCCATGATAGTCAACAACATTTGTCATACTTTACGAAAGAACTCATCTTAAAAAACAAATGAAAGATTTGGGTTATGAGTGGGCTGGGCTGTGAAATGAGTTTCCACTACTACTCCAGAGTCCGGACCACTTACTCCGTTCGGTCATCACCATTAAACGGGAGACATAGGTAGGGATGATAACATTGATTAAGTGCTACATTAATCAGTATATTGATTATGATCGACTAGCAACAAGTAACAACTAACAGTTCTTTAAATAGAATAGTCAAAAGGCATTGCGAAAGGACGAATATAGAATATTGATTTTGATCGCTACTTTTTTAAAAATAGAATAGTCAAAACTCAAAAGCATAACTTTACTCATCTATTAAAAACCAACTTTTTGTTATGTTTTGAGATTTTTGAAATAAAATGATTTGAGCTACAAAGTACAAACGATGATTAAACTGTGGAATCACATTCTAAAATAGCGAACCCTTCATTTATAGTTTTGTGCTTGGTAGGTTTTCACAAGTGTGTAAAGAATGTGAAAACTATTACCAAACTATTTGACTTTGATTGTTACCAAAACTAGCCAGTTAACATGGTTAATAAATCTCTTTTGTCGTCCGCTTAATAGTCAGAAAAGTACTTGTAGCTTATATATCCCTTTTGGTTCGGTCATAAAAGTTCTCACTTCTAAACAAAGACTTCTTAGTTTACTTAGCTTCCGACAAAGGTCCCACCTCCTCTTGTCTTCATTGCTCCATCCTTCTGTCTGATCTCTAATCTCTTCTCTTTCACTTCGTCTTCTTCTTTTGTTTTTTTATTTTCTCCCAAAGTTTCCAACTTTGAAAAGGCATTGGTGAAAATCTTTGCTTTTACAAGTGTTTACTCTATTTTGGAATTAACACATTTTTTGTGGGCTATCTTCACTTTTTTCAGGTAAGCTTTTTTTTGTTGTTTTGTTTTTCTTTTTGAATTTAAAATGATAACTTTTCTTTGCTTAGTGTCAATCATTGACAAGGATTTGGTTCTATTCTTTGCTTATATAATTATTGAAGCTTACTCAATCAGAAGAATCTGAGTTTGCTCACCAAAGAGGGTTTTCGATTCTGTGATAAAGATTATTATAAAACAAGCTGAAACTGAAAGTGTCTATAAATTACTGAACCAAGGTTATATATATCTGCGTTTCCTCTTTGTTTGCCTTTGTTTGCTACAATTCTTCTGCTATTTGCATCAGAGTGTACAGTGAAACCGCAATTATTGGATGTTGGTATTGTTTTTCCAAGTTGATGATGCCATTTTGTTTCTTAGCTTGTTCAAGTTTGAAAGTGATAAGAGTTTTTTTTGGTTTTGTGTGGATTAGGATTCTTGCTGGTGAGCATTAATGATAGATATGGAAGTTGGTATTGCTAATGGTGAAGATAAGGTAATACCCATTTGACTAAGTCAACTTGAGTTGCTGTGTTGTTTCTTTCTTTTATTTATGCGTGATTTGTTACAAAGGTTTATTGACATTACTGTTACGTCCTATGATCTGTTATGTATCTGTGTGGTTCTTGATTTGCCATGGTGAGTTAGGTGTTTATAATGACTTGTTTGTGGATGGATAAACAGATAATGACCGCGACTTCATCGAATCATGAACTGCAAGTGTCTGTTTCTTTTGGTAAATTTGAGAATGATTCACTTTCTTGGGAGAAATTTTCATCTTTTTCCCCCAACAAGTACTTGGAAGAAGTGGAGAAGTGTGCAACTGCTGGATCAGTAGCTCAGAAGAAGGCTTATTTCGAATCACATTACAAGAAGATCGCTGAGAGGAGAGCTGATATAATCATGGAGCAGGAGAAACTATTGGAGAGGAATGCATCTTTCAGGCCGAGTGTTCAGAATCAGAACCGGGGGAAATCATACGATAGTGACAATGACGAGTCAATGATGATTGACTCTAATGCTTGTTATGAATCTAACAGTGAAAGTACTTCAGAAAAAGATAAGCTTTTTGCCAGCATTGCCACTGAAGTGATTGAAACATGTATCCATGAGCCTCTTGAAGAAACTAAAGACTTCGAGGAATGTCAAAGCTCGGCTGATGCAGGGGACGATCTGAATACCTTGAACTTGGAGAAACTTGAAGAGATTGTCCGAGTGGATGATAAAGAGAAGCCAGACATTGTTGTTTATATGAAGGAAGATGTAAAAGAAGAAGTGAAAGAAGATATTTCATCAAAGGATACACGTAAAAAGAATGAAACGCCAATGAAAGAGACCTTGAAACAGAAAGATCATAATCCAATCATGAAGACAGATAAAAATGTGCAAACAAACCATATGAGAGGCTCTCCTAGGGTATATACCATAAGCTTCAAATGTGTGATTAAATGTGTGATTTCTCATATTTTCTTCAAATGACTGTGTCCTGGTCTTACAGCCTAATCAGGTGACTAAGAAACCAGGAACGAGCAAGGTTGTAACCACTAGGAAAACTCAACCAAGCAAGGCGAAAAGCATGACAAAGGAAGCAAATAAAGCAGCATCACCTGTCTCAAAGGCTTCAGGGTTTTCAACTCCAAGAGTGTCCAAGCCAGCTTCAACAATCAGTTCAATATCTACTTCTCGCTCCTCAGTAAAGAAGGAAACTGTGTCGACTCTACCGAAAAAGAAACACACCGCTACAAAGTCATTACCTATTTCTCTCAATCTGGATCAGCCGGGCTCTGATCTTACTGCCATTGGAACAACAAGAAAATCCTTGATCATGGAACGAATGGGAGATAAGGACATCGTTAGACGTGCATTTAAGACTTTTCAGAAGAGTTTTGACCAAATGAAACATTCTGGTGATGCATCTCCAAAGCAGGTATAGTCTAATAGTGTTTCACCAAGTGATAAAGATACTGTTAGTTAGTAATTAAACGTTGATCAACGCTGCCAACGTACGTTTAAACCAGGTTCCTGCAAAGGCAACTGCAGTTTTGAGGATAGGTACTACTAGTCAGAAAAATAGCAGGTATTGAAACTCACTTTGCTCATGCATCAGCATCTAGAGTTTTTATATACTCAGCATATCTTGTTTGGATCCTAAATTTGTGTTTTTGTCCTGAAACAGACTTGCAAAATCAGATGGCACGGAGAGAAAAGATTCCAACTCTCACCTTCCTTCATCTTTTGTATCAAAAAGCAACGTGACAACAGAGAAACAGAAGGAGGTAACATGTTTGATAAGCAAACCAAACTGTCTCCACCTTTTTCCTCTGATATAGTAACGCTGACGGTTTAACAATTCCTTGATAGCTAATATTTCTTTTTCAAATTCAGCCTTCCAGGTTTAGCGCAAGAGCTGTAGAGAGGATACACTTACAGGCCAAACCAAAGGTATTTTACTCATGAGGGAGTTTCTAGTTTTTAAAGCCTTAGAAGAAAACCTTGTTGCAGTACTTTTCATTATTGATGTGTATGATCTTTGTGCATTACTTTCTAATATCAGGCAGAAGCAACCAATGCCAAAACTCGGAGACAAAGTCTAGATCCAAAAGCAAAATCCTTGCAAGGACCCTTCCTAAAAGACTCTTCACACAAATTACTATGATGTGGCAGTACTTATTTCAAGAACCTTATTCTGTAATTGATGAGTATTGCTTTTGTCAAATATCCTGGAGGGTTCCATGGCACTGAGGCTGAAGTGAAAAGCCAAGGGCTCTACCAACATTTTTAAGCGAAAAGATTAAATATCTCCAAAAATTTCAGGCAACAGTCATGAGGCAAAGAGTCACCAAGTTTCAGTCTTTATTATGTGAGAGAAGTATTATACAGTCTTCTGTTAATGTACATGTATAGAGTTTATAGACTACAAACGTGAGTACATACTTCAATATCAATCCAGACAATCCTATTATTTTAGTGGAAGTGTTGTCATATATATATATATATATATATTTGTACATATTCTTCTTACACAATAATAAAAATATTGTTTAAAGTATAATAAATATATTAGATATTCTATGAAAAATTATGATAAAGAGTTATAATTAAAAAATCATTATGACAAAGTGATCTTAACTGAGAATATTGAACTAATGGTTGTAATGAGTAAATATAATTTTTTATTAAATAATTATAATTAAAAATATATTCAACGAAAAATTAAAATTAAAATACACAACTTTTAAAAACAAAATAAAATAAATGAAAATAGTTTTTAACAAAAGTTACGATAAATATACGCAAATGTAAATTCAATATTAAGTTTTATTAAATTTCTATATTTCTATAATCATTTCGAAATTTTGATTTAGATTATAGAATAACGTTGAATATTAGATATTAATATCCAAATTATTTAGATTCAACATAAAACAGAAAATTTCTTTCAACGAACAATGATTTGTTAGTTAACGTTGAAAAGAAAAATATATAAAAATTTCAAAAGATATGAATATTTAAATAGACACACATATTAGAACGAAAATTGTGATAAAAAATATGAATAAAATATAGTGAAAAGACACAACTCTACAATGAACATATACAAATGTTTGAGTTTTTTAAAAAACAAATAAAAACAATTTTCTTACAATAAAATACTACGAAAAATTGCAATTGTTGTTCGCATTTATTCATATTGTTATTATAATTTTTAAATATTAAACTATTTTAAAAAAATTACGATAAATAGACGCAAATGTAAATTATTTATTAAGTTGTATTAAATTTCTCTATTGCTATAACTATTTCTAAAATTTTAGTTAGATTATAGACTAACGTTGAATATTAGATATTAATATTCAATTATTTAGATTCAACATCAAATGAAAATTTGTTTCATTGAACTTGTTAGTTACTGATGAAGAGACAAATATAAACAGAGTTCAAAAGACATTAATATTTAAATAGACACACCTATTAGAACGAAAAGTTGTGATGAGAAATATAAATAAAATATAGTGAAAAGACACAATTCTACAATGAACAGATACAACTGTTTCGATTTTTTTTTTCAAAAAACAAAAATTTTACGAAAAGGTACTACGAAAAATAGCAAATGTTGTGTATGCACTAGATTATATTTATACCTAATAACCCATATAAACTGCTTTTAATAGAATACATCTTTATTACCATATTGAAAAGTCAAATTCAAAAACTCACTATATAATCCATCTAATTCTTGGAAAAAAAAACTCAAGGTATTTTCATTAAATTTTTATATTTAAAATTAACTAAAAGTTATAAATTAGTTTTATCATTCCAAAAATCTTTTGTTAAATCAAAATTGGAGGAATTTCTTTACTTTTAAAAGAATGAATGCTAGAGAATAATTTATAAAGCTGTACAAACAGTTGGGATTGAAAGTTTATATTATTTTGTGTCATGACAAAAAAATGATAACAATTCAAACATATAGTTATATATAGATTTTAAAAGATATGAATATTCGAATAAACACAACTCTACAATGAAAAGTTGCAACTTTACAAAAAAAACCATAAAAATGAACAATCACAACTTTTTATAAAACACACAATTTAATTTGTTTACAGATTTTTTGTAAAATATACGATTGAAAAAAATACAACTTTTGGTGGTATTTATTCGGATTGCTATTATGTTCATCATTCCAAAAGTCTTTTGTTAAATCAAGAGTTAGAGGAATTTCTTGACTTTTAAAAGAATGAATGCTAGAAAGTAGTTTAGAAAAATTTATACACTTTTGAAATTGAAATTTTAGTTGTTTTTATGTCATGAAAAAAAAAAATGAAAACAGTTCAAACAGACAAATATATTTAGATTTCAAAAGATACGAATGTTCCAATAATCACAACTCTACGGTGAATAGTTGTAACTTTTATAAATAACTGTTTTAATGAACAATCACGACTTTTCGAAAAATATCTAAAATGTACTATTGAAAAAACACAACTGTTATTCGTATTTTTTTAGATTGTTATTATATATAGATTAAAGCAAACATTTGATATTAATATTATCTTAATAGAGAGATTAGTCCATGCTAAACACGTTCTTCTTCTTGGCTACGCGTTGCTATAAAAGGAAAAAGGCAGAGAAAGTGTTGTCATCATCCGTAAAGTTGCCATTTTGCTTTAATGCTCAAATTATTAAAAAGTTTGAAACCAAGAAATGATAGCTCCAACTTCCTATAAGGGAGAGATGGTTATGTTTTTGTTCATATACAAAAATCAACTCCTACTTCATTTGAAAAGCTTACGCTTTTTCTTTACCCAAATTGAGAAATTTTAAAAAGTCAATAACCATTGATAATGTACAAGCATCAAACTGTTTGGAGCATTAGTTAATCCATAGAGATTTGAAAGTTTTGTGCTCCATCCATAAAGAGCTATGTTAAGTGACATTCCTCTTTGTTTGACAAAAAAAAAAAAAGGGGACATATTAACTTACTTCTTTTCTAGTGTGTAAAATAAAAATTTCAATAAAGCTAGCTAATTAAGTTCAGACTATTTACTAGTGTGTAATATTATAATGTTCACTTTCACATTTACAATCATCAAACAGTTTATAAACATATATGTAAAGAACTTCAAGCAAAATTATATTGTTCATTTATATGGAACAAAATTATACTCAAGTCCAATGCTTTGGACTGTCAAATCTATCAACAATTCAATATCTTTCAGTGATAATCAATACTCAAAACGATCCTACTATTTACAAATAACAAATCAGAATCCAACCCACCTGAATCACTCCTAGCTCTGTCCGACATGAAATTTATAGGCAAAACCGGAAACTTCACCGCATTCCTCTGTGAAGAAGGCGATACGGAACTCCCAATCTTCCTCCTCTACATATTCCTCATAATCTCTAAGCATGAAAATTACAATGTTTTTGGGTTCAAATTAAATTACAATGTTAAATACAACATCATGATAGTTTTTCTACATGCATATTAAACTAAGGGGGATTTTCACTAACTAAAAATAATTTAGAACTAAGTTAAACAATTTTAAATCATATGTACGAACCACTGTATTTTTGCTTTTTTACCATTTGTAAAGAAGTCAATAAAACAAAGTATTTTCCTTTAAAACCTCCAACTCAATATATATATATATATATATATATATAATGACACAGAACCACTAAGATACAACTCAGTATAGAAACATTAAATTTAAGAAACGCTTTACATAAGTTTTTAGGGAAAAATAACATGCAAAACAATTATATTCAAAATATTAAAAATATATGGTGATACATTAGCTAAATGATAACTTAAAGTATATGCCGTTAAAATTTTATTGTAGATTTATGTTAAATATGTAGTCAGATGAATAAATTGCTTCTAAAATTAAAACAAACTAAAACGTTAAGTTAAAGAGATCTTCTTTTGTAGAGTCAAATATTAAGTTTAAGAGATCAGTTTATCTTGGCAAAAAAAAAAAAGATTGTTATAAACTATAACTATAATACACCTATATGTGTATATAGTATTCTATAAAGTAAAACAAAAAATAGTAAAGAGAGGGAGGAGAGGATACGAGAGTGGAGGAGAGTAAAAGTCTTGTATTATTATTGTCTCTCTTTCTCATGTTTACAACTCCTATTTAGAGTGAAATAAAGAAGTTATGAGTCATACCATTTATTAACTTGGTAATAACATATGTAAAGGTGTGATGACATGTGTTGTTGATGGATTAATCACATTTGTTATACAATACTCCCTCTTTATTATCCATCATCATTTACGAATTACGTATTGCCTCGTTAAAAACCTTATCATGAAAAAACCCAATGGGATAAAAACGTAAACTCCCCCTCAAAAAGACTTCAACGATCTTGTAAATGACGCATTCAAATATTTTGAAGATGCTTTCTGAATGTTGAAGTAGAAAGCGCCTTTGTTAATATGCTTTGTAGTTTCCAACGAATAGTGATGCAATCTCCCCCTTCATCATTGACATTCTCCATCGAGGTCGATCTTTTGTGTATTATTTGCTACCTCGTTAAAAACCTTGTCATGGAAAAATCCAGTAGGATAAAAACCTTGATAAGGGAAAAAGAGTGCAGCCACGCAATTCATCATATTCTCTCCCTTTCTAAGTAACTCTACTACATTGTTACTTGAGTTGTTGGACTGTCTATCAACTTCTTTATCCTTCTCGAATTCTTGAGTGTAAGAGAGGAATATATCTTGTCTTGTCGTTCTTTGTGTAGCTTCCTTTGATTTAGACGACATATGCAACATAGTCTTCAAACAGAGTTGTTGCCTTTTGGTTGCTTCTTGTTAATGGGTCTCAACAAGCATTAACTAGTTGATGTTGATCGAACCCTCAGTTTGAAGTTCTTCACTAACATGTTACGAGGCTCCAATCTTAGGTAGATAACTATTTGTTGACGTTTGGGCATCATCTGAGTCATTAGGGATTCTCGATATGGCATATGAAGCACAACTATTTTGGCATGACTTGAATAAGCGACTGCCAAAAAGTCTACCACTGAAACGTCGCAAAGTTGTTGTTTTGCGATATATCTTTATACTGATCCGATATAAATCTTCCATCTGCAAAACCAACTAAACCGAACTCGGGGGTTCTAAAGCCCAAGTTAATCATACCTTTGCAGTAGAAGATACGTTTTAACTCATCTCAAAATCTACTCACAGAGAATGAGTTATATGCTGCAAAGAGATTAGTAGAAAATGTTATGCACAATACTCATAATATATATTAATGCTCGTCAGCATTTATATATGATCTTATATAACTATATCTATATATATACGTCAGCATTTATATATGACCTTATATGACTATATCTATATATATATATGACTTCCTTTAGAAGTGATTAGTATAATATCTATTTTGATAGATGTTTAGTTTGGAATATTTGGAGACATTTTTGTCTTTCCAAGATCTTTTATTCCAAATAACTCTTCAAGAGTTTTGATGATGTTCAAAATCATCACTATTATTAGTTCTCGAGAATATAATTATGATATCATATATATTTCGGGATAAGCTCTTCAAGCATCCCATGAGGCATATTTCAAGTCATTCATATAGCATCCATTTTGTTTGATAAGGTATTTTAACAAAACATGGCGCGACACACCATTTTGTTATATCATTATACCCTTTTGATGCTTGGACCACTAGTCCAAAAATTACTTGTCTTTCATACGAGTTTAATATAGACTTGATTATGTCTTTATTGGCCAATATATATATCTATACGCTCACAAAGCGGAGATTTATGATCTTCATTAATCACATTGCGCGATATAATATTTTTATTGTCGACATTATGTCTTTGATTCCATATTTCCTGTGATGACATGGTTAATCGAGATCTCTTTAATCATTATATAAATGATTTTATTCAGGTACCTGATTTCGTTATTAACCATATCAATCAGTTTCTCTACTCTTCTTGAAAAGTATCTTGCTCCTCTTTAGGAGTATATTTGCTTCTCCCTAGGAGTCTATTAGCTCTTCTTAAAGAGTTTATCTACTCCTCTTTAAGAGTTCATTTGCTCCTCTGTTGAGAGTATAATTCTCTTTTTAATTTGCTCCTTTTTCCGAGGATTTTATTTATCTTAGGAACAAAAGTAGTCTATCAAGATTCTTATGTGTCATAGACTTAGTATGTCATCCGCCAGAGACATATTTTTATTGGAGCATTTTTAGATGGGATGTGAAATTTCTCAGAATTACAAGTTCATATTCATTTATTTGAGGATCAATAATTATATGAAATCTCATCCATTAGCTTTTTGCATTTGATTTGCAATATATATTTTGAATAGTGATCTGTTGAACTTTTGAACTTTTAAGTTCATATTAATTATATTCATTTGTTCAAAGATTCAAATTATTCTATGATTCTCCCATAATGAAGGGGAACTTTTATCATCCAACTTGATGATATGCAAATCTTGCAATACGCACATCTCTCATAAGATGGCTCTATATTATTAGAGCGGAGAATCATCTCCCGCATCTATATATTTCATCCTCTATGGACTATATTTTTATGCGATGTGGAGGACCATTTACAATATATATCACACACCCATAAGATTCAAAATAAGAAATATTGAATTTCCAACCATGAATATATAACATGGAAGAAATATTTCTTTATAAATTGTTGGTCACATATATAATATTGACTACATGCAAAACTGCATGTTCCATGTTTTAACATGGAGATTAAATCACCAAGAACCGTTTTGCAATCTCTTGGAGTTGCACTATAAACGATTCATCATAGCTCATTTCAAGATGAACATCACATATGTTCCACTTTATCACATGTGACATATATATGTGATAAACTAAAGGATATGACTTCACCAAAGTTATATCGCTCTGGGGTGTCAAATTCACCAAAGTTTATCGACTTATTTTCGATGTGGGATTCCTTTAATTCTCCCCCTCGAGATGATAACTCTTGGAGTTCATTCATCTCGTACTGAATCTCACTTTAGGATCAACAACATACCGTTTCAGTTATGTCTATTATCTTAGATCCTTATAAGATGTGAGATTAGTATTACCCGCTCTCAAGATGATGACTTTTATGTCCGTTCACCTTTGACCGAATCTTATTACTAGATCAATTATATTTGGGGTATAATTTGGAGATTTATTAAAGAAATCAAACCATCATATATATACAATGAGCTTGTTAATCCAAAAGGATGGTGAATGGGTCAACATTATATGATTCTGGAGGCATAGCCTACTACAGAATCAAGGAGGAGGTATATAACCATCAACTCCATAAACAATAAATAAAAATTTAAATAAACTTAAATAAATTCAACATAATNGTCTTTTGTTAGATCTGGAAGGAGGCAAAGCCTACCATATAAAACGATCCATCCAAAATTGTATAGCTTTATATATGATCGTANGAAATATGAATGAAGTGCAGTGCTTACAACCTCTTGAAATGTGAACGGGCACATGCAATACTTTTGAAAGAACTTTTGTTCCTCTAAAAAAATTCTCAATGATTTTTAATATCATTGATTGTCTGGGATGGCTTGACCGGTAACACTATGCTTAAAGCATTAAAGAATTTTATATTTACTATCATTTTGCCATCTTTCTTTTTACATGATATAATCATATACATGTGTGTCTCCAATATGGTCGATCTTGCGATACCATATTTATTTATAGTCTCGACATAAAAATTTTATTACAAAATGTCTTTGAAACATCATGAGTTTCTTTGAGACTTTGGAGAATACTAGACATCGATAATTATGAATCTGATGTCTTTGAAAGTCGAGAGACTAACTCATCTAGACCTTCTAATTATGTTTGCACTGTCTATGATATACTGACATGTGCTTCATATATTCTTATAAGAGAAATCTATTTTTGGTTTTAAAGACATTTCGTTGTCTTTAAATCTCATATAACGCATAGAGTTACTTTTTACGAATAAACAAAATTAAACAAGCAAACATATAAATGCAGAAAATAAAATAAGAGCTATAGCCTTATATATAAGAATTTAATAGAAGTAATTTTTCTTTGATCGTAGAGTCGGCAGAGCCTATCATATATAACGATCAATCCGGAAAAGACAAAGCTTTTTGTTTGATCATGAATGAGGTAGAACCTCTATATGTATAACTATCAACCCGAAAATGACATAGCCTTATATTTGATCGTATAGAAAGCAAAGTCAATCTTTTGGGAAAGGACATAGTCTTTTGTTAGATCGTAAAGGAGGGGTGAAGCCTACCATATCAAATGATCAATCCAAATATTATATAGCTTTATATATGATCGTAAAGGAGGCAGAGCGTACCATATATAACGATCTATCTATCCAGAAAAGACATAGCTTTTATTTGATTGTGAAGGAGGCAGAGCCTACCATATATCAAACAATCAATTCAGATATAACATAGCTATATATTTGATCGCAAAGGAGGTAAAACGATCAATCCAGAAAATGACATAGCCTTTATATTTGATCATATAGGAGGCATAGCCTGCTATTTTTAACGATCTTTCCAGAAAAGACATAGTCTTTTGTTAGATCTGGAAGAAGGCAAAACCTATTATATAAAACGATCCATCCAGAATTGTATAGCTTTATATATGATCGTAAAGGAGGCAACACCTATAACTTATGACGATCAATCAGGAAAAAGGTATAATTTTACGATGTCTATAATATTTATGTTCTATAAACATAAATGGAAATAAAATAAATTTACTTACTTCGTAAAAGCTCCAATGGTAAAGACATCGTGCTGATAACGTGTTGTGAATTATAACTAGAATACACTTATATGTGTTTTGTAATATTTTGTAAAGTGAACAAGAAATAATAAAGTGAAAGAGAGGGAGGAGCAGCCACCAGAGAGTGAGAGAGATTAAAACTCTTTCTTTTGATCAAAGACATCTTGTGTATTTTTCTATTTTTACACAACTCCTTATTTATAGTGTACTACGAAAGACATAAATTACACATTTATTCACTTGATAATGACAAGTGATAAGTTATATAATATTACATGAACAAGTGTCATGACATATGTTTTTGTGATGGATTAATCACAATTATTTTTTATAATATTTATATGTTTTTTTGGATTTGTTGAAATACGAGCTAGTGGGAAGCTTTAGTAAATTTCTGAAAAT
>NC_025700.1:17056859-17061422 GCF_000633955.1 Camelina sativa
CATAAACAATAAATAAAAATTTAAATAAACTTAAATAAATTCAACATAATTAAATTAGATGTTACCTGAAATATGAATGAAGTGCAGTGCTTACAACCTCTTGAAATGTGAACGGGCACATGCAATACTTTTGAAAGAACTTTTGTTCCTCTAAAAAAATTCTCAATGATTTTTAATATCATTGATTGTCTGGGATGGCTTGACCGGTAACACTATGCTTAAAGCATTAAAGAATTTTATATTTACTATCATTTTGCCATCTTTCTTTTTACATGATATAATCATATACATGTGTGTCTCCAATATGGTCGATCTTGCGATACCATATTTATTTATAGTCTCGACATAAAAATTTTATTACAAAATGTCTTTGAAACATCATGAGTTTCTTTGAGACTTTGGAGAATACTAGACATCGATAATTATGAATCTGATGTCTTTGAAAGTCGAGAGACTAACTCATCTAGACCTTCTAATTATGTTTGCACTGTCTATGATATACTGACATGTGCTTCATATATTCTTATAAGAGAAATCTATTTTTGGTTTTAAAGACATTTCGTTGTCTTTAAATCTCATATAACGCATAGAGTTACTTTTTACGAATAAACAAAATTAAACAAGCAAACATATAAATGCAGAAAATAAAATAAGAGCTATAGCCTTATATATAAGAATTTAATAGAAGTAATTTTTCTTTGATCGTAGAGTCGGCAGAGCCTATCATATATAACGATCAATCCGGAAAAGACAAAGCTTTTTGTTTGATCATGAATGAGGTAGAACCTCTATATGTATAACTATCAACCCGAAAATGACATAGCCTTATATTTGATCGTATAGAAAGCAAAGTCAATCTTTTGGGAAAGGACATAGTCTTTTGTTAGATCGTAAAGGAGGGGTGAAGCCTACCATATCTAATGATCAATCCAAATATTATATAGCTTTATATATGATCGTAAAGGAGGCAAAACCTACCATATAGAACGATCTATTTATCCAGAAAAGACATAGCTTTTATTTGATTGTGAAGGAGGTAGAGCCTACCATATATCAAACAATCAATCCGGATATAACATAGCTATATATTTGATCGCAAAGGAGGTAAAACTATCAATCCAGAAAATGACATAGCCCTTATATTTGATCATATAGGAGGCATAGCCTGCCATTTTTAACGATCTTTCCGGAAAATACATAGTCTTTTGTTAGATCTGGAAGGAGGCAAAGCCTACCATATAAAACGATCCATCCAAAATTGTATAGCTTTATATATGATCGTAAAGGAGGCAGAGCCTACCATATATCTAACGATCTATCCGGATATGATTTAGCTATAAATTTGATCGTAAAGGAGGCAACGCCTATAACTTATGACGATCAATCCGGAAAAAGGCATAATTTTACGATGTCTATAATATTTATGTTCTATAAACATAAATGGAAATAAAATAAATTTACTTACCTCGTAAAAGCTCCAGCGGTAAAGACATCGTGCTGATAACGTGTTATAAACTGTAACTATAATACACCTATATGTGTATATAATATTCTATAAAGTAAAACAAAAAAAAAACTAAAGAGAGGGACGAGAGTAAAAGCCTTGTATTATTATTGTGTCTCTTTCTCATGTTTATATCATTATAGTTTGAAAATACAGCATAAAAATTGTTTTATAGATATGAGCTTTAGGAGAAACATACATTATTATATCAGCACATATATATATATATATATAAATTTACATGATTATTAATTTGATATTATTGGGACCATATTTTACATTGGGATTTCAGAAAAATTATTATCTTATTATCTTATCGAATTTTGTTATTTTTTACATTGACCCAACTTGGGACTGACAAATTTTATTAATTCATGGTGTTTATTAATTTATAGAGTATTAATTTATAGAGGTTTTAGTGTATATATCTTCTTCATATCAAAATAATAAATAAATCTAATATACTCCATCTTAACCCTCTAGCCCGGTATAATCCACTAGTACATATAAAAACCTTCTCATCTTAACCCTCTCTCGATCTTTAAATCAATTGTTGAACAATGGTTATTTGGAAAGGTGCCTTCCTAAAAGTAACAGCTGCCTCGTGAACAATGTTTCTGTATCAATTGTTGAACAATTGTTATTTGGAAAGGTGTTTTCATGGTTAGGCACCTCGTGAACTAATGATACAGAAACAAATTCACGAGGCAGCTGCTACGACATGATCCGAGTAGTCTGCTTCTTTATTTCTTTGGCCGGTATCATTAGTTTAATGATTTATGTTGCAGTGAACTTAGAAAGTCCTGTGCCGAATATAGAAATAGCTTCAATGGATTTTACGGTGCGTAATACTACACAAACTCGTCTCACTGCAAATTGGGATTTGTTGATAAGGGTCCCTAGAACCCTTCCTGATGAGGGTGGGCAAAAAAACCGAAATCCAAAAAACCGAACCGAACCAAACCGAAATAAATGGTTTGGTTTGGTTATGGTTAAATCTAAAAATCCGTTTGGTTTTTCATTTTAATTAACCATTTGGTTTAGGTTTGGTCTGGTTAAAAACCGTAAAACCGAATGGTTTATTTGATTTTTTATAAAAATTTAGGATAATTAGATATAATTACTAATTAGTTTCTCAAGCTTATAAATTTATATTATATAATAATATGAATAATTTTTTTCTTTATTGGGCTTTAATTATTGATCTCCTATTAATCTATCGAATTACAAAACTTTAACCTAAGTCTCTATTCCCTAACCTATATATATTCATAATTACTTTTATGCTTATTTTTAGTTATGTATCAACTATTTATTTTTTGAAAGCATGAAATAATCGTTAAAAACCGGAACCAAACCGAAACCGAACCAAACTGTGATACATATGGTTTTTATATGGTTTCATTTCTGATGAAACCGAAAAAAACATAGACCGAAAAAACCGAATCGTGACCAAACCGAATTACATATGATTTCTTTATGGTTCCATTTTTATACAACCAAAAAAACCGTAAACCAAAAAAACCGAACCGAAACCAAAGCGAAAAACCGAACGTCCACCCCTAGTATATATGTCTTCAAGGAGACATTCAAGCTTCATTGTTTTACAAGAATATTACTCTTGTTACCTCGTCCGGACAAAGGTTATAAGTAGTATATATTTTTATTCTATTTGTAACTCAATCTTCTAGTATTATTTAAAATTAATAATGAACTATCCTGATTGAAATCGCTTGCATGCGATATAGGTACATCGATCTCAAATCCGGCTCGCCTCAACAACTTAGGGTTTCAGCAGCTATCTCTGAAGAAGATATCGGCGGTTTGATTGGCGAAAATATTATCAAAGATATCAAAGACGAGAGGGAAGTGAAGTTTGGGTCGAAGTTGTTTCTTACGGATTGTAGAAAAGGGAAGAGGGGAGTTATAAGCTATGTGTGTAATGAAATCACGTTAAGGTTCGAGCCAGGTTTGGGAACGACATCCCTATCTGCACATGGATTTGATTTTCCTTTTTTCTTCACCAACTTTTTAGGTTATTTGAAAAGAGTTCTTTAAGTTAATTGACAAATATTTATTTTGTTTTATAACTTGATTATCTACCATTATACAGTATTTTGCTTATTTAATTTCCTAGATTTAATATAAGATGTTTCGATTGTCACTATTAATAATTTATACATACATAATTTGTCAGCTATGTGTGTGATGAAGCCACGTTGCGGTTCGAGCCAGGTTCTGAAACCAAGGACACTAAGTTTGCGAACAACCCTACCTGCACTAATTTTTGATTTAGTTATATTCTTGTGAAGTCGTTAAGATTCGATTTACTTTTGCTTTTGTTTGGTGAAAACCTTTTCGATGAAACTTGTGGTGGATATGTTCTAAAACAAAATATATAAATTTGTTTATTTGATATCCGAGATTTAATATAATATGATTCGATTGTTACTACTAATGGAAACAGAGGAACAACCATTTCATTCTCTTTCTACGATCTCAACTCTACAATATAATTGATAATTAGTTAACGTCAACTAGAGAGAAACGATTCCGTCATGACCACGGAAACATCACTACTTGGCCCTCTAGACTCGGTTGATTAACCTAATGCATCAAATCCTTCATCGATTATACACCGTTTAATAATTGGTTCATGCTTGACATGCTTGGATGCTTGGTCTAGTAGCTGCCACTGGATGCAAGCAAAGCAATCCCAGTTTCAAAACCAAAGTTACTTGTTTCTGATCAACACACCTGTGCCCTAGCCTCTCATCAACTACCTGCAGTATATCTCCATTGTCCCAACAGTTTAGTACCCAATCAGTCAAAACCATCTCACTCGGTGATCCTTGTGGCTCAATGGGTCTTCATCCACAAGTAATCTCCAACATGAACACTCCAAATGCGAAAACATCAGAACTAGCTAATTTCAATAAAGCTAGCTAATTAAGTTCAGACTATTTACTAGTGTGTAATACTATAATGTTCACTTTCACATTTACAATCATCAAACAGTTCATACACATATATATGTAAAAAGAACTTCAAGGAAAATT
>NC_025700.1:17062641-17065198 GCF_000633955.1 Camelina sativa
ACTGTCTCAAATCTATCAACAATTCAATACCTTTCAGTGACAATCAATACTCAAAATGATCCTACTATTTACAAATTAACAAATCTAGACACTCACATATCAGAATCCGACCCACCCGAATCACTCCTAGCTCTGTCCGACATGAAATTCAAAGGCAAAACAGGGAACTTCACCGCATTCCGCTGCGAAGTAGGCGATACAGAACTCCCAATCTTCCTCCTCTGCATATTCCTCATAATCTCTAAGCATGCTTTATCAACCATGGCAAGAAACTCTCTAACAATAACAAATAGATGAAGAGGACTCTTCCCTTTAGTAATAGCTCCTGCTTGGTAATAATCCGTTGTACGCTTCACAAGCTCCATTACTTTCCTCTCTTCGTGTTTCGCCTTTTTCACTTCGTCCTCTACTGTCACAAGAAACGTCATCATTTTCTTCACAAACCTCCCTCCTTCTCCTCCATCTTCTTCACATTCTCCAATCACCGTTCTCGCATCTTTCGCTCTAACCGCAAGCGCCGAGCAAGTTGCAACGAGCGTGTCGTAGTCTACACTAGCAGCTTTCTTCACGTTTGAAAACTCAGAGCTCAACCCTCCAACAACTGGTAAACCAAGCTTCAAGTACTCTTTCTCTTGCTCTTCTTTAGACATAGCCTGAGCACTGTTGTTACCACCATTGCTGTTACTACTACTGCTTCGTGTTAAGCTATGGNTTGGATGCTTGGTCTAGTAGCTGCCACTGGATGCAAGCAAAGCAATCCCAGTTTCAAAACCAAAGTTACTTGTTTCTGATCAACACACCTGTGCCCTAGCCTCTCATCAACTACCTGCAGTATATCTCCATTGTCCCAACAGTTTAGTACCCAATCAGTCAAAACCATCTCACTCGGTGATCCTTGTGGCTCAATGGGTCTTCATCCACAAGTAATCTCCAACATGAACACTCCAAATGCGAAAACATCAGAACTAGCTAATTTCAATAAAGCTAGCTAATTAAGTTCAGACTATTTACTAGTGTGTAATACTATAATGTTCACTTTCACATTTACAATCATCAAACAGTTCATACACATATATATGTAAAAAGAACTTCAAGGAAAATTGTTTACTTATATGGAACAAACTATACTCAAGTCCAATGACTTGGACTGTCTCAAATCTATCAACAATTCAATACCTTTCAGTGACAATCAATACTCAAAATGATCCTACTATTTACAAATTAACAAATCTAGACACTCACATATCAGAATCCGACCCACCCGAATCACTCCTAGCTCTGTCCGACATGAAATTCAAAGGCAAAACAGGGAACTTCACCGCATTCCGCTGCGAAGTAGGCGATACAGAACTCCCAATCTTCCTCCTCTGCATATTCCTCATAATCTCTAAGCATGCTTTATCAACCATGGCAAGAAACTCTCTAACAATAACAAATAGATGAAGAGGACTCTTCCCTTTAGTAATAGCTCCTGCTTGGTAATAATCCGTTGTACGCTTCACAAGCTCCATTACTTTCCTCTCTTCGTGTTTCGCCTTTTTCACTTCTTCCTCTACTGTCACAAGAAACGTCATCATTTTCTTCACAAACCTCCCTCCTTCTCCTCCATCTTCTTCACATTCTCCAATCACCGTTCTCGCATCTTTCGCTCTAACCGCAAGCGCCGAGCAAGTTGCAACGAGCGTGTCGTAGTCTACACTAGCAGCTTTCTTCACGTTTGAAAACTCAGAGCTCAACCCTCCAACAACTGGTAAACCAAGCTTCAAGTACTCTTTCTCTTGCTCTTCTTTAGACATAGCCTGAGCACTGTTGTTACCACCATTGCTGTTACTACTACTGCTTCGTGTTAAGCTATGGCTTCGTCTATTCAAAACGCAACGTTTCCCTTCTGATCTAACCACTTCCTCCACCACAAAGTTAAGCAGAGTAGTCTTCCCATCAACGCTTTTAACATCCGAAAGTTTCAAAAGCGCGGTTAGATTAAACGCTTGTGCGTTTCCTCTCGCGGTTCCCGCGTTCATTCTGTTCCCAGCTTTAAGTATCGCCTCCAAAAGCTTCACGAACAAGCCACGAGATCTAAGCTCTTTACAAGCTAAATCCAAAGTCTGTAGACACTTACCATGGTGAGCCATCTCAGGATAGTAATTAGCTTTGAAGAGAAACGCGTTTAGTCTCGTAAACGCCGTTGGCACTGATTTAAGAAGATGAAACAGAAACGATTCCGCATCGGCGAGCTTTGTCGTGTCGCCGTCGAATTCAAGAATCGCTGATTGTTCTTCTTTCGTTNCTGCATATTCCTCATAATCTCTAAGCATGCTTTATCAACCATGGCAAGAAACTCTCTAACAATAACAAATAGATGAAGAGGACTCTTCCCTTTAGTAATAGCTCCTGCTTGGTAATAATCCGTTGTACGCTTCACAAGCTCCATTACTTTCCTCTCTTCGTGTTTCGCCTTTTTCACTTCTTCCTCTACTGTCACAAGAAACGTCATCATTTTCTTCACAAACCTCCCTCCTTCTCCTCCATCTTCTTCACATTCTCCAATCACCGTTCT
>NC_025700.1:17067593-17073419 GCF_000633955.1 Camelina sativa
TGTCTGGCACGAAATCGTTTCCTTCCATGAGTGCTTCAACAAGCTCTTCACGTGTCATACCTAATGACTTTAGCACAATCGCTGTGTTTTGAGACTTCCTCGGATCAAGTATGAAGATTTGTGATGATGATTTAGGGTTTTTATCATCGCCGTGTTCTGGTGATTTCTTTCCCACGGCAACGTATCCGAACAGAGCTTCCATTAAATCGCCGTCGAAGCTGAAAAGTACAAAACCAAAAAAATTAGGGTTTTTTCAATTGATTGAAATAGATTTAACTGTGTAAGTGTGTATACATACCTGAATGAGCCACGATCAATTTTGTCCCAAACCATTGAATGATCAGAATCAGGGTTTACTTTATCCCAATGTAAAGGTTTCAGCTTTACCTGTTTCGAACCCTCTCCTCCACTTGATCCTTTAACCGGCGCAGGTGGTGGTCTCGAAGCTGATGACGATAAAGCTCCGACCTTTTTCACCTGCGGAGGTGGCGGTGGAGATGGCGAAGAACCCTTCTTAATCGGAGGAGATGGCGGTGGTACTGGTGCACTCTGTTTCACCGGAATTGGCGGTGGTGGAGGCGGTGGAGCTGGTTCACTCTGTTTTACCGGAATTGGCGGTGGAAGCGGCGGCTGATGATCTTGGTTATGGATGACACTGTGAGAAGTTGATGACCTTCCTCTAAGGAGAGGAACCTCAGTGACGGGCTCTGTTCTCTTCTTGTTCTTGTAATAGATGACCTCTTTCTCGTCTTCTTCTTCTTCTCCTCCGGTGATGATCTGTTTCTTGAAACTTTCACTTCTCTCTCTCTGACTCTGTAGCTTTCTCCAATACAACACATCAAGACCATTCTCATCAAGTATCAAACCTTTCACACCACCAAACCGCGTGAAACCTTCTCTAGCCAAAGTCGTACTCGTAGTCGTCGCCAACGCCGCGGTCGTCCGAGGATAGGGAGGATACGGAGGTAGATTGTTCTCGACGCTTACTGGTCCGACTCTGTCTCTCCGTCTCCGTCTCGCGACGACGCATCTCTGGAGGCAGAAGAAGAAAACTCCTGCTACAAGTACGGTGCTTGCTGCTGTTATGAGGACAGCTTTTATGATCGTGCTTCTATCGGAAGATGAGGAGTTGTTATTCGACGGCGGAGATGGGTTTGAAGACGGTGGTGAAACAGGGGAGAGTGGTGGAATTGGGAAGAAAGTTTCGATATTTTGAGGAGAATCGAATTGAGAAAAGGAAGGGACGATGAAATAGAAGAAGAAGAAAATTAGGGTTAGTTGAAGAGGAAAAGGCCATGGTTTCTTGATAAACATGGCAGCCATTAACGATTTAGCTCATTTACAGAGAGATCAATAAGGAAACGCATTTAAGTAACGTTTTTGTTTATTTTTTTTTTTTTTTTTTTAAAATCACTTCCCAAAGATCTCAGGAACTTAAAACGGAAGGTTAGTTTAAGTAAATTAAAAAAAAAAGTATATAAATTCGTAATTTGGTAGGTAGTTTAATATATTTGGGAATTTGGAGGTTTTGGTAATAATGTTTAGTTGAAGCAGAGATTAGTTGATCTGTTCTTCTTCTTCTACTTCTACTTCTTCCCGGGTCGGTTCTATTTACGAATATGACTAAAATACCCTTGTTAATGGGATTGACTTAGTCAACAATACGTGAAAATAAAAGGATGTTTTAGGTAATTTAGTTATACTCGTTTTCGTGAAGATGGACTTATTAATGGAGCTGGTGCGGTTGATGTTATCGTTGACTCTGTCCAAAAAGTAGTGGTATTGGCGTATTGCTATTTATTTTTTGTGCTTTCTAGAAATATTTTGAAGCCTTGGAAGTCAAAAACACATTCCCATTTTAAAGATACGGTTTCAATGATTAACTTAAAAGAAGAGTGCAAAGTTCTATGGCAATTAAATGAATTCACATTTTATGATAGGTTGCAAAAGGATACAAAGTTTTGGAACTTGGGAACGTCGAAACAATGACAATCATCGGGAAAATTCAATTCTAAGAACCAACAAATATCGAATACCGAACGAATTAATAGGATTCCTTAAAAACTCAACGGATAATAAAAATTATACGTACGTGTATTTATATATATAATTTCCAACGTAATCTCAGTCGGTCAAAGGAATAGGGAATGAAATCAAATGATAGTGGATCATCACCATTGCTACACAAAATATGAATAAAATTTATGGTAATGCTAATTGTTAATTATAATAAAATGTATGGAACATTATAACTATAAACGTGTAAAACAAAAAGGTATGGGTAACTTTCAAAAGAATCTTATAGTATGAAGCTATGGCCGGCCGTCTAACTTTAAATGTTGAACGCGGTAACATACTCGTCTAAGAAAAGTACGAATACAATGGAAAAAAACTCAACAAGTCAACTCTACCATTCTAATTTCTCAACTAATAAAATATAGGGTAATATTAGTAGATAACACAACAATGGAATAAAATAAAAAAAATATCACAATAACATTTTTTTATAAGAAAATATTATAGGGTTCACGTTTTTTTAAAATAAAAAGACACAATCACCCTTTTTTGTTTTAGTATTAGATAGAAAGAGTGAAAGATTTAGTGTGATTTTTTAAAATAGCATGTGATATTTATATTTTACATTTTATATTGAACTAAATAGCGTTTAATTGTAAACCCCAATCGACAAATAATCTCGTTTTAATTGTAAAATCTAAACCCTAACCATCTCATATGTGAACTCAAACCGACATATAATATGAGAACCCAAACCGACATATAATTTCGTTCTAATTGTAAAATCTAAACTCTAACCATCTCATTTGTAAACCCAAACCGGCATATAATTTTGTTCTAATTGTAAAATCTAAACCCTAAACATTTCATTTGTGAACCCAAACCGATATATAATTTTGTTCTAAAAATGACAGGATTTTTAAACAAATAACATGTAATATATGTAATGGGTATAAGAGTAATTGTATATGAAGAGAGAGCACTGTCACATAAATTGTAGTTACTTAATTTTTTTTTATTTTTGTGGTATTAGTGCATATTACTAAAATATATTGCTACAATATATTAGTAGCATGTAGCAATTGCGTCAACAACGCTAATGGTCTTCATATAGTAATAACTATTAAGTAAGCATAATCATTAGTAAATTGATCAGAACTCTATTAATTTATAGTACTATCTTTTATGCAAACTCACGTAATCTATTGGCGCATAGTTTTTTAGCAAATTAAAACTTTTTTAGGGATATTGAAAATAAAGGACAATTTTCTTCTTTTGGGTCTATATTGATATACATACATTTCTTGATTATAATTTTTCAATTATTCTATTATATAATGTTAAATCTTGTTTTCCCCTTAATTTTGTAAACAACAAATTTTTAAAACAATTTTTTAAAAAATATTCTTAGAAGATTTTCGATAATACAAAAAGTTATAATAAAATACCTTATTTTTCAACAATACAAAGTTAATACTGTATGTTAGTTTTTGAGGAACTCCCTTTAGAACGAGGTTCAGTGTAAGTAAAACCTATGTGAGATGGAGTCTTCCCTAAGTTTACATATAAGGAACTTTAAAACGTAATCTCAGTATAAATTTGACCACAAAAAATCTCAATATAAATAAATATAGAGTCAGTTTTCTGATCCTGTTAATTGTCTAATTGTTGTGCTATGCTTTCTTTTTATTTCAGTTTGAGATTAACACAGATGTACATAATTTATGCAGCTCAGTTTGTAGATACTGTATTTTATGACGATATATAATATTTCGTACATTCTAACCTTTTATTTTATTTATTTTCAATGACCAACATTTATTTTCAAAAGTAATCTATTATATCTAATTTTACTGATTAACCTTACTTTTCGACACCTAATTCCCCTTGACCCATTGATTTAACTGGTTCATATTTATGTCTAAATTTAGTCATTATTTTAATCATTGAATTTTAGTATCACTAACAAAAACAAAACAAAAACTACAAATGTTACATTGCTTTTAGATTCATATACTCCAAATTACATTTTAAGTCGAAAAATGAATCATCTTATTGTTTTTGTATTAGCTATTACTATGTGTTTCGGTTTGAATGAAGGTATTGTGTGTAGTAATTCTAATAGTCAGCTGCAACGATGTGGAGGCTCTGGCTGCGCCCTAAACACTTTAAAACTACGAAACGAACTCGGTCGTGGTAGCATTCTCAAAGTCGACTGCACATCAAACCAAAACAAAAAAATGGGTCCACGCGATGTGAAATTCAACGAGTCATTCACTTTTGAATTTGAAGAGGTACATTCCAAAAGAATAGTATGGGCTTGTCACTTGAAGCAAGGTCCAAAAATGGAGTATCATCAGAGTATATGGAGAGCATACAGAGGTGCCGCTAGCAAACGATGTGGTCAAACACGTACATGGATTGCTAGAACTGATGGTATTTATTTGAACAAAAAATTTATACCGCAAGGACATTGATTTGCATGGCTTAAAAAATGAGTGTTTTTCATCTTTTAAAAAACTAATTATCTAAGTTAATTTCTTTTTTCTTTTTTTTTTAAAGTCATTTTGTCTTTTTTGTGTGTACTATATTATCATTCTAGGTTTGAGTTTTAGGAATAAACCACAATAAAATTAAATAATAGGATTTTGTATGATATATATACATTGTATCAATTTTTTGAATCATATCATATTATTGTCCTTATATATTGATTACTAGGATTTGAGCTGCAGTATAGTCTTGGTATACCGAAAAATAATTTTTGTTTAACACATTCTTAATTAAATTATTTTGATTCGACATGTTTTATATTTGTGTTGTTAAAATATAGTAAAATAAAGATTTTATCTGTAATAAAATATTAAATTAATGATAATTTAAATTTTTAGTAATATCGATTCAAACTGTTCTCGTCATATAAGCCATTTGTGTAATTTTAAAATTTTTAATATGTTAAAAAATTCGTAATTATAAATTGTTATTAATTTTTAAAATACCAATTTTAATATTTTAAACAAGTTTAAATTTACAAAAAGGACACGGTGTTTGAGCAAAAACTCTCTCTTCATGCCGCAATTGAAATGGCTGTTGTATAGGGTTCTTACCCTTCTTTATTGATTAACTGATGGGCCTTACAATTAGAACAAAATGGGCCTTACGGTGAGAACAAAATGGGCCTTAAGTTTAAAGTGTTCTCGAGATTCTTTAATTCTTCTTGTTCCGGGAAAGAAACGGCGGTTGTCTTGCTCGCCGACGGCGGATGGAGTGTGCCGCGCGTGGCTTTGCGACGCGGTGCGTTGGTCCACCGACGCGGAGGTGTGGCCAGTGTGGTGCTGTGGCGTATTGCTCCGTCTCTCATCAGGTTTTCTAACTTCTGCTTACTCTCTCTCTCTAAGCCTTGTAACCTTGTTCTTCTTCATCGACCTAATCGGTTCTGGAGAAACAAAGAAGTGGTGATTTTGATCGTAATCTTGAAGCTAGTTAAATAGGTTTGTAGTTAAGAATTAATAAATTCATGATTTTTTTTACATTAAAGTTCAATCCTTTGATCAATAGGTTCATTGTTCAAGTTTTGTGGATCTTTGATTTGGTTGTAGACTTCACATTGGAGTTATCACAAGGAAGAATGTGAGAGATTAGAAGAGCAAATGCGTCGTGTTGATCTGTTAAATGATTTCCCATTTACATTTACAGAAGATGCTACGGTTCAGGTTAATGATCACTTATGGATGATATTGAGGAATCTAATGCCTTTTTGATCAATGAACATTTTTAGCTCAAAGTTTCTGTTTTTTTTTTTTTTTTTTT
>NC_025700.1:17073958-17108207 GCF_000633955.1 Camelina sativa
TTTTTTTTTTTTTTTTTTAATAGAATTATGATTTGGGATCACACAGGTCCTTTATATCCAGTTACAAAACAGCTTTGTAGTTGGACGGACTATTTCGAGTGGAGAAAGATACCTCTAGATTCTCCTGTAGCTCTACTTCTCCACTGGGTAACGTTTCTTGTGATGATTGATATGATTGCTAGTATCACTAGATAGCTTTTAATTTGTGTAAGTCATAGAGCTTGCTTTTATTTCAGCCACTTACGATATACCATGCAATTCAAGCCATTGGGATGGGAAATTTGACTCCCCAAATAAGTGATGAACTTCGTATACATTATCTTGGTATGTTTCACTCTGTAACTCTTCTGCTTTTTTTGGAACTGTATTCTCTTTCAGGTTGCTGTCTTGTGTCTCCCTTTCCTTAATTCTAGTGTAGTTAGTACCTTATTCTTGGCATATGGAAATTATATAAATATATGAAAAGGTGCACCATAGCAACTATGGTATAAATTCTGATACATGGTTTGCTGATAGTTTTGAGCTTCTGAAGGGCCTCAGAAAGAGCTTGGCCAACTTGGTGTCTTCGCTGAGCTGCAAGCCCTCTTCCCTGGTTTGCGCATACGCGTAGAACTTGTTGGACCTGACGTTCCACAACATATGTGAGTGCTGCCGTCCACAATCTGTTTGATTCTTTTGTTTCACACTCCGTATATTTTTAGCTAGGCAAAGTAAATTACATCGCAAGATATGTATTGCTTTTTTACCACTTTTCATTAGAGTTCTTTAAGCTTGTTCAACGGAAATATTGTAGGTGGTTTTCTTTGTATGTATTGGCATAAACATGATGAATCATTTTCTTTTTGCTCTCCTGCTGAAAAGGGATGGAGAGATGATCTCGCTTAGCAGATACTCCCCTTGCATGGAAGAAGAATGTAAATGTCATTATTCAAGCGAAATTCCCCATGCCAGTAACGAATCTGCCTTGTCTTCAGCTGTGTCGTTACAGCTCCATAGAGGATTTTACCATGATCGTTACAGTGACATAATAAAGGTATCCCTTTCTACTTGTCTAGGGGAAAACAGTAATCTACAATTCTGTTCTCAAATGTCATATCCATTTTATTGGACCTTGGATTGATTGACATTCTTGTCTGGGCAGGATTCACCTCCTCCTCACATAGTGATTGCTCCAAACGCTGGTGTCGCTGCATATCCAAGTTGGTTGCCAACTATTGTACGTTTTTCAGTAGCTGATGATCTTCAATCTTCCGCAGGAACGTCATTGTTTATATTTGTTAGTCATTCAAGTGTTGGTGTCAATAATTTCAGGAACTGATAAAGGAGATAAAAGTCCTAGCTGTATTCACAGATTACTGTGAAGAAGCTTGTCATCTGGCGGCTTGTTGTATCAAAACAATCACAGGACAACCTCTATCATTACCTGTAAGTCTAGATTATAGGTTTATTATACTATTCAACTTTTTTCAAATCTACGTTTTTTTGTTGTTGTGTGGTTTTCTCCTGCATATGGTCAGGCTTATGTCTCATCAAAACTGTGTAAGTAGAATAGAAAGTCGACACATATATACAATATAATGAAGTTGAAGGAGACAAAAACATCACTTTTTCGTTATCTTACAAATCATCTCTGGGGCCACACACACAGACACACTAATGTCCAGTTCCCCAATCAACCTTTGTTGGAAAATGATGTTTTCTGCATAGAAAATATATACTTTTTTCTTGTATAATTCTTCAGAACCATATTGACATGCATGGAATGATGTATCCTTGAAATGCAGATTGAGTTGAATCCATTCAGACAGCCGATGGCCGTGGAGGAGAGTCCTCTGTTTATCCCTTGCTACTCAAACTGCTTCATCTTCGCAATGTAAAAAACTCTACAAAGTTAATGCATTTGACCAACATTATCTATTCAATAAATGTAAAACCATGTCACATCATTTTGTTTTGGTTGTTGTAGTTAATTTATGTAGATAGGACCATCAAGTGCATTACATACAATCATTTTAGTCTTTTAATTCTTAGGTGAACAGTTTTTATCCCATCCAATAGTATTTCTAGTGAAAAAAAATTACCAATTACTTTTGCTAGATGTGTCACATGTCAATTGAAATAATGAAAAAGGTAAAGTTGAAAAGCCATTGGTCATTCATCATACAAACTTTACAAAGTACCGAACCTGATTGAGTGATTGTAAATCTGGTTATGGAGATATAACGTGCCTAATCGTGTCGACGTGGAACCAAACCGAACCTGTAAAATTCGGATATGGAGAATTCACAATTCAGATGCCAAGTCGTGTCTACGTGGAAGATGAAACCAAAGCAAAGAATCTTCAAACCAAAACTTGTTTCTAACAAAAGTCTCGCCACAGTGTTAAAGTCTATTTCTTCCACATCCAAAACCAAGCTAATATTTTTTATCTCCCCCAAAGTCCAATTTCCAAAAATCCCAAAACACAGCAGAGAGAGAGAGAGAAAAAAAAACTGAAAACACCCTAATGGATCATCTTCAACCTTGACAACAAGAAACCCCTCTTTCCCCAAATCCCCCAAAAATCTTGGAAACAAAAAGTCTCAAAAATCACTTCTTTGGAAAGCGATACGATCGAATGTCTCAGAACCCATCATCATCACATCAGACTCGTACCTTCTTCTTCCTCTTATGCCTTCTTCTAGGGTTTGGTTTCTGCGTTGACCTGGGTCAATCCCTGAAGGTTCCTTTCAGCGTTAACGATGTGCTTCCGATGCTACCTCGTCAAGTCTCGTGGCCCGTTTTGAACAGTTTCCACAACGCTGTGGATTTGTTGCCGGTTTTTATCGGGTCCGTTACTCCTAATAACGCGTCTCTTGAGTGGAAAGGTGCTTGCTTTAATGGCAACGAAGCTCGCCTTGATATCACCGGTAGTGATCGTGACGTCCCTGGACTCGGCGGTGGCGTTCTCCATCTCAAAGTTGGTTAATTTCACTTTCTTAGGCTTTGAATCTTATTCAATTTGTTCTTGTTTTTGCTCCCAAGTACTATGATTTAGCTTGTTGATATCAAATGCTTCAATCCTCAAATTTCATAAAGGTTTTGCCTTTTTGGTAACAAAATTGGGAGGACGTTGTGTAGCTTAAGTTGTTTACTTGTTTTGATGATATTTGGGAACTCTTTTTTTGCAGACATCTAAGGCACATAGCTTAACATGTATGGACCTATATGTCTTTGCAACGCCATACAGGATCACTTGGGACTACTATTTCTCTGCTAGAGATCATACTTTGAACTTCGATTCCTGGGAAGAGAAAGCTGAGTTAGAATATGTAAGTTTTTGTTTAGTTTTCTTCTTTTATAGTTCTTAAGAGGCTTTGTGTGGTGATTTATATTTTAAGTGTACATTCGAATGAGTAGGTGAAGGAGCATGGAGTTTCAGTGTTTCTAATGCCATCAGGGATGCTTGGGACGTTGCTTTCTTTGATTGATGTGTTGCCTCTTTTCTCCAATACTGCTTGGGGACAGAATGCTAATTTGGCGTTCTTGACGAAACATATGGGTGCTACGTTTGAGAAACGGCCTCAACCTTGGCGGTCAACGATTAACCCTGAAGATGTGCATTCTGGCGATTTCTTGGCCCTGTCAAAGATTAGAGGTAGATGGGGTGGTTTTGAGACGTTAGAGAAATGGGTGACTGGGGCTTTTGCTGGTCATACTGCTGTTTGTTTGAAGGATGATTTGGGGAATCTTTGGGTTGGTGAATCCGGACATGAGAATGAAAAGGTTAGACCATATTTGGAGAATTTTTCCTAAACATTTTGAGGTTTTTTGGATAGAGAGGGAGATATTTACTCTCTTGTTTCTCTCATAGGGTGAAGAAATCATTGTTGTGATTCCTTGGGATGAATGGTGGGAACTGACTTTGAAGGACAATTCAAATCCTCAAGTTGCTTTGCTTCCTCTTCATCCTGATATCCGAGCAAAGTTCAACAATACTGCTGCGTGGGAATATGCCCGGAGCATGTTAGGCAAACCGTATGGATATCACAATATGATATTCAGCTGGATTGATACTCTGGCCGATAACTACCCACCTCCCCTTGATGCTCACTTGGTACTTTTTATCTCTGATATTCTTAAAGAGCCATCATCATTATCGTAATAAACAAGTGACGTTGGACTTTCAGGTTATTTCTGTCATGTCTATGTGGACTCGTGTACAACCTGCATATGCTGCAAATATGTGGAACGAGGCACTGAATAAACGACTCGGTACTGAGGTATTCTTACAAGAACCTGCTTCTACTACTCTTCTGAATATAGGACTTACAGGATAGCTAATAAGTTTTCTGTTGTACAGGATCTGGATTTGTATGGGATTCTTGAAGAAACAGCGAGGCGTGGAATGTCATTTGATGAGTTACTCACCATCCCTGAACAAGATGAGTGGGTTTATAGCGACGGGAAATCAACTACGTGCGTTGCTTTCATCCTTGCAATGTACAAAGCTGCTGGTGTTTTCGACCCTCTTGCTGATCACATTCAAGTCACTGAGTTTACTGTAAGTTTCTTTCAATATCAAGTCTGCACCTTTTTCCATTTAACATTACTCTTAGAGCGTTTCCTTCTCTTATTTTCAGATCCGAGATGCGTACACTCTGAAGTTATATGAAAATAACCAGACTCGGCTACCGAGTTGGTGCAACACAGAGGAAGGGAAGCTTGAGTTCTGTCAGATTCTGGGTGAATACAGAATGGAGTTGCCTGGTTATAACACCATTGACCCATATCCCAACATGAACGAGAACTGCCCTTCTTTACCTCCTAATTATGAGAGGCCTTCTAAGTGTTAGCAAAATTAATCAACATGTATGTCTCTCTCTCTCTCTCTCTGTCTGTTTGTGTTTGTCAGCTTTTGGTTTATTATTATCAAAGTTTTACCCTTTTAGTTAGAGGGAAAGTAAACCACGTTTTAAGTACAATCTTTTTTTGTGAATATATGATATGAATATGATGATGCTCTTATCAAATCAAATGTTGTCTGGCTTAGTGCTCTTCTTTATCTCTTTTCTGGCGAAATTGTCTGAATTTGTCGACCTCTGTTTTGTGAGTGGCTATCAAAGAAGACAGTAGTATAACTATACAAGGCAGAAACGGATACAAGATGCTATAGTTTTGAACACAAACCAACAAGTGAAAACAAAGTATTAAAAAGGACCAACCTTACCTTTTACCTATGATTATGGATAATTTAGTTTACATACTAGTACAAAACGGTATGATACGAAAGCCTGATAAATCAGATGTTTACAACTTTGACGACAGTAAAATATTGTAACAGGATAGCAAATTTAGGTGACGTAAACCAGGAAGCTATCAACTAATAACATATGACGTCGTTACATACGTGTAAGTCGAACATTCTCGTTGATGACTTTTTCCGACCAAACCAACTCCCACTTGAAACTAAACAAAATCAAAACTTAGTTGAACGTCTTCATTTGACTCCGCCACCTTCAGTTCCCTCAAACCGGTTTACTAGCATCGATTAAGATAATATTAAACCAGACCGAAGTCTTTCTGTTGCACAAGAGTCTTCTTCTTCTACTCTTGCTGACCTTTGCCAAATGTGAACGTGACTAAGACCAATAGATGTTTCTATTGGAATCATTCACCATTTATATTCTTACAAAAAAAAATTATATAATCTAGAAAAAAATTTGGCAGACACGCAAACGATTCCCAACGACCCCTCACCCGCCAACACAAAACGCAAACGCAGTAGCTTGACCTCAATTATATCTTCTTATATTTAAAAAACCATCTTCAAACGGCTTTACCTGTTTTTAGCTTTCGATCTCTCTCTTTTTCTAAATTCTCTCCTAAAATCCTAATTATTACCCCTCTCATTTGTTTCTTTTGCTTCTTTTTTTTTCTTTTTTGGGTGGCTACCTATAATCCGAAAACCACCATGAGGTTTTGTGTTTTCGGGTTTTTATCGCTTTTCTTGATTGTTTCTCCTGCCTCCGCTTGGTTCTTCCCCAACAACTCCACCACAATACCACCGTCTCTACGTAACACCACACGCGTTTTCTGGGACGCTTTCTCCCATTTCACCGGTTGTCACCACGGCCAAAACGTCGATGGTCTCTACCGTATCAAGAAATACTTCCAGCGTTTTGGTTACATCCCTGAAACGTTTTCAGGGAATTTCACGGATGATTTTGATGATATTCTCAAAGCCGCCGTCGAATTGTACCAGAGGAATTTCAGGCTTAACGTTACAGGTGAGCTCGACGCGCTCACCATCAAACACATCGTGATCCCGCGTTGTGGTAATCCTGATGTGGTGAACGGTACCTCGTTGATGCATAGCGGGAGAAGAAAGACCTTCGAGGTCAACTTCTCCCGCACGCATTTGCACGCGGTTAAACGCTACACGTTGTTTCCAGGCGAGCCACGGTGGCGGAAAGACCGCCGTGACTTGACCTACGCGTTCGACCCGAGAAACCCGTTGACCGAAGAGGTCAAGGGCGTTTTCGCACGCGCGTTTGGCCGTTGGTCCGACGTGACAGCTTTGAATTTCACGCGCTCTGAATCTTTCTCGACGTCCGACATCACGATCGGATTCTACACCGGAGATCACGGAGACGGGGAGCCTTTCGACGGCGTGTTAGGAACATTAGCTCACGCTTTCTCTCCTCCGAGTGGGAAGTTCCACCTCGACGCAGACGAGAACTGGGTGGTCTCCGGAGACCTAGACAGTTTCCTCTCGGTCACGGCGGCGGTTGATCTTGAATCCGTGGCGGTTCACGAGATCGGTCATCTTCTCGGTTTAGGACATTCCTCGGTTGAGGAATCCATCATGTATCCGACGATCACAACGGGGAGACGTAAGGTTGACTTAACAAATGATGACGTGGAAGGAATCCAGTACTTATACGGTGCGAACCCTAACTTCAACGGCACGTCACCACCGTCTACAACCACTCGCCAACGAGACACTGGTTCCTTCTTCGGTGCTGCTTGGCGAATCAACGGTTCATTGAGATCCACAATTTTCAGTATCTTGTTATCAACCATCGGACTGGTCTTGTGGTTACCTTAGATAATTTTTTTTTTTTTTTATTAGTCTCACATCTTAATTCTTTTTTTTAAATTTAAGGATGGGGATATATACACATATACTCAGACATTGGTTCATTTTTACAGTTTTTCTTTTCGCATATACTTCTTGTATATAAAATTGCTTTATGTCCTATACCAATATGTTTGACTTCGTGTTATACAATTTCTAGACTTTGGTGATTAATTCTAAATCCCGCATTACGACCAAAAAAAAATTAACAAAAAGTAATATTGGAACGTTTTGTTTTGTCTAATGGAAAACTGAAAGATGATGGATGGCCACACCAAACACCACGACCTATATTCATCAAGTCGCACCACAATATTCTCCCCCGAGTACGACAGTATAAAAGCTTCCCTATAACACATCAATTAATTATAAGAAATTTTCAGGGATCACACCAATTTCAGTTTTTCTTTCACCTTTTCACAAATTCAAACACAACTTTCATAAAATAGCCACAAGTTAATTTTTAGACCAAAATATCCATGTAACTAAACTATATGATACAATAATTATATATGGGTAGTTGGTTATCTGGTCAGCTACAAAAAAAATATATATATATATATATATATATGAAATATTAAATAATATAAATTTATTATGATTTTTCATCCTCTTTTATTTTCCCATTTTTTATCTTTCTAGTGTTATAACAATTTTTTATTTTTGTATTTTTAATTACAATTCTTTTTTCTCTATTTTTTAATATCCATTTTCATATATTTTTTTAATTTGAATCATACCGTTAGAAATGATTTGAGATTAACATTAACATGTGCATATGTGTTATGTGTACGTACATGGTAATAAATTATATACTTTTTTGTACGTAAATATTAGAATGATTTGTATACTTATGCATACATACATGGTAATAATTTGTACGTACATGGTAATAATTTGTGAACAAGATTGTATATATATATATATGAAAATACAAGGATGAAGTGTTTCGACAAAAAAAAAACATATATAAGGAAGAAATGTATATAATAGTACACAAGGTTGTACATGTACCCTACATCACTATACTAAATACATATATACGATATATGCCACATTTTACACTAAACATATACCACTAAGTACAATTTTACATTCTAAATTCAGATTTTATTTCAAATTTTTCTATCTCAGATACATTTTTTCTCTTCCATTTGTACACTTCGATTACAAATTACAATTACATTTTCACATAGATTTCAAGAATTGGGATCAGTTCCTTCTTTGGCTAAGATCCCCTTCTAATGAACCAAAAATAACCCTCCTGAAGCTTATTGCGGCTCAAGCAACGGTTTATACAATTTGACATGAGAGAAATGCTTGCATCTTCACCGGAAATCGTACCCCAGTTGCAGGTTTGTTTCAATATCTTGATAGGAGTATTCGTAACACTTGCCTAGGTAGAAATCATATTCTGAAGCTACATGACTTTCTATTGCTATGGTTATGATCTTCTTCTACATAATCTTACTTTTTGTATGTTATGGTTCTTTTACCGGGTTTGTTCATCCCGAAGTTTGTTATCGTTGTGGCACCTTATTTATAATCTACGTAACCAAAATTAATGCCATATAATACCATAAATTAAGTACATACATAAAAAAATTCAATGTACATTGAGATCGTGTGCATACACGAGTCAATGTACCTTGAGATCGTGTGCGTACACGAGTTCAGAATATGATTTCTATCTACATACATAAACGAATTCAGTGTACATTATAATGTGCTTTTACTGTAGCGAGAACACTATCCTTCTGAATTTGCTGGACGTTTCCACATAAACCATGTGATGGAGCATGAAGGGGAGAACTCAGGAACTGAAAAAGAAAGAATAGAGCCTTAAAGATCATATATATTTTTTTGAATGTTTATTTATAATTCTGAATGTTCGGAATATTTGTACTATTTCTGAATAATTATAATTCTGAATGTTATATATAACACAACATTAATGACTTGTGTACATACACAGTTGCAAAGAACCGTACATCAAAACACAGTACTAGCACATCATACTATGTGACTAATTTTATCTATTTTCTATTTTACTTTTTTTAGTGTAGCAAACGGATTTTCTTCCATTTAGTCACAAAAGGGGGAACAATCCTAACTGATTTAACTAAAGACTTCATCTGGTTTGTTTGCTTCAAGGGTTTAGTTGTCCAAAATTATGGAGGTGGCTAATACATGAAAAACACTTTTCACTTTGACCTAAAGTGAATAAAAAACTTACTCCATGGCTACTGCATAGAATTTACCCATTAATTATTTTGGTATCCTAGCCTGGGTTAAAAATCTATTATTCCCATCTTCCAAGTCCAAACCATACACCGCGTAAACCTTCTTGATCTCCTCTATCACCATACTTTGGCAAATTATTTTCTTTCATCTCCTAAACTTCAATTGTATTTCAACATTTTTATTGGGTTACCACTTTTTTTTTTTACGTTACATGAACTAATTCTTGATATAAGAAAAGAAAAGGCTAAAAGAATAACAATTGGAAACAACTTCTATACAAAAGAAAAGGATAATGTGATGTAATTTAAAAGATAAACACATAATACATATATAGATACTATTATACTAAACGAATTGAACCCATATTTTAACTACTTTTTTTTTTTTGGTTGAAGAATTATGACTTACCTCATAAGAGAAAAATATATATCGAAAACCACATTACTTTTTAAACCAATCATACATGCGTTTTTGAGGTTCGTCAATTTTGTTTAAGTAAATCCCATCAACTTTGGCAGTCCATGAATGCAGTTCATCACATTGTCGAACTGAGGCTCCTTTGTATGCTCTCCATAAGGACCATAACATATGCTGAAATTCCATTTTACGAGTCAGGAAAGATGGATGCATAGTAATGACGATTGCGTCATATGATAAGGAAGCAATTATCTTTATCTTTCTTGTCCTTTTTAATTAGCTCACTGCATTAAAAATTAATTTCAACAATCGATCGATGATGTAAAAATTAAAGAACACTAAGCAAAGATTGACTCATTTCTATATGACATTAACTTTTTTTACTAATCAATCAATTATCAACTTCTTCCAAAAACAATCAAATGATCATTAATTTACCCTACCCATTTTGTGATAAGTTTGAAGATGTGATCTCTTCTTTCTTATCTCTTCTCAATCCCTAACACAAACGATGAACCCTAACTGATAAGATAGGAGTTACAGTGCTCCTCTCCTACCACCATGAACAGAGACGCAGCTCTGATCTAACTAACTCACACAATCTGATCACGCAGGATCCCCCTTTACAATAGACTCTCCTAACTATTTATACTCTCTAAAGTTTGTTACTACTTAGAGATATCTTCTTCTTCACTCAAGTAAGCTCCTCATGTGCCTCCTCACATGTTCTCTTGCTTCAAATAGGCTATGATCTTATCAATACTCCCCCCATTTAGACAAGCTTGTCCTCAAGCTTTTAAAAAAAAAATGGATGTGTTAATCAAATGGGAATGTGCAATTTTCTGTCCAACCAGTTCTATAACCGAAAGCTTCACTCTTCTTCTTTTTGCTTTGTACTTAAACATCCAATTCTTAATAAACTTGCGCTGGGTATGCTTCTCCAATTGACCAGCACCAACATACAACATAGAAAGAAGCGTTGCCTCTTGTAATATCTGCAGTCGAGAAGAAGATGTGCTCACTAGATCACCCACTGCAGAGAATAAAAATTGCCAAGCAACACCAACTTGTAAGCTCTTGAAGCAATTCCCAGCCTTACAACGACTCCAAGAAGTTAAATGGGCGATGACCGTTTTTTGCCATCTGAGACATGTAATAAAGGCTTTGTTCTGTGGAAAGTTCTTACGTCTCCAACGATGCCAGCAAGAAGATTTGTCTTGAAGTGCACACCCAGTTGCAAAGGACAGAAAATGCACTCTCCTACACAAGGCAATAACAAGCTGAACCTCTGGACCAAATTCAACTATCAACTCCTCAAGAGAGTATAACTTGGCTTGCGTTAAATCTGTTTCCAGAAGCTGAAAGACTTGTTGTAACTCTGAAGCATGTAGATAAGTGTAGATAGAGATGCAGAAAGACAAGTGTTACTCGTTGTATAATCTGTTGTGCCGTGTATAGTTGCACCTCTGCAGATTGTAACTCTTCCATCTCTGCTGCAGAAAAAGAGTGGAGCTTCTCTCCAAAACCAGAGTGTAATGCAACAACAAATCCATTTGGAGAGCTCCATTGATTCGTTTTGTTAGTGGAATAATGCCATGAAGCGCCATGTTTATCCAGTCCCTCTATTAATGTTAACTGCAATTTGTCATCCAGCTTTGTATGAGCTTCCCAATCATTGTTCCCAATCCCAGTAGTATTGTCTTGAAGCAACTCGTTGATGTCACCCATTCGAGTTTAAGTGTATGCTGCTTTCTCACTATTTTCTCTCGGCCATGCCTCTCTGTTTTGTACTTCAAGTGCCAAGCTTTAAGAAATTTTGGTTTCTTAAATGGGAGATGAATCTGCATAGTATGCCGCAACTTGTCCCCATTTGGCAAAACCACTTTAGGCAACAAGCTCAACCATAAAAGCTCTGAAACTGACTGGATCTCCTCAGTCTTGCTCTTCCAACAATGCCACACTGAAAAATAAAGTTTCTTGTGACACTTGAGCATACCAAACTTAGCGCAGATGCACCTAACCCATAAGCTAAACACACAAACAACTTTCAGCCTCTCATTCGTAATGTGGTGTATAACAAGAGTGTCCCCTCTTGAGAGCTGGTCCAACACTCTTAGAATCAGAAAATCATGCGCAAACTCCCAAAAATAATCCTCCATCTGAATCCAAACTGCATTTCTGCTATGCAAGGATGTTTGGAACTCAGCATCCCTTGTCAAACACATTGTCTCCCTCTGGATAGCCATTCCGTTTGCTGGAACTTCCCGCTTAAACTTAGACCTCCAAGACTTAAAGCACTTCCTCTATTTTCTGCTACTTGGTAGTCTTTTAGGTCTGTGAACAAACGTTTGGTGAGAAAACCAAATGTTGATGTGGATCCATTTGGAATCGAGTTTGTTGTTGTATAGGCCTGTTTTTGAACTTGAACATCCAAGTTTTAGGTGACAAATGCAGCTTCATCTTCTTTGATTTCAATCTTTTCTCATGTGAAGGCATTGTATCGAACACCTTGTATGCAGAAACTTTTTTAGCGACATCAGCCAAAATCTGAAACATCTGAACCTCTCCTTCAACCTTATCCAGCTTGATGTTCTTCTGAATTGATTCATGCTCTAATTTTTGTGGCATTGGCAATGTTGCGTTTGCGTTTGCGTTTACGTCGCGATCCACGTCCAGCGATTGCGATTCAGCTTGTGATTGCGATGCAAGACTCAATTCTAATTCTGAACCGATCGATCCACAACACAAAACCACCTCCGTTGATCATTTCTCTTCACCTGAGAATTCAGCGGCTTGCGCGTAGGATACATCAACAGTTACATGTTGATTAGAAAATTGCTCAACTATAATCGGTTCCTCCGCAACAGTCTTTGCTATGTGTAGTTTCCCAAAAGATCGTTGTGGAGATGATCGCTTCGTCTGAAACGAGCGTTTGAACTCCTCCCAACTTCGTTCTCGCTCCCATTCAAAGGCGATTCTCTCAGGATCGTCATAGGTACCAAAAGCACACAACAATGATCCCTTCATCGCGTGCCAACTTTGGTAAGGCCTCCCCGATTCAACATCACGAACAAACTCATCTGTGTCGCCTTCGATGAAGCCATGTGCAAAGTGTAATCTCTCAAAATATGTGTAATCTCCCAACACAAAACGATTCTCCATCCAATCAAGCCAAGGACGCAAATCAAATCTCACACCTATGAAAACTGGAACTGCAACGAGATCCATGGCGTTGGATTCGATCTGAGCACACAAACACACCATTTGATAAGTTTGAATATGTGATCTCTTCTCTCTTATCTCTTCTCATCTCTAACACAAACGATGAACCCTAACTGATAAGATATGAGTTACAGTGCTCCTCTCCTACCACCATGAACAGAGACGCAGCTCTGATCTAACTAACTCACATAATCTGATGACGCAGATAGACTCTCCTAACTATTTATACTCTCTAATATTTGTTACTACTTAGAGATATCTTCTTCTTCACTCAAGTAAGCTCCTCACGTGCCTCCTCACATGTTCTCTTGCTTCAAATAGGCTATGAGCTTATCATTTTGTCAGTAAAGCAATCAAATGTGATGAATAATTCATCCTACCCAATTTTTTAGTGATTCGTCCAAATATATCTCACGGATAACAACTTGACAACTATATTTTATCGACGTAATTCTAACTAATTGCCAACCAACACCTTCATTGGAAATTAGTCAGAATGTATCTATGTAGGACACATGTTTAGTTAACACAATTTCGATGGTTTTTCCAGAAAACTTCTTATCAGTTTCTGACAAAAAATTGGACTAATTTTTGATAAAATATTTATATATAAATATCTGACCATAGTTTCGTCTCTCAGAATTTGTTAAAAATTAGTCAGAAACGCGTCAAAAAAATCAAACGACACATTTTATCAGAGTACACTGTGTTTTTTTTTTTTTGTATCAAAGACTAACAATTTTAAAAATTCTTAAAAAAACTTGTATACGAAAGAGAACCATATATTATTTACATTATCACAAAATACATAGATATTAAACGAACCATATATTATTTACATTATGTATATCCCAACACCAAAGTCAAATGATAACTTACCTCATAAGAGAAAAATATATATTAAAAACTTATCTTCATATATGTAGTTAGTTTTGCAGAAAACATATTATACTTTATACCAATCATACATGCGTACTTGCGGTCCATTGCTTTTCCTTTGTAAGTAGATCCCATCAACTTTGGCAATCCAGAAGCGTAGCTGACCAAAACGTCGGACATTAGCTCCTCTGTATGCTCTCCATAACATATGATGATACTCCATGTTAGGGCCTTGTCTCAAGAGACAACGCCATAATGTTCTTTTAAATGCAGCCTCGCCAAATTGCCATTCAACGCTATCATTGAATACCACATCTTTAACCCCTGTCTTGTCGCTTTTGGATGTGCAATTAACTTTGAGAATACTCCCAGGTTTGAGTTCATTTCCAATTCGTAAAATGTAATAATTTGGTACAGCCCCTTCAGTGAAACAAAAATACATCAAAAATGACAAACATAAAACTAATGAATTTATTCATTTCTTGAATCTAATATAATCTTGGTGTAATGTGAATATAAAGGCATCAAAGTCTGTTTATATATAGTTTTGTTTGTGACACTTTCATTTATTTATTGAATAGATTTATTAAGGCATTAGCTATATTTAGACACAAAAACTAACCAATTAAGACTCTGGTTGGAGGATCAATTATTTTCGAGAATTAAGGTTGGTCAATAGAATTAAAGCAAATGAGTTAAAATTAAAAATCAATGCTCGCCACTAAAACTAAATAAAGTAATAAACCAAAAGTTATCTTACAAAATAATTTTTGGAGATTTTCTATATTAATAATACTAGATGCACAGTCATGCGACACACATGAGGTAAATATTAAAAGACTTTACCAAATTTAATTCTAAAAGTGTGTTTTAGTTTTTATATATTCTTAGAAAAAACGTTTATCTTTCTCTCTATGATTGGTATTTATAGATGTGGGTGTCGGATTCCACAGTGTCGGATTCCACACACGATGGTTCGAGTGATCGATAACAAGTCGGACCCTCAAGAACAAGTTTGTAAGAGAAAATGTGTATTATTTAGCTGTTTATTTCAAGATCCAAATATCCCTTTTGTTCCGATGTCAAAGATCTTCAATCACTGTAATCTCTTTGTTGCATCAAAACGCCGATCAAGACTTGAAGAAGAAACTCCCTCTTTGATCCTGTAACAATAAAAAATCCATCTAGACATCTCAAATCTGAATTTAAGAGGCATCACCATTAAAAACTAAAACGATAAAAGTTTCATCATTCCAATTAGCCTTGGCAACTTAAAGAGAGAACACATCAGTCTCGATTTCTTCATTCTCAAACCAAAGGAACCAAAAAATTAAAACACATCAAACCGCCATTGCAAATTGATCAGAAAAATATTATTTCATGCTTACACCATGGCTCCTCAACCCCATTAATGAAAATTAAACCCTAGGAAAACTAGTAACCGGTGAACTAAAGGAAAAAGTTAAACAAACTTTATGTATTCATAAGATTATAGATTCGAGAAGAAGATGTATACGTTTTTTGAAATTGTTCATCACGAAAGGAGACTCTAAGGGCATTCCCATCGGTGGGATGAAGATGAGGATCTATTACATTAAAAAAATAGAAAACAAATAAAAAGCTGAAGAGAGAGAAAGGTCAGTGTCTCCGCCTCCACTCTTTAAGATCCTTTCAGACCCTCTCATATCTACATGTCATAATTTGATAGGTTTGTTTTCAAAAAATAAAATAAAATTTAATTGGATTATATGATAACATTAAAATATTAATAAATTAAATCTGAGAACTCAATTTGTTGAGTTTCACCGATGCAAATACTAGAGAGAGAAAACAGAGGCGGGAGTGGAGATCGAAGCATCGTCAAGACGTCAAGAGAAAAAAAATAAGATCGAAAATTTGAGTTTAGTTTCTGAAGAGTAACTTCGTCATTTCATTGTAAAAAGAAATATCTAAATCCGTAACTACGAAGAAAAAAATCTCAATTGGACAATATCACTAAAAAAAATTACTTATCTCGTAATTAACTCTTTTTTTCCATATAAATCAACAATTCCATAAACAAAACAAAAATTTAAGAGCACTTTTAATTTTGAAGGTTGTTAATGTGTTAAAGCCGGACTGGGCAAAAACAACAATTTTTTAAAGTTTAAATTAGGGAAAATTCCCAAAAAAACACCAACTATTTAATATTTGTCAGAAAAAAAACAAGAACTTTTTTTATTGTCAAAAAAATACGCAGAATATTTTTTAGTTGATAAAAAATACACGAACTAATATCTTTTTCCAATTTCTCTTCGTCTCCGTTACAGCCGTTAACGACATTGTGACGGCGATACTATTTTTAAAAAAAAATCCAGAAAAAAACACAAACTATTTATTTTTGCCAGAAAAATACATGATTTTTTTTTTCTTTGCCTGAAAAATACATAATTTTCCGTATCTTATTTTTCTATTAACAATGTTAGAGATCATAACTCATAACTCATAACATTGTTAATGAGTTATGATCTCTAACATTGTTAATAAAAAACTAAGAAATGAAAAATTATGTATCTTTCAGGCAAAGAAAAAAAAATCATGTATTTTTCTGGTAAAAATAAATAGTTTGTGTTTTTTTCTAGAATTTTTTTAAAAAATAGTAACACTGTCACATTGCCGCTAACGGCCGTAACGAAGACGAGGAGAAATTAGAAAAAGATAATATTTCGTGTATTTTTTATCAACTAAAAAATATTCTGCGTATTTTTCTGGCAACAAAAAAATTCATGTTTTTTTCTGACAAATATTAAATAGTTGGTGTTTTTTTTTGAGAATTTTCCCGTTTAAATTGAAAGAAAAACCTCTACAATCTTAAGTTCTACAATCTTAAGTTCTTAAAGATCTTAAGTTCTTAAAGATCCTATTCTTCAATTGACACTTGAATAATTTGGTAGATTAGTTAAACTTTAAATATCATAGTATTGCACAATATAACTTAATGAACCCAATAAACCATAAGAACTTTTTTTTTGGTTCTAAAATTAATTTTTCGGAATAATAAACATATTATCGATAAACAAAATTATAGTATTAATTTATTAAAAAAAAGTTTTATTATATTTCGATCCTTTTATTTTTTTGTTGATAGATTCCCATCCCCTAATAAAAAGTGGACATAATAGAGCATTAAAAAAACTATGGGGTCAAACTACATAAAATCCAAACCTATCTCGTAAAATTTCCCTAGTGGGTCTTTGATGTCTGAGTCTGAGAGAGCATGTGAAGCCCAACTAAACGAGTCAGGAGGTCTCTTTTGGGGGTAAGCCGAGTCCGTCACGAACGTCTTCGTCTCCAGCGATTCCTCTCTCACCTCACGTATCTAAAACTCTCCGGTTTGTTTTCCGTTCATCTCATCGGAATTTTTCCCCGGAAACTTTCCCGATTCGTCTCTATACCTCTCTCTCTCTCTCTCTCTCTCTCTCTCTCTCTGTGATTTTGAGTAGATTTTGGTTCCGTATGATTAGGGTTTGAAGGGAGGTGATTGTGGTGGTGCCTTTTTGTTGTTCGTGGTTTTTTATTTCACTGTAAGTTAGAAATTGGGCTCCAGTTGATTTTTTTTCCTTAGGGTATTCTTCTTCCTTGAGTTCTACAAATGTCAGAAGGTTCGAGACGGAGTAGGGTCACTATTACTCTAGGGCGTAGCGGTCAGGTACGTTTTGAGGGTTTTTTTGTTTTTTGTTGTTTGTTCATCTCACTGTTTGTGTGTAAGCTAATTTTTATTGTAGAAGGAATGTGTTTGAAAAATCCTATTGATGTAAAAGCTTGTAAAAGGAGTTTTATTTGGTGCTTTTTTTCGTGATGTTATATGGCTTATGAGATGGATTTGGAAATCTGGAATTGTGTTGGTGTAGGATTAGTGGGTTTGAGTTTGAGAAAACTGCTTACTTGCGGTGGTATTTTCTTTTGCAGGTGGTGAATCGAGATGCGAGTGATATAGATGCTGGTTATGAGTTGCCTAGAGTTGGGACCAAGCGGTCTGCTAAAGAAAGATTAGGGAATCAGTTAGATAGTTCTCTTTACGGAGGAAGCGAAGAAGTGGTCAGTAAAAGGTGTTTACTTTTTCCCTCTTTATGTGTACTGCTGTATATCGAATGTCAGGATCTTCTTAATTTTGTTATGTTGCTCTTATTGTTTTTGAAATCTAGGACCTTTTGTTTGTTCACGGGGTTGTGAGTAATTGAGTATTTAGAACTCTGGAGGAACTAATGGGTTATATGCTTTTTTGCTTAAGTTTTTAGGTTTGGAATTCTCTTGCTTGTTGCGGCAAAGGTGTTCACTAGATTAAAGTTTTTGCTCTTTCTTTGTATATGCAGGCAAAGAGGGGAAGCAAGTTTAAGTGGAAATGGTATAGATGTGTGAATTACTGGATACACACTAGCATGTTTGCTGATTTCTGACCCACCACTCTTTTTTACTAAGATTTGCAGATCAGTCAAAATGATCTCCGGTTCAAACTGCTGCAGAAAAATGCCCAGAGACGAGCTCAGAGCAATGGAGGTAGCACTATGGATCTTCGTGAAAAGCTCTCCAGGAGCGAGCAGCCTCCACGTAGCCTTGATACTCGACCACTTATGGCTGAGCTGAGGGATGTTCCTTTACCTTCATCAAGAACTGCTCGTGGTTCCTCTCAGATGATTTCATCAAGTAGTTCGTATGCTCCATGGGCCCTGGAAGATTTACGACAAAGGTCTCCAGAGAGATTTGTGGATACTTCCAGGGGTCCATCACCTCCAAGAAATGATGGACGTATGATTGGCATTCCAAGGGCTCCATCGCCCCCAAGAAATGCTGGAAGGATAATTGGCAGTCCAAGGGATAGATCACCTCCAAGAAATGCTGGAAGGATTGGCAGTCCAAGGGATAGATCACCTCTACGAAATGCTGGAAGGATCGGTAGTCCGAGGAATAGATCACCTCCAAGAAATGCTGGAAGGATTGGTAGTCCAAGGTATAGATCACCTCCACGAAATGCTGGAAGGATTGGCAGTCCAAGGGATAGATCACCTCTACGAAATGCTGGAAGGAGAATTGACCCTCCAAGGGATCTAGCATCACCGCCAAGGAGCACCAGAAGCTTCAGTAGTGCCTCTAGGGCTCTGTCCCCAGCTAGAAATGTGGGAAGCTACATGGGTTCTTCTCTGGGGTTTTCCCCGCCTAGGAATCCTCGAAGCTACATGGGTTCTTCTCTGGGGTTTTCCCCGCCTAGGAATCCTCGAAGCTACATGGGTTCTTCTCTGGGGTTTTCCCCGCCTAGGAATCCTCGAAGCTACATGGGTTCTTCTCTGGGGTTTTCCCCGCCTAGGAATCCTCGAAGCTACATGGGTTCTTCTCTGGGGTTTTCCCCGCCTAGGAATCCTCGAAGCTACATGGGTTCTTCTCTGGGGTTTTCCCCGCCTAGGAATCCTCGAAGCTACATGGGTTCTTCTCTGGGGTTTTCCCCGCCTAGGAATCCTCGAAGCTACATGGGTTCTTCTCTGGGGTTTTCCCCGCCTAGGAATCCTCGAAGCTACATGGGTTCTTCTCTGGGGTTTTCCCCGCCTAGGAATCCTCGAAGCTACATGGGTTCTTCTCTGGGGTTTTCCCCGCCTAGGAATCCTCGAAGCTACATGGGTTCTTCTCTGGGGTTTTCCCCGCCTAGGAATCCTCGAAGCTACATGGGTTCTTCTCTGGGGTTTTCCCCGCCTAGGAATCCTCGAAGCTACATGGGTTCTTCTCTGGGGTTTTCCCCGCCTAGGAATCCTCGAAGCTACATGGGTTCTTCCAGGGGTTCTCCTCCACGTAGTACTATTGAAGATTTTCATGGACGAAGCAGGATGCTTGATGATGTGAGAGCGCCATATCCTGTTAGAGGTGTACTAAATGGTCAAGCCCCAGCAAGTGGTGCTCCTTTCGCCAGGCCAATGTTACCTCCTCCAGTCCCAAACCCACATCCGTTACCTCCTTTGAGACAACTTCCTCCTTTTGGAAGTATGATGCAGAACAATCCCTTCTCTGTAAGATCTTTTATCTTCTTCTCAATTTGTGGATGAATTTTCTCTATTTTTGCTCTTTCTAAACATTGTGTGAGTCCTGCGTATGTACCTTGTAATTCTTAGACCCATAAACCTTTGTGATCAGATAGATTTTTATGGCTTGTTCTTATACATATGTTATAATATGTCATGTATATCTGCTTGGTGCAACAACAGGTGGAAGAGCCTCTAACAGTTGATAGCTTTCTAAACTCAATTGGACTTGGAAAATACTCCCTTGCCTTTAAGAGAGAGGAAGTAAGTCTGCCATTATTTTCTTAACTTAGAGCTTTGCCATTTTGGCTTTTGTTCTTGTTTATGGTTTTTTTACTACTTTTTATGTTGGCATTTCGATGTATGAATATAGTAATGAATCCGCTGAGATGATTAACTTGTTGCCTGAGCTCTGTTTTGTGGATAACGAACTTGACTAATATGATAACAGGTGGATATGACCACAATAAAACAGATGAAAGAAAGTGATCTAAAAGATCTCATAATACCAATGGTACTTTCTTTTTGTTTCTTATTGATCTAAAACAATTGGGATTGATCTGTTCTTTTAGCAGATTTCATGAACTTGGTATCATTATATTTGATGCAATGCAGGGTCCAAGGAAGAAGATCCTTCAAGCTATAGCGTCCCTTCCGACGCGGTAGCTATGGAAAAAAACGGGTTTTGGCTTTCTGGCTGCTTCTCACTCTTTTTTTGGTATTCTTAGCCTCTATGGGGATCGAAACTATGATAATTTTTTGAGATCCAACCCGAAACTTTTCTCTCCGGATGATGATTGTAGGCAGCGGAAACTTTTCTTTTGTAATTCTTCTTCTCTGTTATGGATTTTTGTTTTTCTGTTTCTGGTATTACAATATGTTAACCCAAGCAGTCTCTAATTGTGAAGTGCGACGGTGTTTTGGTGTAATACAAACACTCTTTTTGGTTGGTATATAAATAACTGAATCTCGATCTGTTATTTATGTTGACCATTTTAAGTCCCAACTCCACTGATTCTCCTAGTATAATTAGTATTTCGACAATTAGGATATCATTTCGAAGCAAATTAACTAAATTCAGATAGCTTTACGCGACGGCTCCTCCATTGAAATGGCCGTAGAGAAGGAACTGGAACAAGTAAAATATTTGATTTGGACTGCTATTGAGGTTTTTAGCAGCTGAGCAGTGACGAAGCGACCTTAATTTTCTTATAGATGCATGAGACGAACAGTGCAGATATGTGAAAGAGTGTGAACGAATTGATAGGAAGAATAATTAAATGATCTCGTTGAAAGATCAATTTGTGGTTATGATTAAACAAATACAATTCTATTGGTGAAAGGTGAAACGACAGCGTAATGTGGGAAAATGGATTATATCTGTAGAATATAACAATAGTAAAGTAATTAATGAGAGACAGAAAAGTCCCACATCGGGAAGCTGAGAGTTTGCTAGTAGTGAAAGATGCATATAAAAGAAGGGCTTGGTCCTTCGATAACAAATCACGCAGCCATGTGGTGAGCACAAAGCGAACTATTCTTTCGCCTTTTACTAAAGAATACCGTGTGCTCTCCACGCTAAGTGGCATACGCCTATTTTTGGAGGGATCTGCCTGCGGGTAGACCCAACAGTTGTTTAGTTGAAAATTTGAGCTTAATTAATTACATTGAGCTTTACTGCCATAGTCGGAAATCACTAAATATTTTACGATTTTGTGTTTTTCTTTTAATTATCAGCATATTTTATCGAATTCTAGATTAAAGCATGCTTACTAATTTCTATGATAAGCTCTTGAAGCTACAATTAGTTGTTGTAATTAGACGTTTTTTATCTTCTATATTGACAAAATTTATTTGGAAATATATATATATATATAAGTTTGTTATTTTTTACATTTGTTATTACCTTTAGAAAGTTTTTGTGAATCATATTATTTGTCTTTATTATTTAAAACGTAATTCTACAATAAACTACATAAATGCCACATTTTCAATATGTATGATATAGTTATGACAAACTCAAACTCAAATCCTAAACCATTTTCCTTTTCTTTCATTATTCTTCATGAAAGCGAAAATATCTACCTAGAATATGTCAATAATCGTATAAAAAGAAATATATATATATATATATATATATGGTATGTTGGACCAAATTTTTCTCGATCGAACGAATCATTCAGGTTCAATTTATGTGTCATCTGAGATCAACAAAATTATTTTATTTGAAAAGTATATTTTATTTAAAAACTATCGCAAATGTGTGGCAGTCAGAAAAAGAATACATGTTCGCTTCTAATACTCTAAAGATGGTACCAGTATCCATGTGGATATCGAATTGCTACGGTCCAAAATTGTTCGCCTTTTCATGAATAAGTTATATGATGCAAGCAACCTTAATTTGGGAAGTGAGTTTTTAATCAACTTCAATCCAGACAAATTCAAATCTTAGATGTTAAGTGAACCTAAACTTAAAAATACAAGTGGAAAATTTAACAAAATCATCGACTAAATGAAAGAACGATGACATTACTGAAAAACAAATATCTTTACTTATTATGCAAGACATCTACTAGCTATTATATACTAAATAGATGTTTGCACAAAGAAGTAAAGAAGATCATTTTATCTTGTTCAAAGAGTCATATTGTATTACCATTTTAGTTAAAACAACAATCACCAATGAATTTGAAGCAAAAAAAAAAAATACAGTACTAAAATATATATTAATTAACATATATGTGATTAATAATTCAAAATTGTGCAAAACATTCATTGCTATTAAAATAAAGTACACGTGGACAGTAGAAAGAAGAAACAAGGGTCTGATGCCAGTGTGTCTACCTCTTATTTTGTTTCACCAGTGTTCGAAGCTTTAAATTAAATGGATAGAGTATGAGATTTTTGATATTTTTTGTGCATTTTGATTTAAAATAAATTAAGAAAATAACGTTGGCATTTTAGCTTATTTTTTTATATAGATTGTGGCTTTCTAAACATTTTTTTAATGAAATTATTGTGAAATTTTATTAGAACTCTCTCTCTCATTCTGATATTGTGGATCTCTCTACGTTCTGTTGAGATTTTTGTAATGTGAATCAGGATTTTTTGTTTTAAGAACATTGGATCCTTGCTGATTCGGTTGGAGTGAGTGTTGTTAGTTCGATTGATCTTTGTTGTGGTTGTGAATTTGTTCTTTATTAGTATGAAAGAAAAAAAAAAAATTAGAAACATCAACAGAGATAAATTGGTACAAACGTAGGTGATTTTGAAAATCCATTTGATCTCTTCACAGATTATATTTTTTTAAAGGTAACAGGTAAAAAATTTCCACAATCTTCGTTAATGACATGTGCATGAATTAGCAAATGCAATAATCTAATATAGACTATATAATCCGTAAGGTCTTGGCAAATAAATAAATTAATGACATAAAGTGATTTAAACAAGATAGAAAACATAAAAGTCAGGAAATTTTTTTTAAGAGAGCATGATAAAAAAATTTAACAAATAAACTATACATGAATAAATGATCAGTCACTGATCATCAGTGTATATACCAGTTTTTATATTACTAATATTTATTTATTTTAACTAGGCGACAAATCTTTTACTGCAGCTTTTTATTTTACGAGTCTCACGAAAAAAACAGAAGTGTTGGGCCAAAAGGGTACTAAGTGGGCCTAAATTATTTTTAGTCGGCCTTTTAGTCATTTTCATCTGATCTGAGTGACTCTTTCCACCAATGTCTTCTTCCTACTAAGACTGTTTTAGGGCATCGAACCAAAAACCCCCATTTCTTTGCCATTGCTCTGTTTGTGTAATCTGTGAAGAAGTAGCAGTACAGAGTCCTTTCAAGATGAGCTTAGTACTAAGATTCAGGCAACATTTATCTCAAACCTCCTCAAGATTATCACTTCTTTCTCGGATCGGCGGTTACCGGAGTTATGCCCAACCGGCGAAGATCGAAGACGAAGAAGAAGAAGAATTCGATCAGAGAAAGCTGCCAACAGATTACGATCCAGCGACGTTTGATCCAACGGAGCACCGTAGTCCACCAACGGAGCGTGTGTTCAGACTCGTAGACGAGATCTCATCTCTTACGTTATCAGAAATCTCCGAGCTCGGTGCGATTATAATGAAGAAGAAAGGTATGACGGAGCTACCAACCGTCGCCGTTATGAAACCTGGAGCAGCTGGTGCTGGGATCGTGAGTCAAAGTGGTGGTGGTGGTGGTGGAGCGAGTGAGGAAGCTAAAGTGGAGAAGACAGTGTTTGAGATAAAGTTGGAGTCTTTTGAAGCGTCTGCTAAGATTAAGATTATAAAGGAGTTGAGGAGTTTTACTGATTTGGGTTTGAAAGAAGCTAAAGCATTGGTGGAGAAGACTCCTGCGATTTTGAAAGCTGGTTTGTCTAAAGAAGAAGGTGAGAAGATCGTTGAGAAGTTGAAAGCTCTTGGTGCTAAAGTTGTTTTGGAGTGAATGAACAATCTTGTTTTCTCAAGGTCTGTTGTTGCAATCATCAATTTGTTTCTCCTTTTGTTCCATTTATGAGCTCAAGATACAAACTGATTAAGGGGCTTTTATAAGGTCATAGGTTACACTTGCTTGTTCTTTCTCATTGCTAAATTGGTTTTGTTGAGAGATGAATCTTTTGCTAGTTCAAGATGTATCGCAAAAATAATAGAAGTGTAGACTTTGTTTTAGTGTGTTATCCCATGCCTTTTGATCTTGACTCAGAATTCTTACTTTGTTCATTTCTAATCAAAGCTTATTGCTTTGGCTAAGGGTTACATATGTATATATAGGGGCATTCTAAAACACACTTTGATGCAAAAGACTGAAAAAGAAATGATTGGGATTGAGAATGCTTTTCTCGGTAGTTTTTAAGTTGTTTAGATGATAAGGAACAAACCCGAATCTCTATGTTTCTCTTATACCCGTATCTTGCCTCACTTAGTCACTTGATCATGTGCCTGTAAAGCACGAAGCTTTTGTTAGAAGTTCTAACCATGGAGGTGTGTAGTCTGTAAAGCACGAAGCTTTTGTTAGAAGTTCTAACAATGGAGATTAGACTGCACGCAATGATGGTATAAAACGACCATTTTGTGGTCACTGTGCTCTTCGTTGCGTAGAACCCTTGGTATTCAAGAGCCAAGATAGTTTTTTTTTGCTCTTTCAAATGTATAAAATGTAACGAAAGGATGTAAAATGAGGGAACAAAGAAAGGAGTAAAATAAAGGAATGGGGTTCAAGACCTTTAAGCTATCTCTGAGTGTTCTTGTTTTCCAAACACTTTACCAAAAATGTTACTAAGAATTAATGAAGCAGTGTTGTTCTTCCTTTACCACAGGAGCTCCAAGTCCTACCTTAAGATTTTTAAGGGGTTTCGAACAATTTGGCCTACCTTTTTAGATCTTCCTGAAAAGAACGTTAAAGCAGGTGAAAACCCCTGGTTACCTGCTGTGTTTCAATATTTTTATGTCTGATAATGAAATCTACGCTGGTTGTTGTATCCTTAAGAAGAAGAACAAGAAACAATAACATATCCTCATGTAACTTTTCATACCCTATTCTTGTTCCTCTCTTGATCTTGTAACACTTTTACAAGAACAGAACGAAGATGGATCACTACGAGCAGTTTATAAAGATTATCACAACACAAAACTTGATCACTTCACTTGTGAAGGATCATTCATCATTCGAGGTTGAAGCAACTTTTGCAGCATACTTGACTAAGACGCCAGTTAAGAGAGCCTTCTCCTTCACCTTTAACCTGTGAATCATAATTATAGAAATCAATAAGTTTAAGTAGAGATTCGAATTTGGATACCATTTCTTAGCAAGTTTGCTACAATGCATTTTTACCTCTTTGAAGATCCAGGGATTTCTATCTTTGCACCCTTTTTAGCTTGCCCTTTCACAACAATCTTTTTCTTCTTCTTCTCCTTCTTCTTCCCTTCGACTCTAGCGGCTTTTGCTTCTGGTTTATCAAAGCCAGTTCCTCCACCAAAGAGTTTTTCTTTACCGAGAAGCTTCTGCTCCAGCATGCGGATTCTCTCTACTCGATCTTCTTCTGAGGATGACATTGAACTGTTCAGAGGTTCAAGATTCTTTTCAGGAACGTCTTCTTCATCAGCCCATTCGACTTCATCATCCGAGTATGTTTCTGCTACAGCTTCCTCAGATTGTTCATCATCCAAGGGTGTTTCTGCCACAGCTTCCACGGATTGATTAGCCAGGAATGAAACTAAAGGTGTCTTTAATTCCTCATGTTCTCTAATCTCTCGCTTCAAAACTTGTTTCTGTGACTTTAACTCGGTTTTCAAATCACGTCTCAGTTCTACAGGAGATTCTACGCTACCAGAGATACGATTTGGTTCATCTTCTTCGACTTCCAGTTCATAAACCTCTTCATCTGAATCATCAGATTCTTCCAATGAATCCACGAACGCCTCCTCTTCTTCAACAGCATCATCAGCATCAGAAACTGCTTCTAAACCAGAATACGGAAGTTTCTGCACCTTGAAGCCGTTATCAAAGTATACTTCCTTTGACACTGACTCGTCTGAAGAAAACTCCACAACCTGACATTTGATTTGCTTTATAACCTTTCCAAATGCTAAGCTCTGTCCATCGAACTCTTTCACAAACCTAACATAAAAATCCAAACTTTTGCCTCAGTACCAAAGAGCTAGAAATGCAAATTTACAAACATCACAAAAAAGTCTCGTACCTGTTTGCATCAGTCTCAGTTTTGAAATCAAGATGAGCAAATCCTTTACAAACAGGATCCTTAGTCTTCTTATTCCCAGACACAGCTGGTGTAATGCTCAAAAAGCCACTTACTTCTTTAAACGCAACCTTAAGATCTCTATGAACATTCTTCTTCTTAGGAAGATTAGTCACACGAACACGAGACCCAACTTGAGTATCTTCTCCAGTTCCTATTTCAACACAACAACACCTTAAGATTGAGATTCCAAACTACACAACTCAATCTAAATTCAAAAAGAAGATTGAAAAGACGAAACCTTTGATGAGAGTATCGTCACGCTTAAGCTGATGTGACTTGAGAGGATTGTTCTTAAGCTTATTGAGATTAGAAGCTTGAGCTTTCCAACTTTGTTCAATTTCGTCGAGCAACTTATCTTCAATTGAAGTTTCGTACTCTTTACCTGAACCAAATCCACGAGGCTTTCTCTCTAACCATCTCTTCATCTTATCCATTGGCAAAAACTCTCCTTCGTCTTCATCTTCATCTTCATCGTCTTCTTCATCGAATTCATCCCAATCTTCATCATCTTCTGACTCCATACGAACGGAATCGCCACTTGCACGCTTTTTTACAGCGAATGAACAAAACCCATTACTCCTTTTCACAACGAGTGCTTTAAAACTCTGTTGAATTCGATGAGAAATTGAGATATACGCAGACGTTGTAAACGCATATGAGGAAGACGAAGAAGCGAAGGAACACGGTGACCTTAAACGAGAATGAAGCAAAACGGAATTACAGAGTGAAGCTCCGTTCATGCTTTTGTGTTTTCGTTATCTTCTTCTTCGTCTCTCGCCGGAGAAGAAAGAAACAGAGTACTCCTGGCAAACAAAGCGTCGTCAAGAAAGCCCATTAATGGGCCTATTGTGTCCTCACCAAAAGCCCATTAATTTGGAAGACGGTCCACTAGGCCGATAACGTTGTTTCGGTACTCAATCATACTCTGACTTATAACTTGATGTAACACTATAAATGCTGTGTTTGCTTGCTTACATTTAGCATGCCTGACCATGGGAATCGTATATAATGGATTCTATTGAAAGATGTATGAATATAAGTGAGACAACATCTTTCAAAGGCCCCAGGTTTTTATGNTTTTTTTTTTTTTTTTTTTTTTATCTATTTCTCACTTTCGATATGTTGCTAATGCTGATTTGATTAGCCGTGACAAATCAAAGGACCCCAGGTCGATACATAGATGGAAGTTGTGAGAATACTCAGGAATAAAAAAAAGACAGAACAAAAGCTGAAGATAATAAGAATTAAAGGTGAAATTAAAGTTTTTTATAATACAAAAAACATTAGAGAAAATACAAAAAATGCTAGGCTGTGTGTAGACCCAATGGAGGGATGGGGATTAAGCTTTGTATATATTTACATGTCTATTTTGTAAATGGACCATTCTTGATTTGAAGTCATTAGATCTATCTCAATGCATGGGACCAATTCTTCATACATGTTGGTCCGTTACACATGTGTTGTGGTTTTCTTTACGTATCTTATACGGTTGGGTTGTGTATATGTATACACTAACTCCATACAAATACTTGCATATTGCACCCATTTAATTTCTAAGTTTATGACTTCAGAATGTTTGGTTTAAATATATGTGTGTCCTCTTAGGATTTGGTTTTAAATATCACCAAGACACCAACCAATAATCAATCTATTTACTTTAGTAGTATTAAGGTATAAGCCATAATGAGATACTATAACATATTTATTATATCAATGAAACATATCAGAACTATATGTTATTATATAGTCAAACATGCGCAAGACTTTTTCATTTATTAGGCGCCCTATCATTGTTAGTTTTGGTCTTCATAAATAATTTATGTTAGGTTGAGTTGAGTTGGCCTACACTATTGAGTTTTAAAGTCAGTCAATATAGTCAAATACAATATAGTTTTTCCTGGTTGCTATTTCTATCATCTTTAGGAAGTTCAGTAAAACTTTACAACTTTAAGGATATAAACGTGTTTATATAATGTCACTTATGTACTATATAGATTGTGAAAGTTAAAACGACGATACATTCTATAACTTAGAAAATGAATTGTAGAGTTTTCATTAAAGAATAGACTCAGTCTATCAAGCCGCCAGAGTCGTTTAATTAATCTCGAGTAAAGATAGTAGAGCTCTATATAAGATTAGACCAAACTAAAAGAGTTTAGTGGGTAGTTAGTTAGATAAGCAGCAACTTAGGCACTACGAGTCTACGACAATGATAATAGCTACATATACAAGGCTTTTGAGTGTACTGTGTACATAAATAAATACTACATTTGCAAATATGTGTATATACAGTATAATCAAAAAAGGTGTATTTATAAAATATGCATAAGCTTTAAATAAAATTTTCGATTTACCATCATTATCGAAATTAATCCACTTATATTTTTATTTGGGTTGATAATCGTACGTGGGATTCATATGCTAGATAAAGTCTAAGGTTAACTAAAAATTACTGATAATAGCTAGATAAAGTATAATAATGTTATGTACTATATAGTCGGTTTTAACCATAAGTGTTTGAATTGATATATCATGTTTTTTTTTTTTTTTTTGAATGTAATGTTAAATTATATTCAAAAACAAAAATACTGTTTTACAACTGGTGCATGATTCTGTTAAAAGGCTAAATAGAGTTTATATAAAAGAAATTCAAAATCTAGTGCAATATGTATGCATGTCCTATTATTATTAATTTTTGGTGATGTGTGATGAATGTCCCATTATTATGTGTTTACGAACGAATTGTTTTCGTACCATTCACTTTTTTATATAAGTTTTTTTGTTTCGGTATAAAATTAAATATGCCGTGATAAGGTGATCATTAAGAAAAAAATATGAACCATCAAAAACCACTTCCTTAAACTCTAAAGCAAATAACAAAATGATATAAGGATCAATGATATTTTTACATATTTACGTATGTAGAGAAGATTTATTTGAATATTAAAATTTGTAACTTAGTGATATCTATTAATATCGTTATTTTATTATTATTCGGGTTCAAATCCGCATATTACTAGTAATTATTTTATCACATATCATAAACACATAAAAAAAAACACCAATGAAGTTAATTGTTGACTTGTAAACAAAATTTACGAAAGATGATGATGACATGTGATTGAATTTGATCGGAGCCTATATTCCACTATATTCAAGAAAGATAGAGAGGTTATTTAAACAAAAGAAGAAGAATAATAAAAAAAAAATAGGATCGAGACTAATAGAAATATTGAGAAATCGAGGTATGGCGGAGTCATAATCGGCCAACGCCGACCAAAGTCCAAAAAGATAAATTAAAGATGAAAAAGGGTCCTTTGAACATCTCTTGTGTGCAGTGCAAATCTCGATGGCAACTCGTACCAGCGATTGTTTAAGTTTTTTTTTNTTTTTTTTTTTTTTTTTTTTTTGAGATTGTTAAGATTTAGATAAGCTTGGTGTACTAATAATACGTACGGTATTATATACCAGTTAAGAGAAATTTTGTAATTAAGGTTTTTGTTTTTGGGATTTTGCTGAACTATATACTCTAATTATAAGAGGTTTGAATAAGCTCGAGTTGTGATACTATGGAGATGGTGAAAAACTGAGCTATAAATAGAGCTATTTAGAAGATGTGACAGTCAAAACTCAAAACCATACCTTTAGCTTTTTTATATTGGACGCCACTTTGTTATGGCTAGGCTATATATATATAATACGCTATCTTCAGTGTCATGCAAAATAACGTATTTTTAGCGATCAACAAAATTATAACTTATACGCATTTTGTACATGTAATACTTAAATATAATCTTACAACAAAGTAAACTCTTAACTTTATGCAGAATAAAATTTATAAAATTATTGTCTATACTGAAGACTTCAACCTTAAGAAACAAAATAAAAGTACTTCAACGAAGAAGAACAAAGTGGGCACCAAAAATACAATCTTTAGTTACTGCATGTACAGTGTTTGTGAAAAACATCACTATACATCACTCATTTTGCTAGTGAATTTGTTGCTATATGTGAAAAGTTTTAAATTCAAGTTGTTATGTAATAAATTGGAGTCTGGAACTCATATAAATTATCGATCAATGGTCAGTGTAAGAATATATTGTATAGGCCTCATTATCATTGCATTGAAATTGGTAGCTTCAATGATCTGAGTTCACCTATTTTCCAGTGTATGATCATTCATTTTCATTTTTTTTTTGTTGAAGATTTCATTTTCATGTTGTTCTCTAAAAGGTGTGTGTGAATTTCAGAAATGTTCCCCAAATTTTAATTAAATGTGGCACCAAAAACAAAAAAAAAAATCAAACATATACAGTTGAGAATGACTCAACCCACTAGTTAACTAACTATTCATTTTATTTCTAGTAACTCAACATGGACTCATGGTCATCAATTCATCATTGTATATAACAAAAGGAAATATATATACATTGTTCTGGTTTCATATGTCAATCAATACGGTCCGAGTTGACTATGCTACAGGAAGAAGAAAAAAACATTTCTTAACAAGTATAAATTAATGTGACGATGATATGTAGTATAAGATCATGTCTAGTGATATCACGTACCATATACTTAGATCTGAATAACCACTCAACGACCTTTGACTATGAGGTGACTATAGGCAAATAGCCCCCATGAATCGTCTTATTAACAAAAAAATGACGAACCCTACCACGAGAATGTAATGTCAGTCTGATAAATTGTTGTAGGTTGGAAGGTGCATATTTTCCCTCCTTTCAGATTTCAATTTCTTGGCTTCATTAATGGGTAATATAAATATACATATACTGCATGATAAAAAAAAATGTTCATGTAACTGTAAATGTGAATGCAAATATAAAATGTTTTAAATCTTGTCGACGTAAACAGAGAAACGAGTTAGTCTACCTAAATAATGAAGATGGTTTCTGCCGAAGATATTAATAAGCATCTTCTTCTTTTTTGTTGTTCCACAATTAAAAAGTACCCCCATTGGTTGGATATATACATTGCAACTATCATTTGTTCCTACTTAAATATCTCGAGATGGAACTATATAATCATTATCGTAAACCGAGATCTTATCCCAAATTTTGTCTATAATCTAAATGCAAAGCGCAAAACAAATAGTATGAACACGTGTATAATTATAAGAAAGTAACTACGACAGTGATTAAAAATGGGCCAATGATTAAGAACCGGTTGCTTCTCGAGAATATTTTACTTGCTACCGAACTGGTGAAGGATTATCATAAAGATTCAGTCTCTGAACATTGTGCTATTAAAGTTGACATCTCAAAGGCGTTTGACTCTGTTCAATGGGGTTTCTTGCGGAACACTCTTGTTGCATTGGACTTTCCCCCACAATTTATTCATTGGACCATACTCTGTTCAATGGGGTTTCTTGCGGAACACTCTTGTTGCATTGGACTTTCCCCCACAATTTATTCATTGGACCATACTCTGTTCAATGGGGTTTCTTACGGAACACTCTTGTTGCATTGGACTTTCCCCCACAATTTATTCATTGGACCATGCTTTGCATCACCACTCCGTCGTTCTCTGTTCAGGTCAATGGCGAAATAGTGGGTATTTTTACGAGTACGCGTGGCTTTCGGCAAGGATGCTCTCTCTCGCCTTACTTATTTGTCATCGTCATGGATGTACTAGCTAACAAACTGGATAACGCTTCTGTTTCACGCCAAATTGGGTATCATCCTCGTTGTAAGAACATCGGTTTAACGCATCTTAGCTTCGCTGATGATCTCCTGATTTTTTCAGATGGTAAGGTGAGATCCATAGACGGTATTGTCCAAGTTTTTGATGAGTTTGCGAAGTGGTCAGGGCTCAGAATCAGCATGGAAAAGACGACAATTTACTTAGCGGAGCTTACAGATGCGGTTCATCAAGTGATAGCTGCTCGGTTCTCATTGGCAGTGGGTTCTCTTCCGGTTAGATATCTAGAACTCCCACTTGTCACTAAGCGTCTCTCCTCTGCGGATTACCTTCCTCTAATTGAGCATGTTAAGAAGAAAATATGTTCCTGGCAAGCACTTTTTCTGTCGTATGCAGGGCGACTAAATCTCATTACTTTGGTATTATGGAGTATTTGCAACTTTTGGATGGCTGCGTATCGCCTACCGAGAATGCATACGATCAGTGGAGAAGCTTTATTCTGCTTATCTGTGGTCTGGTGCTGATCTTAATACTAATAAAGCCAAAGTAGCGTGGGTGGACGTTTGTAAGCCGAAGTTTGAGGGAAGATTAGGCCTGCGAGCTCTCAGAGAGGCAAACGATGTATGTTGTTTGAAGCTCATCTGGCGTATTATATTATGTGGAGATTCGTTGTGGGTCCAGTGGGTCAGACAATCGTTGCTTAAGAATACTTCTCTTTGGTCTGTTGATGTCACACAATTAGGATCATGGATGTGGAGGAAAATTATAAAGTATAGGGATGCAGCAAAACTACTCTCAAAAACCACTGTCAAGGATGGCACGCGGACATCATTTTGGTTTGATAATTGGTCAAGTATGGTTCTCGCCATCGCCTCTAGTCAATGGACAGACCAAACGACGGATTTTCTTGCGCGATACATTTTGCAGGCAGTTGTTTACACCCTTTGGCAGGAGCGAAATGATCGTCGTCGCGGCACCACTCCCACTTCCCAAGCTCAGCTTATACATCGGATTAACCGTAATGTCCACAATCAGCTCCTTGCCATCCAGCTCGGTGGTGATACGCGATATCAGGATGGTCTGGCACTGTGGCTCGCTTCCCGATTTGATCCTCACTGAATAATGATTGCTCTGTTTTGAATTATAACAGTTTTCTACATAAACGCTGCACCTGATGTACAAATGCTATTTTCTTTTTCAAATCTAATTTAACATTTGTTTTCAAAAACTGGCCAATGATTTAACACTTTTATGGCATAATAGATAATTCAACCATTAAGGGACCAAAAATACTCTACTATATGACATATTGATACAAAAAGGAACGTGAAGAAAATCTCATGTTCTAACGATAAGGACTTCCACTACTCTTTTCCCACACGCTCCACACCACTGTTTCTCTTAATCTAATCTACCAATCTTAATCAAACTTCTAATTTAGAAATCAAAGATAATTAGATAAAACCAATCTTTACCTACTTGACCGGAGAGATTTCACTTCTCAGTCCCCAGTGGCTGTCGACGCCTCGACTCATCTTCCCTTTGTCGTATAGTTAATTCAAGAACATAGTACAGTAATATTTTCACTAAATATATAAAAAGTTCGTTTAAAAATCTCTTAAATGCGTGAAAATGTTTCTCCTAAACCGACCAACAAAATGGTCCAAACTAACAAACTCACGGTTTCATTACTCAGGCCCATTAAGCTAATCACCATATTAATACACTCCAACGTCACCTTTATTATTTGAAAAAAATAAAATACGGCCTTTCCCTTCTCTCCTCACGAGTAATAATGCAAACAAAACGTACAAATTTATCTGTACGTACGTACACTCATGCAACATCTTCACCTGCCACGTATTACGTAA
>NC_025700.1:17108760-17110250 GCF_000633955.1 Camelina sativa
AAAAAAAAAAAAAAAAAAAAAAAAAAGGAAAAACTGAGCTTGTTTATTTATACATCGATCCCAAACAAATGAATATGTTAAAAACCTTTTTCACTCTTCTCTGCTCTCCACACACACAACACAATATTTCAAAATTTCTCATTTCACACCTCTCTCTCTTCTTCTAGATCTCATCTTCTTCTTTTTTTTTTTTTTTGGTTATGGAGAGATAAGCGATAACCGTGTCGACGACGACTGTGTACTCATGTCTGTTTCCTTCTCTAACGATATGGATTTGTTCTGCGGAGAAGATTCCGGTGTGTTTTCCGGCGAATCATCCGAAGTTGATTACTCGTCGTCTTCCGAAGTTGATTCGATCGCTTGTTTTATCGAAGGAGAGCGTCACTTTGTTCCAGGACATGATTACCTCTCAAGATTCCAATCTCGATCTCTCGATGCTTCCGCTAGAGAAGACTCCGTCGCTTGGATTCTCAAGGCGAGAGAGAGAGAACCTTTTCACTCTTCTTTTTTATTTTATTTTCTCAAAACATTTTCGTTATCCTTATCGCGAATAACTGCGCCCGATCGAGTCGTTTACATGCAGAGTAGCTAAAATACGCAGTGAGGTGGTTTGATTTGACTCTTGTATGTATTTTGTTTGGTTTCAGGTACAAGCGTATTATAAGTTTCAGCCTTTAACGGCGTACCTCGCCGTTAACTATATGGACCGGTTTTTATACGCTCGTCGATTACCGGTAAGTTTATTTTTTTAAAACGTCAACGTTAAGTTAATTTGCTCTGTTTTTATTCATATTGATATGACAAATAATAACCAAACAAAAAAAAAACGTCATTGTTTTCACTTTTTTTTGTTTGTGTATGGATCAAAATTTTTATTGACTTTTCTTCAGAAAAAAATGAAAACGATTGGAAGATGAAAAAATAATTAGGGTAATAATTTTTTTTACTTAGAACACTAAGTTAAAACGTGATTAATTTAGTAGAAATTAGTGAGATATTTGGAATGTACGTAGTAAGTGATAAAACAGGAGCGGGGTGTTTTTATATTTAACATTGACGTTACATAATAATAATAATAATAATAGTATACTTTTTGCAGTAAACTTTCCACTTCATATATCGGCTTTATTGAAAACTTTATAATCATAGTGTTAACTAAAACGCTCCTCTACTATTATATAATATTTGAGTTCATTCTATATAGTATGAAATATGATGATTATTAGTAATCAGCTTTAATTTCTGTAAAATATATATATATATATATATATAGGAAACGAGTGGTTGGCCAATGCAACTTTTAGCTGTGGCATGCTTGTCTTTAGCTGCTAAGATGGAGGAAGTTCTCGTTCCTTCTCTTTTTGATTTTCAGGTAAATTCTTATATATATTTTTCTTTCTTTAAGATTCTGAATTTTTGCTCTGTTTTTAAGGTATATTTTAATTCATGTATATGTAAATGTAGGTTGCAGGAGTGAAGTATATATTTGA
>NC_025700.1:17110259-17147173 GCF_000633955.1 Camelina sativa
ACCAAAAGTGATAGCAAAGCTTCGAGTGAGTGTAAGGGCATCGTCGACGTTAACAAGGCCAAGTGATGAATCCTCTTTCTCATCATCATCTTCTTCTCCTTGTAAAAGGAGAAAACTAAGTGGCTATTCTTGGGTAGGTGATGAAAAATCAAACCTCTAATTAAAACGTGTGGGGGAGTAAAGAAACAAAACCTAGAAAGAAAGAAGAAACCTCTTATGGTCAAGTAGGGTATATTTTTTTTTATAACAAGTACATAAATAATAAGGGAGTGATGGAGAGACGATTCTAAGAAGTTAAAGTAAAAGTGTTTATTGNCTTCTTTGCTTACAAGATCGATCCTTTGGGAACCTTTCTCGGGTTCTTTATTTCCCATGCCACTGAGATTATACTCTCCAACATCAAAGGTAACGTGACCTATAATGTTTGTATGATGACTAACATAATGTCACACATTGGGTTGGTTTCTAACAAACAACAATGTTAAGTACAGAAGCTAGCTTTCTTGAGTACTGGCCATCGAGTATAGCCGCAGCTGCGATTCTTTGTGTAGCAAACGAGCTCCCTTCTCTATCCTCTGTTGTAAATCCCCACCNAGAGTTAATGAAATAGTTTTGGCTACAACTTTTATGGAAAGGGTAAGTAAATTTGGTTTTGGGGGGTTGGTTGGTTGGTTGGTTGGATGGGAGAGACAAAGCTCATCATTAATGGCATTTGCAGATTCCCAAGAAAAGCAAATGAGTGAGTGTAGACCACACGTGTAAGAGAAGAAAATGATCATGTGAGTGAGTGTGTGCGCGTGTGAGAGAGAGGGAGCATTTGCATTAGAGTCCGTCGCAGAACATGTACTGATGGATAAGACAGGGGGGAGCGTTTGCAAAAGATTTTTGAGTGGAGAGCTCTTTGTCTTAATGGATCGCAGCAGTTTATGGACCCCCTCACCTCAGCTAAAAAAAAAATCAAGCTGCGAGTATATATTTGTTTTTTTCTTTTGATTTTAAGATTTTTGATTCCTTTGTGTGCGACTTCACGTGCCGGAGGCGTGTGTCTCACGTGTTTGTTTGTTTTTTTTTCTCTTCAAATTTATTATCTTTGGCGGGAAATTTTGTGGTTTTGATTTTTATACGTATTTCGTGGACTCCAAATGAGTTTTGCCACGATGCGTTTTCGTAACGTATGCACGCGTGTAAGGTTTCACGTGTGTATGTATGTGTTTTCTTTTAATTCGTTTCTAAAAAGATTAAATTTTATATATAATTGTTTTCCATTATATAACAGTGGTCGTGGACAAGGTTAATAGACGTGAGAGAGGATAATTCGAGTGGTGAGAAACTGACTTTTGGTGTGGCCTGTGGGGAGCACATTGCACAATTACAAAACATGTGAACATGTGAGTTGTGGATCGAGTATATGTTTTATTATACGACGAACGTATAAAGACAAAAAGATAAAAATGTATTTCATTTTACGACAAAAAAAATGTTGTAAGTGTCAAAAAAACAGCAGTAAAAAAAAAACAAAAGAAGTGGTTTCATGTCACGTAGATTAATTTCTTCCTTTGGTTTTAGTAAAAAGAGGAACAAACAATTAATAGGAGCAGTAGAAATGTAGAATACATGTGAGGTTGATCTGTCTTCATGTCAGAGAAAGTGGTCTCACACAACAAAACCATAACGTAGCTACACCGGTCTATCTCTCTCGAACCCCTCAAACATCAGCCCCTCAAAATACCCATATCTTTGACTATCCACATATACACATGTGCGCACACGATTCTACAAGTAAAAGGGGAATAAGAAGTGAAGGAAAAAATAAAACATTCATGAAAGTGTGTTTTTTTAGTCTTATAAGTTATAACTAAACTAAGTTAGTTTGTTTGAGTTTGTGCCGACAGAGGTGAACCCCACGTCGAGAAAAATGTCTTCANGGAATACATGTGAGGTTGATCTGTCTTCATGTCAGAGAAAGTGGTCTCACACCACAAAACCATAACGTAGCTACACCGTTCTATCTCTCTCGAACCCCTCAAACATCAGCCCCTCAAGATACCCATATCTTTGACTATCCACATATACACATGTGCGCACACGATTCTACAAGTAAAAGGGGAATAAGAAGTGAAAGAAAATAAATAAAACATTCATGAAAGTGTGTTTTTTTTGTCTTATAACTAAACTAGTTAAGTAAAGTTTGTTTGAGTTTGTGCCGACAGAGGTGAACCCCACGTCGAGAAAAATGTCTTCATCCACTTAATTCTAATTAATTAGTTTAACATTGTATATAACGTGACTTTTTTATTTTAAATCAACGAGACAACGACATTATATGATCGTTCTCCAATGAACTAATCACGCGTCTCATATATGCTTTACACTAAATCTCATCACTTCCTTACTTATCTATCGGATGTTACAACGTAATCTACTTTTTATATCTTCATGACGCTCCTCTTCTCTGTTTATATATATTATTTTAGTTTACATCAGTACATCACTTTTCCCATTTTTCAACCATACACTGATATTGACATACACTGTTACCAGATTTTGAAACTGTTGCACTCAAATGTACGTAAGGAAATGTGTTAGCTTTTTTACTCCCGTACTTGTCATCAGTATTTACTATTTATTAGCTTTTCTTTTTCTTTTACAAAAAAGTTGGCATGATTTATAAAAAATTCATGACACATGAATTATGAATATAAATGGTATGTTTTCTTGTAAGAGCATCAATATGATATGACAACCTGAGACTGAACCAGATGGACTTATAAATAAATACGTACAAAATAACTATTACAAAAAAAAAACTATACAAAAACAGCTTTATATATAGAAGAAAGAATAGAAGCTTCACTTCACCCACTACTATTTAATCTAAACATGAAGCAAAAGTAAAAGAGAGACTATGGATGGTTAGGGTGATTAGCAACTGCTAATTATAAATAAATAATTAGCAGCCCACGCATTTGGATATATCAATCATCGGGATTACATCCATCATTGTTTATTAAACTATTTTAATTACTTTAATCCTCTTTCTGGTTTTGATTAGGACACAAAAGGGACCGAAGCTTATATATCCAGCGTATAAAGACATTCATCTTTTAATTACTATCTCCTGTATATTAAAACAGAAACATTGTTCAAGAAAAGCTGACGTATGGTCTGAGAGTTCTATGTCTAATTTATTACTTGTCCTTAATATTCTATAATATTACATAAAACTGTCATTGCTATTCAATTTATTTATATACTCAATATTTTATTCTTATAAATTCTAAAATTGGTAAATATTATTCAAATATTTAAAAATATTATCCCCAACATGTTTTCGAAATTATTTTCAAAACCTATGTATTATAATATAATAAAAAATATAACAAGAGATGTAAAAAATATAAATAATATTATTTCTTATTGTTTAAAATTTTCTGACCAAAAAAAAATTGAAATTAATTTTGAATAATAGATATTAGAAAATCTTTAAAAACAATTTGACGCCATCTTAAATTTATTTTAAACTATGAAATATTTAAACTTATGCAAATCCTAATTTTCAGTTTTCCATATAGAAAATTTCTGATATATAAGATTAACTTATATTAAAGATTCCTTAATTTCAAATAACATAATAAAAATTATAAAATCAGATATATTTTAATATTATTTCTTTAAAATTTTGAGCTATGGGTTTTTATAGATAAAAAAATATTATACCCCTTATGGAGTATGGCTACTGGGACGGGTTTGACCTGCTTAAGAATTTAGGTCATTCGTTTCGAGAATTTTAATATTTTTGATGGTTTTTATCCATTTAATAATTTACAAGTTTTATACTCTGATTAATCACTAATTTGGTAAACGTTAGATTCATGTATGTTGTTTTGTGAATCTTAATTTTATGCTGAAACCTTTATTATTTCAAAAATCACAAACTGAATGAAACCAAACTAATATAAGTTTGAACTGTAATTGATTTAACAAAGAATTATATCTATAAATGTAACTCTACCTATAAATAATATAAAACAAAACTTATAATAAACATAGTTTCTGAAAACATAGTACCTACTCTTGATTAATCCTTGTCTTGTTTCACTTATTTTGGTACACGCGTTTGCCATTAATTGCATACCTTTTAATTAACGCATGAAATATCTAAACGCCCTTAATTTATCAAACAGAACATACATTTTTCTTATTGAAAATGGATAATGACATCTGATGGCCTGATGGGAATGGGATAGAGACAAAAAAATAATGAAATTATATGACAGTATTTGCATTCATTATATAGCTTATAGAAAAATGGATTTATCAGTATCACATTACATACACATGTATGTGAGTATGTATTGTGTATATTCATTATATAGCTTATAGAAAAATGGATTTATCAGTATCACATTACATACACATGTATGTGAGTATGTATTGTGTATATAGGCGCATGTAGATCATGTTGATGCGAGTAGGAATATAATCAGAAAGACTTCGCTTTATTCTCAACTAGTGTTAAAAGGTGAAGAATCCTAGGAGTAGGTTTTTCAAAATAACTTTGCGTACATACATAGAAATATAACCAACCCAAATCCTATTTCATATCTACCTATTTCGATAATGTCTTCATTATACTCTACATTTATGTTAAAAGTTAAAACTTTATATGCGACTTAATTACCTCTCCGAGTACCACTAATCATTAATCAAGTACGTAATGAGCTTTAAGCACATACAAAAGCATAGTTTTACACTTATTCTTGAAGTGAAGCAAAAGAAAAAACAAGGAAATTAAGAGGGGAATATATGCTAGAACATGTAGAAACAAAGTTTGCACATTGATTCTTCTTTCTTTTGCCTTTAGTCTCTTTAGAGAAGAAGATACACTATATATTCATTAAAATAATCAAACTTTGGATGCTTGAAAAGTAGAAAGAAATATAAAAGTGATGAGAGGATATTTTTAGAGAAGGGAATCATTAAAATAGACAAAGAAAGAGAGAAGAAGAATACAATGGTGGCATGGCCCGACCCGTAGGGGCGTGAGAGAGTGAGTGAACTTAGTAGTTTCTCGAGGGAGCGTCTCTCATTTGTTGTTTACTTTAGAAAATTTTCGTGGGTTTGCTTTTTGTTGTTTATGGTCACAAACCAAGATATTTTAGTCACTGTTGCACTTTCATTTCTCTAGTGGACTACAACGACGTCTCCTCCTCCTTACCAAAGTCCTTTGTTTCATCATCAAAACACTCTTCACCTAATCCGACCTATTCATGTTATTTCAAGGATACTCGCACACACACGTGTGAATCAAAAGCTCGAACTAGAATTAGAATATAGTTTTGATTCGTTTCGATTAATGCAAAGAGTGCATCGGGGAAAGGAGGATGAACGTGAGAGAAAGGAAATGAGCATAAAAGAAAAGCAAATAGCATTGAGCACAGTGACTGAAAGCAATAAAGTAAGATTGTAAGTTTCATTTTTTCAGATTGAAATTTTTTTTTTTACAGAGATTTCAGCAAAGGGATGAGAAAGTATAAAGTTGAAAGCGAAAGGCATTTTTATTTTTCATGGGGCGAAAGCAAAAGCGGATTAGAGAGACGAAAGGTGGTTTTAGCTAAAGAAAGACAAAAAGGAATGTAACACTCTTTTAGATTTGACGTTAAAGAAGCTTGCGAATGTGACTCTGTAGGAGCCATATCAATACATTGAATCCACATCATAACTAAATTATTCATTCCTCTATTCACCATGCTTACTAAGACTCACCAAGGCATAGTTGTGATTGGGCTAGGATTTGGGAAAGGGCTAAAGAACCATTTGTAAAGTCCATGGACTTGATTCTTAATCTGCAAGATTCACTTATCCCAAGTCTTAACTAGTTCAACCCATCCAAATTCCATTACAGCCTTAAGTTTCAGATGAGTTTAAACAAAAGAAAATGTAAATGTTGACCTTTTTATCAGTATGTACGTCCCTAAACATGTATTGTTTTGGTTCAGATTTGATATATAGAGGAAAACACTGACACACTCTGTGTTCTTGTCAACACCACAATTCAATCTCTGCAACAAGAAAAATCTCTAATCTTCTTACCCTGAAGCGAATCGAATTTACACATAGCATCGGGTCTAGGTACTTCTCGGGATAGTAGCGACTTACTCTTTTTACTGTGTTTCATTGAACAAATCCTTCAACAGCCCTCATGTGTCACCGAGTTGCAACCTCTTTCTCTCCTGCTTCAGCTGTGACACAAAACTATCTTAAAATCACATGACAACGCATATATTACATTTATTACTTTGGTAGTGACACTTACCACAGTCTTTACTCGATCATTGGCAGTACGGGTTCCTCCAAAGACAGAATAAGAATCATAAGGGCTACGAACCAACACTTCGTTTATTACCAGAATGTTTTTGTTATCCCAACGTGCAGGAAGCCTGGAGAATGCAGCATCACATAACATTCAATCAAAAAGAGTACATGTTGCAAAATCAATAGAATGATTATCAGCATAAGCATACATCCATTTGTCACAACCAGTTCTTAACTGCCCAATGAAGAAACCTACACAACATAAGTAGCCTAAAACCATGTCACATTCATTATAAGCAAACTCACACAACGGTAGCAAAAACTACCTACTTACTGTCTTTGGAAATTATACTACATAACCACATTTTGTTATTTCAGAAGTGTTATGACAAGTAGTCCAACATAAGAAAATTCACTAGTAAAGACGTGTGATTTGATAGCTAAAACAACTGAAGCAAGGCTAAAGATAAAGTCGACTCATAGTAGAACAAATATATATAGTCCCAAACAAGCTTGCATCTTCTGAAACCACAAGCAATAAAAACGCAATGCCATGAAAAGAATGACAATTGACAACTCTAGTAAACATCTGAGATTTGATCCTAATTTACAGGCAGCAACAACTTAAGCAAGGCTTAAGACACATTCGACCTTAGTGCTAATATATAGTCTCAAAAAGCTTGCATTTCCTTGAAACCAAGATCAATACTAACACTAAATTGGCTTCAGATTCAGAAACTAAAGAACTCACAGCTTGCTTCAGATCCAGACCTCGTTGCAAACAGAAGCAAAAGCTAATTAACAATCAAATAGTAGCAGTAAAACTGTAACTAATCCAGGCTAAACCAAGAACTTCTTCACACAAGAACTAGCCTAAATCATAACAAGGTTCGATTGTATCATCATCAACTCAATATAAAGAACCAAAAAGATCCTTACGTCTTAGAAATCGCGTCAAAGATCATCTGCGCCTCTGCGGTAACACCAACACCAAATTTCTCGACATCTCTGCATAACACATTATCAAAATCAGAGCTAAATTTCGTAACAATCATAGAAGATTAACACAACAAAATTGCAACAAGTTATCACCTAATGCCATTAACTTCTTTCTTTATGAGTTCATCAAGATTAGCCAAAGGTTTCTTAGCTAGCGGATCCTTAACTCTCCCCAGATCCTTCAGCTCGGTTATGTAATTCGCATTCACCATCCGTAAGGTCTTCGATTCGAGAGGTTTAGGCTTCGTTCCTTCTTGTAAGTCCACTAAATCCGTCAAGGAAACCGCAAAAGTCCAAACAAAAGATGATGAAATCAAGAAGAAGAAGTAGCAGAGATGAGAAAACTACGAGATGCGGAGTACTGATTTCGTAAAAAAAAAAAAGGATATCGAACATGGCGAAGTTGGGAACAGAATCATATGCCAAGACGATTCCATTGAACTCGTCTCCAGTGGTCAACTTGACAGCGTATACCTTCCCCAACGCGAATTTATCGCCTTCTCTTCCAACGTCGTCTTTAGCCACCGTAGCTCTTGCTGATTTCATGGCGGCGAACGACCTCTCTCCGGCGGTTTCTAAAATCGCGGGTTTTGAAATGTGACGGTTGAAAAATATCTTTGGCTTCACGTTAAAATGGACAATAACAAACTATAACCGTAAACGGGCCTCTGCATTCAACTTTATAAGCCCATATAAAACTGCCCTGGATCGTTACTATTTGAGCTATTACCGGCCCCTAATAGATCGAATGGCCCAATTATTATTATTTTTTCCTAGCTAAAGTTATTTTTAGACCACTTCACTAAGTTTTGTATAAGACTACTAGGGTATGTGTTTTTTCGTATTAAATGAAGAAATTTTCTACTATTCTCAAAAGATATTATTATATTTTGGTAGAATTGAATTTTAGTTACTTAATAGTAAGATGTTTATGCTAAAAATTATAAGATGAAGATGAAGTGGTCAATGTGGCATAAATTAAACTAATCATTGTTATTTTTGTCAAAAGGAAAATGGGAAGCTGGTGAGCTACTACATCACCATTATCTCCTGTCACTACTTTTAATTTTTCAAATCTTCAGTGTCAGTCTTGAATGTTGGTTCTAAATCTTTACTAGATTTTATTGATAATATATATATATATATATATATATATTTATTTGAATTTATTTAACCACACTTTCTTGTTAGTGTCTATAAGGCGATCTTTCTTTGGCTAATAATTGTTTCACATAAAGGGTGTAGTGTTAAAGTTAAACTTAATTGTTAACTTTGTAAAAATCGATTATATATTTGTTTGTAAGATATTAGTTATTTTCCAAACTTTTTTGTTTTTGTTTCGTTTTGGATCTCGGGTTAAAACCTAAAAATCTATGATAATTTAGTTATTTAAAACATTAATATTAGACCAAAAAAAAAAAATCTCAAAATAATATTAGACAATTATGTTTGAAATAATTTTTTTAAAAAAAATCAAACACTATTCCTCCAATTCCATGATGACTGGTTTGGCTAACAAGTAACAATTATAAATGGTCGGAAAGAGGAGGGCACATGGAAGAATGGGATGGACCGAGGTTAACGGGGATGAAGACAACAAGTCGAACCACTCATTGCAAACCTCTCCTAGAGCACATCTTTGATCACATGATATTTGAGCCGTCCATCTTGCACATGGGTTTTCACATTATAATGTTTGTTTCCACTCTATATATTATCATTTAACAGCTATTGATTATGATGTGGTGGACAATTATTATCTTACAAAGTCTTGGTTTGCGGATTTAAATTTCAAGAAGAGTTAGTAATTTTATAAGTAAGCTTTTTCATCCACAAATTTGTTTTTTTACGTTAATTATGCAAACTATATGTCATTTACCCCAATATTTAGAAAATGATAATGTTGTATTCTTAATTGATTTGGTAATGCAAAACGCATGATACGGAATTCTTATTTTTGAATTTGAAATATAAATTTGTTGGGCCAAAACCACCTTTACCAAATTACTATTTTTTTGGTTTATTGCTCTGCCTCTCAAAATTTTTACCGTCTAGTAAAATGATTGAAAATCATTACATGTTTAGTGGGTTAAAATCATCTCCGCGTTGGCACCATTAAATCATTGAAGCCGTACAAAAGTTACCACCTCTTTAAACAAATTGTGTCAAGTGTCATACTTTACTAATTTCATCTTAACAGTGATAAGTCTTTATTTGATCTACATTACATGCTTATACGTGTCACTTTATTATAAGATTTTTTTAATTAACCTAAATCAAGTTTCATCGCGGCACGTTGATATATTATCTTGACTTGGACCATTTTCAGTGGACACTGACAATTATACCCTGACACACGCAAGCAACAAAGAATGCTATCGAGGCACCGCACCAAGGGCTAATTTCGTCATTTCCTATCTGAGTAAAGCCATCAGAGTCTCTGGCCAATTTCAGACTGGGCCACTCACTGATCAAAAGGCAACTTGCTCCTCCACCACAAGCCACAACAAAGTTATATAATTTAGTAGTATATCTAACATCCAAGATTAATTGTACAAAGTACAAACATATCAATTACTAATTACCATAGCAAAATTAAACATCACTTCGACATTTTAAATCCTTACAATAACTCAAAAGTTAGTGGATTCTTATGTCAAAAACCAAAACTAAAATTTGGCATATATTCATAGACTAATATTTTATAATGTTCTTTTCGCAAAAAAAATAAAGAACCTATTTTACAACTGTATGAATAATACTGAAAAAGTGAATTATAGCATAACAACAGCATTGACATGGATAGATTAATTATTAATAAAAAAAAAAAAATTAAGTAAAATATGTATCCATGGTCCAAAACCATTGAACCACTCGTCTCGTCTCTTCCACATAAAACAAGAACAACCACCAAAAAACGATGTGACATATACTTACAAACAAACAAGAAGACCATATCAAATAATCAGAGCAACAAAAAATAGAAGAAGACGCAAGATTTGTTTCCATGATCCTGAAATGGGATTAAAAGAGCAACATAATTGTCTGAATCAGAGGAAGATCATAGGTTTTTTAGTCTTAGCTTTTATACCAATAGCTCTGTTTCGACTCTGTTTTAATAATCCATTCTCCTCCATTGATGACACCTCTCTCCAAGACTCTTCATCTCACGTGGTCATCACTAGCTTCTCTTCTTCTTCTCCTCAAGGTAACATCGAACTTATTCAATACTTTTGTGTAGATGCAAAACACAATGGTTTAAACTATAGAATTGTTGTCTAAATCTGCAGAAGAAGATACTCAAGAGAGTATTGATCGTGTAAAGGACGAATCTTCATGCGATTATACGCAAGGGAAATGGGTCAGGGACGCGATTGGTCCACTCTACAATGGTTCAACCTGCGGAACAATTAAAGATGGTCAGAACTGTTTCCGCCATGGTAGGCCTGATTCCGGTTATCTTTATTGGAAATGGAAACCGAACCAATGCGATATACCGAGATTCGACGCAAACCGGTTTCTTGATCTTATGAGAGATAAGCATCTAGCTTTTATCGGTGACTCCATGGCTAGAAACCAGCTTGAGTCTCTTATGTGCTTGCTCTCTACAGTCTCTAGTCCTGATCTTGTGTATAGAAACGGAGACGACAATAAATTCAGAAGATGGCGTTTCGAATCTCACAACGTCACGGTCTCGGTTTACTGGTCCCCGTTTTTGGTGGCCGGTTTAGAGAAATCGGGAAACTTGGACCACAATGTATTGCACCTAGACCGCGTGGATGAGAGATGGGGCAAGGATTTAGAACGTATTGATACTGTCGTTGTCTCAGTGGGACATTGGTTTCTGCATCCGGCGGTTTACTACGAGTCCGGTTCGGTTTTGGGATGTCATTCTTGTGAAGCAAGCAACTGTACCGAGGTAGGGTTTTACGATGTGTTTAGAAAAGCGATAAGAACAACGTTGAAAGCGGTGGCTAGAAGTCGCCGTGAGGTGATCTTGACGACGTTCTCGCCGTCACATTTCGAAGGCCGGCCTTGGGATAGTCTCGGTGCGTGTAATATGACAGAGCCGTACGAAGGGAAGGTATTAGAAGGTTTGGACTTGGACATGCGCCAAATAGAGATGGAGGAGTTTACAGCAGCTAAAGCGGCCGCGGGGGAGGTGAGGTTAGAGGCGTTGGACGTGACGGCTATGTCGGTGTTGAGACCAGACGGACATCCTGGCCCGTACATGTACCCGTTCCCATTCAAGAACGGTGTACCGGAGAGAGTTCATAATGATTGTCTCCATTGGTGTCTGCCTGGACCGGTCGACACGTGGAACGAGATTATGATCGAGATGTTGCGGCGATGGAGGGTCTAAATCATGAACCATGATTGTGGAAGTGATCCTATGACATCATTCATTTAAACGCATATGACAAAAGGCGTAATCATATATATATTTTTTTCGGGATTTCAGAAAGTATAGCTAGGTAGTTTTCTTTTCTTGGTTAGATACGATCGGAAAAAAAAAAAACGCATGAATGATATACTTTCTCTGTTGGTTATTTCTTCCGTTCTTCAAAACGATAGAGATGAGTACACAAATATAGCTGCACAATTTATATTTTTTTCCAATAATTCAAACTAATTAAGTAGTTATATGTCATAGAATTTTTTTTTGGCTTGGAATCTTTTAATTATTGTGCCTTAAACTGTCCATGTACTGATGTACAATAGCCACTAGCATGCTTGTTCTATTATATTAAGGTGTAGATAGCTGTCACTATGATTCGTAGATCATTGATTAATGATGGACCGCGTCTAGAAATTTTTTTTTTTTGTAGTGATGAATATGATGTCATGGCCAAGAACATTGTTAAGAAAGAATATAACATTTGTTCAATTAATTGGTCTATTCAATTTTACTTGCTTATAAGAGGCCTTTGTGGAAGCAAAGCAAGTGGCAACTGGCACGAAAGGGATGGGCACCGTGAATTAAAGAAGATTTTTTAATAATGTTCTATATCCAATTTTGCAGGCATTTTTTGGGTTTTGTATTTGTGGCAGAGCATAAGAGTAAGACCCAGAGATGTGTTTTTTGTCTTTTATTTCTAGCATATGTTTTTTTGTCTTCCAGTACACAATGTTTTTGTCTTTTTAACGAAGAAGAGAATCTTCAATTTTCTTAAGAGTGAACGGTTAAAAAGATTTTGTTAGACAACAGAGTTTTAACTTTTGACCAGCTGTTTATTCTTTTTGCCCTCCCTCTTTCGAGTAACTCTTCTAATTCCTGCCTTTTCTCCACTAAGTTATGTTTGGAACTTATGTTGTTCCCGAACACGTTACTGCTCTCGGTTGTTTGCTAAGATAACTTGTACTAGTTTATAAAATCGTTTCCAAGGTGCTTTTTATAGGTTTGAAATTTTGAATGGTGACAATGGACCAAAGAGATTGATCTTTTTTTGCAACTAATTTGTTTTTATTGTCCTTCCTAAAAAATATCATTGCACACTCGCATAGTATGGGCTTTACCACAATAATACTGAACACATGCGTATGGGCTTTTACCACAGTTTCGTATTAGGCTCATTTGTGTCAAATTCCAGAGCTCATCTAATATTAATTTGTCTCTTTCTACAGCCACATGTACCACACTAGTGAGTAGCCCATATACAGGTATATCAATATATCATCATGTAGTAGAACTCTCTCATTCACATCGAGGTTGCTATACTACGAACAACGAACCACAAAGAGTTTGATACTTTGATTCGTAGAGTATTTCAGGGAGATTTTTTTTTTTTTTTTTTTACCACTATGCAGCCATTGAGAAAGATGGTAACTGGTAAGAAAAACCTATGTACATCGAAAGTAAGATCAAATAAATGATAAAAAAAATATAAGCTAATTGATTAATTGTAAATTGGTTTCTAATTATAAACCTATGACATTTAATTAATGTATATGCTTTTTTATTGAGAACTTATAGTAGTCATATATGAACTTCCTTTCTCGCATTGAATAACTTCAATACATACTGTATATTTACAATAGATTCAAAGCGTGAATACAATAGTCGATCCTTGATTCGGAGATTATTCATTCCATAGAAACATAAGAGAGAGCTCTAGCTATTCAAAGACATGTATATACATTGGGTAGGTTTTGCTTTTCGGACCAAAAAGCCTACTTCAGCAATCTCCCATTGACACTGACCACTTAACACACTCTCACACGCATTTCTTCTTATTCACGCCATAAAAAGAGGAAAGGGGCCAAAAATATATGAACCCTCAATTCTTCTTAAAAATAAATACAGAATACAAAATTCACACAGGACTGTCTTCCTGATTAGTAAGCAATGGAACTTTGTATTCATCTTCTTCGTGATGAATAGTTTTGATGGATTTTCTTTCTTCGTTTGGATACTGTTTTTCTTCGATTTCCTTCAATTGTCCCCAAGACACTGTGTAGTATCCCACACCACCTATGGCTGCTCCTAACACACTGCACCCATGTACCAACAAATACTTAACACTTAATTATTACTCATGCATGATAATCATATGCTAATATAAGTATTTATGAGGATTAATAAATATTTTCACGGACCTCCCGTAATGAAGACTGTTGACGAAGAAGCTGGTGCCAAAGAGTGTTGCCCAAAAGATACCAAAGGGTTTGAATAATGGCACGTAAGAAGGTCCTTTCATTTGGGTGCACTTTACGTGTACACTTGTTCGTATCACACTTCCGAATGTTCCCTGATTTTTATCACATCATCATATTCACTAATATTAGATATGTTTGTTTCGATCGATGACTTTATGTGTAATTAATTATAAAAAAAAATTGAACATGTAGTTTTCTAGTGATAATAGTTATATCACTGCTTGATTCAAATTAACCTTGTGACCAAATGAATGTTTCTAAAAAAATTCAAATGACAGTGAGAGAAAAACAAAATTTACCGTGGCGATAATGAGGTAAAGATCGAAGTTAGGCTGGATCTTCCATGCACTTAGGTCTCTTTCCATATATAACGAGAACATCACACACTGGATCGTCCCAACTATGCTGTAAAACGAAGCCACTTTCATTACATGTGGATACTTTTTTACCGTCCCTGTCTGAAAAAGACAAAAAACAAGAAATATTAACCTCAAAACCAATTAACATGCATAAGCATAATGATGGTTTGGAATATACTATTGTTGAGTACCTGAACAACATTGAAGAGGGAGACAGAAAAAACAGCGGCGGCCAAAAAGATACAGCCGAGAAACCAATTGTCGGGGAGGTTGTAGTAGACCAAAAGTTTAGGGATTGATTTAAGAAAACGAGTTGGGGAAGCAGACGAAGCTGGTCTTATGAAGGGACCTTTGTACAACTCTTCAACAAAAGCTCCGCTTAATGAGATTATTGTTCCCATCATTTTAGCCCTCGTACTTGTGTTTCTCCAATCCAACTTGCTTCTTCTATATATACATAGATGGTTATTATATATATGAAGACGTACATATTACTATTATGTATATATGGAGTTTTATAAATGGTGATGCGAGATGTCTTACCCGAGAACAATAGAGAGTAGGAAGGAGAAGGAAGGGATTTGCAACCCCATTGCACATACGACTATGGGTGAGCTGAAGCTTAGTCCCACAAATGCCAAGTTTTGGAACATAAATATCCTTCACATATGTAAAATGTTGCAATATAATCAGTGCATGTGTATGCATGCATGAATAACATTTCACGTACGTTCAAAATGCATGCAAATGCGTGTGTGCTCGCAAGCGAGCAAACTATTATGACCCAACATATGTCACACAGTTTTTTACAAAAAAAAATTAGTGTAATTACACAAATAAAACATGGTGTGTGTGGTATGTGCCGCTCACAAATAAACGTCACGACTTGGAAAATAAGAGAACATATTAGGCCTAATTGTATTTTATAACCGAGTAAACGGCACGCAATTTTGTTTCTTTTCGATAGATGACGATGCAAATCCATGTCTTAGAATATTCATTAGCTAGTGGTTGAGACAGTACGTTTATAAACATGGACCTTATATATTATTATTTAAATTTAAGGACCACCTAAGTTATTGGTATTGCAAAATACAATAATACTAGTAGAATCTGGTCTGTGTCTCAAAATCTATATGATAGATTTCTAAGAAAACATTAACTAATAAAGAGAGATGGATGTACCCACCCGGTGAAGCCTAGAAAGAAAACACGAACGAGAAGTGGCCAAGAGAAGATAGATTGTTCAGTTCTGCAAGTGTGATAACAACATATAAATCAGAAAAGAATCAAGATTGATTAGTGAAGAGACATTATACTATAATATATAAAGTATGGAACGTAGACCGACCTCTCATTCCTGTGGAAGAAGAAAGAAAAAGGCAGAAGAAGAATAGATCCAAAAGCATTTGTGTAAACGACGAACACAAAAGGACTCATTCCTCCCGTCAACGCCGTCTTTGCCATAATCGTTAGAGCAATAGTGCATGCTTCCATTATCGCCATTGCTACAAACGGCACGAACTCATCCCTTCTAACTTTCAACTCCATCTCTTCTCGTCTAGCCTTTCAAATAAAAACGGCACGATGTCTCCTAGCTCCAAGTATATAGGAAAAAAAGATTAGAGAGGGAGAGAGAGGGAGAGAGAGGGAGAGAGGGAGAGAGAAGAGAGAGAGAGAGGGAGATAGATCTTCAATGCTATTGGAGAAGATACGAAATTATTGGTTTAATTTCTCTAATCATATATAGAGAAGGAGGAATTATCATACATTTACTTTTTATTTATCATTATCTATTTTTCAGATATAACCTTTCACGAAACGGTGAAGCTACTTTACAAGCGTGATGTAGCTACACGAGTGACTCCACCATTGCACTAAGGGTGATATGCTACGTCATATTCTTTTTTTTTTTTTTTTTACTTATCAGCATGTGTTCAACCTCAAACATAAATCCAAATAGTGTGATGCTGTTTTCAGATAATTTCCTTTTATTTATGTTACGTCGCGTTTTTCGTCTTATAAGTTATGTAACGTATATATATATAATTATAAGTTAGAGAGCTTGATTTGTAACGTACGTGGGATCTCCTAATACATCGTCAAGAGTTAATTATGATCGTACGCCAACTAAATCAGCGATTAAATGGAGACCAATACGTTATTTACTTCAAATTTTATCATATCCTATTTTTGTTTTAACAATTTCTCTAGAATTTATAAATTCATAGTTTCTCAAAACTAGAGGCCTTACAAGAAGCAAAAAATTGAACAAACTTCTTAGAGTTCTTGGTGTCTTGCGACAACATCTTTACGAGGAAAATGTCATGAAGAATTCTGTAACCAATAGTGCGCAAATTTGAAACTTTAGACGGACGATTCATTCGAAAATGATGATACTTTATTCCTAATTTGATGATTAATTGCTTTAAAATTGTGGGATGCAAAGCGTACCCCGTTAGCTTCTTCAGGAGAGAAAGCTCGCAAGTCTCGTCTCCACATTTCCAGCCACAACTCAATGACTCAAGCAGCTCATGTTGGAGTGAAAGATTCACTTCTCTCAACAGTACACTTGCCTTCATTTTTAAAGTTTGCTCAACTACTTCTACTCTCTCTTAAATTCCTCACTGATGTTTTCAAAAACAACTAATTCGTACCTTTGTAAAATTAATTAACTTTTTTTTGTTGTTGTTGTTAATATTCAAAAACTACTGCCTCCTATGGAGGCCATAAATAAAACCCATAATATGTATCTATATATTCTATGACAGTGTAGTTACACCTAAAAAAAAAATGTAGTTACACTTATAGTATAGTAACATCTCACTGAACATCTTCATTTTTCTTTTCGTAACGAAGTCCCTAATTGTGAACGTAACGTGAGATACTACCTTAACTTCCACATCCACTAACAAATTTAAAATTAGACTTGTAAATTTTTGGTCAGAAGACCATTTGAACGTGAAGTAATATTTTAAGCGCAAAAAACAAAAAGAAACGACAAGGCATATTGCTGACATATGCAACGTAAAATCCTATAATTGCGATCTGCATATTAATTTTATAATGTATACAATGGGCCAGGTGATTTGTCTACTCTTGGCTGAGGTTAATTAAGGACCCACTCTAGGAAAATATAAAACCGATGGGGTCCAAATTGAGTAATGATAAAATAGATGACTCGATCGATATTTTTGTCAAGAAAAGAATCGAAGAAAAGGTGTCATTTCTTGTCAACCCCTGCGTTAGACTCCAAGTATTTGATACTGTAATGGTTAGTGGATTCAGATTCATCCAACAAATATGTTAGGTTATGATGGCTCTTAGGCTTTTTTAAAATTCTTCTCCCTAATTCCTAAATATTTTAGGTCTGACGCTAGGCCGGTGAGTTTCTAATGATGCTTATTCAGACTATAGTCATTCATATGAGACAACAATAATTTAGTAATTTGGATCATACACATTCGTAGACAGGATAAGTAAGTTAGGATACACAAAAAATTAAAGTCATACAAGTTCGAATACACAGCCATAGATGCTAAAATCTGAGAATTTTAAAGATGAGTTGAACTCCAAATGCGTTCAGAACTCTGACCATTTGGTCAAATTGAGTGACCATACATATTAAATGATGAAAGCAATTTATATAATTTTTTTGTTTGGATTAAAAATTGTATAATCTGTTCGGCCACGCCAAGGAAACAATTAATATATCAAGAGAATAAACATGTCATGACTATTGCATTAGATATATTTTTGGTTCAACAATTAAGAATATAATCTGTTTAAGTATAAATGCAAATGTGACTCTTCATTATGGTTTTAGGACCAAATTATGAGCATTCCCTTTGTTAGGTTTGAACTTTGAACTATCCTTCAAATACAATAAAACAAACAAGTATTGATACGATTTTAGTAAGGAAAAATCATTATTTAGCTTTTTTCTTATTTGCATTTAGCTACAATTATTATTCTTTCTTTGTTGGGCTATGCACTTAGGCGGTTAGGCCCAACATTTTTCAAATGTTTATATAACCTCTTTAATTCCTCATGTTATAAGTTATAGTATATAACCTAGTGTGCAAAACCTTGCATCTATATTAACTTGGGTCTCAAGAAATGGGCCAAATGTACATTTAAGGCACTTTAAAGGTTGCCTGGAGTGTCCATTTAGATGAGATCATGGGACTGAAGCATTCACCGTTCAAAATAAAAAAACTGACGTTACTCATGCATAATCAACGACTTGACTGTCCATAAGAAATAAAGAACCGTACTCATGTAATATTCGAGACCTAATTTGGATAGACATGAAAACAAGACAAAGTCATTCTAAACCCCAAAATATAATATACTTTTTTTTATAATAATCTTAATAACAATTTTAATTATGTGTTGTTGTTCGGCCAAGAAAGATTGCATTTTGTATTGCATCAGACGTTCACTCATCTCTTTGGAAAATCATGGTCGCTGAGTTGGCCAAAGCACATGAGAGCATGGGTTGCATGCATATATGTATTAATTTGAGTTAATTTTGGTTGATGTAACCAACCAATCAAACATAATTGCAACAAACAAATGAGTGGCTTCTATCCATTTATATACTAATAGTAAATCAGTATGGACTAAATGGGAAGTGGAGCTGGCAAAAATGAATTGAGTGAAGAATCGACTAATAATATATGAGAAATCATGTTAACATTTATGCAAAGCACATGTATGATTTAAGAAATAGTCCGATCCGATAGAAAGTCCATTAGTTTCATGCACTGTGTGTTTATTATATATATCAAGAAATAATCGTTGCAATCTCATAGACTTTGATATTCAAACACATCATGTGCTTGCTTTACGTACAAATAATTTACATTGGAAAATGCGGCACCATACCCATACTCATTTCAAAAACAAAGTGACATATTTCGTGTATCAGTTCGGAATATATCATATATACTGAAATAGTTTTATGTGAATGTTTAAACTATATTATTTTCGAATTACTGTTTTATGGGGGAAAACATGAAAAATGGAGTATCAAATAATTGTTCCGGGATCCCGCCAAATTAACCCAATAAACCCACAAAAGAGGGAAACATATAAAAGTAGGGAGCTGTTTCCATAGACTGCGGTGCCTCTCCTCTTCCATGAATAAAATCCATTATCAATCAGTATAATTTTTTAAAAAAATTACGACATATAACTAAATTATGTAAAACTATAGATTAAAAACTGAATAAAAAGAAAAGAGAACCATGCAGTTGCAGAAGAAATGATACGTATGGGCATTGGGCAATGATCGGACGGTGAGAAAGGAAGGTAGAATGGGACCCAAAGTGACCCATCAGCCACGTTAAATTGCCGAAAGAAGGGTAATAACAGCAACACCAAATAGTCATTGGTCACTCAGATAGCCACACACATAGCCATCTTGTTTCAAGCTGTCAAAACCCTAAACTTTCGAAACTAGCCCACTTGATTTCCATCCTTCACCAATCATCATTGTTCATTATCACACATACAATTGCATGTGATTCGTAGAGTGGTCCATTTCGTGAAACCACTGTGCCACGTTCTCGACTCTAGTATAGAATTTGTGATTGATCAAATTTCCAAAAAAAAAAAAAAAAAGCTAATGTGATTTAACAGCTCAAGCGTCTTTTCCCTTTTTCAATGCTTGATTGAAACTACAAACTGAGGTAACTAGGCTCCGATTGTAGAAAATGAAAGAAAACTATAGGAGTTGTATAATTTCCACACACATATATTTTTGGTATTTAAGTTCAATATAGATTATAAAAGACTTTTGTAACCATGTACTCCCAATATACTTATATAGATCAACAATGGAGTAAAAATTCACATTAAAGAGAAAAAAGACAAATAGAAATGAGAGAGATCGCGTCAATGTCGAGTATCGATGGCAACAAACGGGAGTTTGGAAAAGCTAAGCTGTCGAAAACACGTGCATAGTATCCAGTTGGCACTTACAAACATTGCATTGTGTCGGCCCAAAAACATTTAACAATACAGCCCAACTCTTAGGAACACACCTACATTTGTATTATTATATATTAGCCTCATAAATTTCACTATCAATAAAAATCTTTGGTCCCAAAGCTCTTTTATATGTGCGATCAAATCTTCATCAGTAGTTAACAATAGACAAAAGCGAGGTAAAGTAAAAGAAGTGCAGAACCATATATTTTACTTCTCTTCCCACCTTTAAAACCCTAAACCTGTGATTGAGAAGATTTTGGAGGAACTCTACATTGTAAAAGATGTTATTGGAATAAATGTTTTAAGACTTTGGAGTGAGCAACTCTACAGCTCGTAAGGAACAACAAAACGCATACATTTTATAGTAGTTTTCTAATATAATCAATAGTACGTAACGCCACTAGTTCAAGTTTCACTTGGTACTTGTAAAGTTGTAATCTTAATATAGAAACATGGGTAAAACAAATTCTATTTCATATATTATGTACTGAAAAAGGATTAGACAACTGTCCGAGTCACAAAATTTATATAGTGAGTCCAACACGTGATATATATTATTGTATATACAGCTTTCGTGTTTTATGGAATAATTGAAACCATGCAAATAGATACAAATTAAATTAAACGACCGACGTTACTAATACCTTTTTTTCTATTGGATAATGCTTTCTCATTGCAAAAATAATAAGGACAAACAGATCGAGCGTGTGGACATAAGCGAGCATTTAAAAAAAAAACACATTCCACAATTGTACAAAATTAATAGAAATAAAAATAAATAGAGTAAAAGACTCTTACTGGTTTAGAATCATAGACTCTATATAAATATGTACCACCCGCACGTTCGTTTGCATCACAACTTTAAAGTGTTGTCCTTAAACAAAAAGGCAATGGAGGAGTCGAAGAAATACAAGAGGATGGGAACGAAGCAGACGATGAATAAGAAGAAGAAGAAGAACAACAGAACGAGTCATGGATCCGGGTTGCTCCAAATGAAGGTGAGGAGGCTCCAAATACTGATACCGGGAGGGGTAAGATGCAACCACCCGGATCTGCTTTTATTAAAGACAGTTGATTATATTGTGCATTTGAAGGTGAAGCTAAGGTTCCTTAAAGCACTCTCCGATATGTACTCTCTTTAAACATCGTAAAAACTCGAAACATTCTTCTTATTCTCGATCGTCCTCAGTACTATATCGCTATGACGCTATGATGTCAAAATTTTAATATTCCGTTTATGGATTTATCATTTGTAGACTTTCTTTGTCGTTTTTATTACCTTCTTTGATATATTTTTGTCAATGTTTATACGTGAATCCGACAATTAGTTGGAAATTTGACTAATCTGATATATACTAATGTCCAATATGCTTTTGTGAACTTTTGGGTCCTTCTAGTTCTATCTATTTCAAGGCCTTCGTATGCTATATAAAGTCTCTTTTGACAAAAAAACAAAAAAAACATAAGTTTTTATTGCGTAACATCCCGGTTTTTAATTGGTAATTGGGCTGGTTTATTTTCTTTTCAACCCAATTTGCTAAGGTGAAGACTAGTTAGTGTTTTTTTCATATGCGGATACGTTTAATTAGATAGTTACTTAGTTTAAGGTTAAGCCATGTAGATCTATGGATTATATATAAATAATCTTAGTTGATTGTTGAGTGTATAACAATAATAATATATATATAAATATATAATTACTAAATAAAAGGTAAGGAAAAAAAATTAGTAATAGGATTTGAGAATTAAAAGAAAGATATTTTAAAACGGATTGCGTGGTGTGTGAAATGCATGTTTGTGTGATAAAATAAATTGTTTGAGTGTGACGAGAAAATGTGCCAAGAGGCACGAAGAAGCGGGAGAACTGCAGAGAGTCCTACAAGGAATTTTCCTTGTAGTTGTGTGGTGGTCTACGGGCGCGGAATGCGGGTAGATCAAGATTGGCTGACGAGCCAACACGTGGTTGTGCGTGGAAGAAGTGTGAAAGCATGAGGAATCCAGATACGCAAGTGAAAATGTGCAGGAAGAAGTGCGAAAGCATAAGGAATCCGGTAATGCACGACGATGGTTATGGGACGTAGTCTCATTTGTGTGATGTGTGTGTGTCGTTGACACGTGTTTGATTGCTTGTCTTAGGTTTAGACTTTGTGACAGTCTAAGCATGTTTGTGTATGAAGACTTCGTGAGCCCTAAAGCTTGCCCTCGCTGAGTAATCTTAGATTACTCACCCCTCTCTTTCTCTTGCAGGTAACCATGAGGAGTAGTTGTTAGAGTTGGTGTTGGTGTTAGGAGCTGGAGATTATTATTTTATTTTCTATTGTTGGATTTATCGAACTGGTTGTTGGTTTCGGTTTAACGTTTAAAGGATGGTTTGAAAGACGTTTAAGTTGAATTAATGGATTTTTCGGTTATTTTCGGTTAAGTATGGTTTACTTGTGGTATAAGTTAATCTGTGACATGCCATGAAAATTGGGTGTTACAATTATCAATTGGTGATAGCTTGTCATGTGGGAAGGTTGTTAAAGGGTCGGGACCAGGGTTCGAGAAACGCTTGGCGCACCAATAACCTACTGGTGGATTAGGATATCCATAGTAATGGGTTAGGATCGTGCCCTGCAGAGCCAGCTTGGGATCCGTTGAAGCGGCTAGCGGTGAATTAGTGGAGTCCGCGGGACGGATTGTCATATATTGTAACTTTGTAAGTATGTATATGGTCCGGTTCTAGGAGAAGAAAAACATTCGCCCATAAGTAAAAATTAAAGAAGATCCTCTTTCGAATTATTTATTATTGTTTCAAGTGATGACACAAACTCATAATAATCAGGCTTTTAATGACGTAATTCTAACTTATTATTCTAACGTAATTCTAACTTATTATTGATAATTAGGCAAAGAAACGAAAAAACCTAATAATTTTGAAGAAATTGAAGTTCTTCGATTTTGTTTTTGAATGCTTTCGTGTTTTCTGGGTTGAGAAGCTTTAAAGAAGAAGAGAGGATGGCATATAAACCTAACTATTTAATTAATAACAAACTGTAAATTTAGTGTTGGTTTAGAAAGCGACTCTACATCCCTAATTATTTTAGAAGATATATAACGTCATTTAATAAAATGTCGTTATTTAAGTGACTTTACATTATAAATTTCTTGTAGTGTATATTTCCTGTTTAGTGAAAATGAATTAGTTCAGTAGATTGTGGAATTGATTAAAATAAGAACTTGAAGCTAAGATTTGTGGAGGAGTTCTAGTAGAGATCGGTAAGTTTTGAGTGATATACCTAAAAAAAAGACAGACTCATGTCACTCAAGTGTTTAAAAAAAAATACATATATATATATATAAATATATATATATACAAAAAAGAAAAGAAAAAAGTAACGCTCTCCGTGCCGCTCATGTGTCTCTTTTTGACTTCCTCTTCATAGTAATAAATTTTTCTTGTGATTTATGCAGATACAAAAAATGAATGATAATTCTGTATTTTAATAATTTATATACATTACATATATTAAGAATAGAAAAAAGATTTATACGACGAATTAATATTAATTATATAATAAAAAGATTTATCTAAAATAAAATTACTTGAGTTGATTATTTAGGATTGTTAAGAAATGAATTTTCATAATGGAATTTAGTGATTGTCTTCCAATGCACTAATGTAATTAAATGAGTTTTTTTTCTTTTACATATGATGTGAAGATATTTTATTGTTTTGTATATCACTTAAATAAGTATCCTCGTACGAATTTCAAATATTACAAAAATGTAAAAAAATACAGTTGGATTTGAAATTTTTGAATATCTTTTTTTTTTTTATATTTTGAAAATAATATAATAAATTAAAAAATAACTCGATATGAAGTACGAAAGAATAGAATAATAAATTTCTTTGATATCCAATAATACTACTGATCAAAGTCTTCAAAACACTTTGCTTTTTTTAGAATATTCTTCACATAACTTAGCTACCTACTCAACTCCTTAACACCATACGAATCACCAATGCACCTCAATGCTTGTCCACACTCAAAAGTATTGTGAACATATCATCCAAAGTGTATATATAACTAGATAATATCCGTGCATGCGCGGATTGATGTATAATAAGTTATGTTAATTAATTTAATTTTATTTAATATTATGAAAAACAAAAAAAAATCTAAATCTAAATGTCATTAAGAAATTCACTTTTAAAAAAAAAAATCATACAATTTCATAATATAGAACTAATTTAAATATAATCACACATACATATCTTTTGAGTTTCTTTATTTTTTTATTGTTCAACTTTGATAATAATAATTATTAGTATTTTTGAGGATTTGAGGTAAAAAATATAATGATAAAAATGAAAATTAACTATGATATTCAAATATTTAATTTAAGTCGTTCATATAAACTAACACATAACCTAAAGCATTTAATGATAAAAACGAAATTGTTCCCTATAAAATCATATGAAGTGCAAGCAAAACTTTAAAGTACAATTCACAAAGATTAATTTAATTTTAATTCTTTTTATATTTCCCTTATTTTAATTTATATTGCTAAATGTAGTTATAATTGTTTCATCCTTGTAGTGAAAGCTAGATAAAAAAAATAGAATATGATATAGTTTTTATATAGAGAACTCCATTGAAAGTACATATTTGAATTAAATAAATAAAAATTAATGATATTTATGTAATTATATGTTTAAACAGAAACTAAGTATAATGATAAGTATCCTAAAAGAAATGTGTTACAATTTTGTTGGAGGTAAGAGAGAAGTAAGAAAATTTGATTTGATTTAATAATTATATTACAAAAATTTATTTCCTTAGAACATTACATATTTTTAAGAATCAAATAAATATACATGAATATGTAAGAAATAATCTAACATCTAAAATAAATAATAAAGATGGTTCCTTTACCTTGATTCCTTTATTGCGAGATGCTTAGAATCTTTTTTTTTGAATCTGATTAATTAATTTTATTATAGCAATGAAATTTTATTACACATAGAAAATACATATGTATTTTGAAAAAAAAAAATATAAGAAAGGAAGAAGTACATAAAGGCAAAGAAGAAATCAAATTGAGAACAATGTAAAATATATTATTAAACTCTTACAATGTTATCTTCATTGAGTTTTTAACCAATGCAAGAACATTAAAAACAAAATGAAATTAGAGGGGTTATATTTATAATTAATAGGATATTTAATTGAAAGTGAATAGAGGAAAAAATATCTATATTAACATTTTTGAAGTACATTTTGTGTTATGTCCTTTTAGTTTTGTTTATTAAAAAAGTTATTTACAACATTAACCCCTAAAATTTTTCCAAAACTAACATTACTCCAGATTTTGTTTCCTAAATATTTTACATTTCATTTCAATTTAAAAAATAACAGCAATCAATATGGAAATAGAAACTATCATATATTTAACCATACATTATGTTGTGTTTTGAAGATATTCTATATCTGAATCCTTCGTAAACAAAGAAAAAAACAATTTGATTCTCATTGGTTTTCCAAAATCTATGAGCTTTGATTCTTAACAAATAAAAACTTCGATTGACAATTATCTAAATATTATAATTAACATATATAAACTTAATAAAAATTTTAATTATTACCAATATGTAAATTAAAAAATTCTAAAATACTATATAATGTGGTTATATAGTAGTTGAGCTATAAAGGGAACATGTTGAAATTAATAAAATATTATTAAATTTGTGTTAACACGAGTTAAATCCTCATTTAATTATTTATCAACACTACTAATATTAGAATATTTAACATAAAATCAAGTTGATTTAACTAAGATTGTATAAAATAATGAAATTATTAGGAAAAATGTGACTTAATCACAGCGTATAATTACTGATTATGTATTTAGATTTGTTATTTTTTGTTATAATAATTAAAAATCAAAATATAATCTCAACCACTAAACGAATGTTTTGTTAAACTGGTCATGAAGTGTATTGCGGGTTAAAAAATAATATAACAAAACAAACTAAATATAACAAACAAATGGTCATGAAGTGTATTGCGGGCTAAAAAATAATATAAATATTTAGCTGCACAACAACTAGAAAATTTAGTTATTCCTCTATTTACAAAACATTCAATATTTAACAAATAGATACAACATAAAATATAAATTATAATATCAATTATATGCCCACGTTAAAATGTAGTTCAATTCATAATTTATGTAATTTCAGTTACAACTTAGTACTAAAGTGTATATTTAGAGTATGAATTAATGTATATGACTAAATGTGTTGTATTTTAGGTTTAATTAAAAATAAATATTATATATTTAAAAAAATAAATTAAATAAATACCAAATGGACCCATAAGAAGAGAGTGAAACCTTACTTACATATATATGATTTAGATGTTTTCCAATAATTAATAACTATATTTACCATTAGAAAATAATTTTGTTCTATATACATAAGGTAAGAAAATATTAAAAAGATATTGCAAAATAAATTTAAAAGAAAATTACATGACAATATGTCACATGTCACACACAAATTAAATATAAAAATAACTTGTTTATTTAAATTAGGATGATAATAACTAAAAATAGAAGAGTGTGTTTTTCATAATTTTAAATTAGAACTATGATACAAAAAAAAACAGAAAAGTATATTCTATTATTTTTATATTTTTAAAGAGAGTATAGTTTTGTGTTTGTACATCTTAAATTTTTTTTTACTATCATGTTTTACCTTAAAATTTTACAGAAATTTTACTATCATGTCTTACCTTAAAATAAAGTTTTGTGTTTGTACATCTTTTGCTATCATGTAAATACTAAATAAAATTTTAATACTTTAATCAAATAAAACAATATATAATTTATATAGATAAAATATTTAAAAGTATTAAGGTTATTAAGTAGATATGAAAATTATGATTAGAGTTTAAAACTTTATTTACGATAAATCATTAATCAAATATTGCAATCAAACAAAAATGTTAACACAAAAATACAAATATATTTCTTAAAGGTTTTTTCGGGCTGGTCCGAGCCCGGTCGGGGTAAACCCAAAAAACCCTATAGACCAAATGGGCTAAGCCCGGAAGATCCGATTTTTTTTGGACATATATATTTAAGCCCAAACCCGATGTTTTTCAGAGCCGGGCCGGGCCAGCCCACAAGCTTTGGCCCTAATTGACATAGCTGTAGATATCGAGAAAGTTTATGGGGAGCAAAAAGAAGCATCAAGAAAGCAAACTATAGTCTCTAAAAACAACGATGAACATTAGCTACCAAACAAAAAGATTTCTCCAAGAAAGTAGCCTCTCGGCATTGGTGGTACTGAGGTGCTTTGGCATGGCGGGATTAGGATTCCCCTCACATTGTTCATTAAGGGAATTCAGAGTGTTGGATGAACATTCTATAGGATGATTTTGGACTAGCTAGCTACATATCGTGGACATTTGTTTCTTTTCTTAGATCACCATGTTCACTTCTTGAGCATATGTAACATCCGAGAACCAAAATGTGAGTTTTGGGGATGGGTGTCGATCGACACCATTGGTGGTGTTGGTCGACACTAGTATTTTCTGGTTCGACCAGTTCGATTTAATTATCGATTTGGATCGATTTGGTTTAAGGAAAACCATTGAACCAGACTATTTAAGTGAAATGTCTACAAAAAGGGTTTTGGGAAAGTTATTTTGTCGTCGTTTCCTTGTTTTTGAGAGAAAAGAGAGAAGAGAAGCGTTCTTGAGTTTTTGGAAGATTGGTGAGATTCCTTGGCTGTTCTTGAGAGATCAGAAGCTAGGAAGGAGTTAGAAACTTGCTGGGAGTGAGGGATTCGTCATTGTTGGTCAGAAACTTCCTGCAAAGAGGTGAGTGCATGACCTTAGCTTAGATAAGCTAAGATCTCTAGTTTTTATGTGATTTGGTGCTTATGTGGTTGTTTCTTTGAGTTCTCTATGGTTATTCTTGGCTGCTATGGCTGGGTTTGGCTTCTGGGGATGCATGGAGCGGATTGGAGAAGATTGGAGGCGAGATTCAGAGTTTCTGATCAGAGGAAATCGATGCTCGACATCAATGTCGATCGACACCAGTTAGGGTGTCGGTCGACACCAACGCGAGGACGGCTCGACAACTTGGGCGAGTGTCGATCGACACCATGTGTAGGTATCAGTCGACACAAACTAGGGTTTCGGGAATGTCGAGCATGGTGTCGGTCGACACCAGATTGTTAGTGTCAGTCGACACCAGTGAGTAGCATCGGTCGACACCCTTCCTCAGTTACAATGAATGTTATGATGCTTTGTATATTGCCTGGTTTGTTTTATTGAGTGATGTTTGTGGCATGTAAAGATCTTATTGCTTGTGTGTATAGCGCAATAGATGGGAGGATTGCCTCACTGAGTGTTTATAAAATACTCATGCATCTCAATTTGTGTTTGTGGTGTAGGTAAAGGCAAAGTGTGATCGTGGAATCAAGGCAATGAAGAGGAGGATGTTCTAGGGACTCGATTGGTTGTTGTCTGGCATTGCTAGGTTGCTAGAGTTGGGTCATTAGAAACATTGCTAGGTTGTTGTTTCTATGTTTCCTGTTGGTTGAATTATTGGATATTGTTTATGTTATAATATTGGTTTATTATTGGATATTTATTGGTTATTGGTATTGGTGTGATTGTGGTTTGGTGGCTAGTGGATATGGGACCGCTAGTTGTAGTTTATCTATTATTATTATTTATGATTTAAAAAAAAAAAAACGGGTTGGGTCGTTTCAACAGTAAACTCGAGACCATAAAGTTGGATTTGCCTCATTCAAGTACGCTGCCAGAGCCGGATTTACGTTAGTGAGCGAAGCCATGTAGCGGTTGTAATCATCATGCGTATGCGCATATGCTGCCCCTTTCACCAAGTACAGTAAAACCTCTATAAATTAATAATGTTGGGACCAAGACATTTTATTAATTTATAGTGATATTAATTTATCTATAAATTAATAATTATTATTTTATAGTGTAAATTAATAATTATTAATTTATAGGTATATTTTTAATTGTTTAATTTTTAAAAAACTATGAATTGAGACAATTTTTGCAAAATAAGATTAGAATTTTGGATGTTGTAAATTTTATGGTATTGGAATTGAATTTGAAATAATTAAAAAATATTATTGACAATGAATTACAAATATTATAGACAAATTCACTTATACATATGACATAAATATTCAAATTTATGAATAAGAATATCAATTCTCGTATTTTAATAGTCTATCAAACTATAAAAATGTAAATGATGCATATTTAGAAATTGAAAATTTTAAAAAGTTTTAGCTGTTTTATGAAATGTTATAGAATATTTTATATCATTATAGTTTGAAGATACAACATAACAATTTTTTTATATATATAAGGTTTAAGAGAAACATACTTTACTATATCAGCATATATATATATATATATATTTACATGATTATTAATTTATGATATTATTGGGACTATATTTTACATGGGGATTTCAAAAAAAATATTATCTTATTATCTTATCGAATTTTGTTAATTTTTACACTGTCCCGACTTGGGACTAGTAAAATTTATTAATTTATAGTGTTTATTAATTTATAGAGTATTAATTTATAGAGGTTTTACTGTACATGAGTTGCTTCCCATTGAAATTAGAAATTATGTTTTGTTGAAGATGGTAATAACATATCCCTCGTGTTGCCCATGGGATAACATTGCGACATGCTTTAGCTATTGAACAGTGCCTATCCAAAACTACTTCCAAAGGATATTCATCCGAGATACACTCACTTAATTTGGTGAAAAACCAATCCCATGAAGCATCACTCCGAGTCGACAATACCAAAAGCCAACAGAAATATTTGAAAGTTACCATCTTGTGCGCAAGCGATTAACAATACACCTTCATACTTGCCAGTGAGATGTTTCCCATCAACCACAATAACTCGCTTAACGTAATTGAAACCACGGATTGAAGCATCGAAAGATATGAAAAGGTACTTAAACCTATGCTCGTCATCTACAACAAGGTCAACGACACTTCCCGGGTTTGACTACTCTATTTTCCGCAGACAATAAGGCAAATTCGCATATCCGTCTTCTGCGCTTCCTCTCACATATTCTTGCGCATATTGTAAAGCCCTGTACGAAGTGGTGTAATCAAAAGTCATGCCGAACATTGTCCTCATTGAATCTTCGATATGTTGTGGGACAACACTATCTACTATTCCTACCCGGTCGATGAAAAGCCTCCCAATATATTTTGAGGTGCAACGCTTACGGTTAGCTACACATTCCACAATAGAACATGTATGCACGTTCAGATATTTGGTGACTCAAAAATTGTTTGGATCATTCTTCACAGTGGCTACGACCCTCCATGTGCATCCTGGCGTAACCGCGGTCAAACGCACCTCAGATATGACGTCAGCTTTGCATGCAAAGCATTGACCTTCTTTCGGTTGGTCTATCCAAGGATTATTTAACTGTCCATGAATACCACCAGAAAACGGTTTCCCTTCTTCAGCATCTAGTCCCAGGTCATCTTCATCTCCATCTTCATCTTCATCTTTAAATTTCCCGTACTCACTATAATCGAAATCCATGTCATCAACATCTTTCGGCTTCTCATTTGTATGATCAGTTTCATTACATTCTTTTGCACATTCATCTGCACAATCATCGGCACTTGGATCTACATCGTTACCATCTGTTGTCTCTCCATCGTCAACAGAACGAGAGTTGTTCAACATAACTGGATGTCCATCCATGCACTGCGTTGAGACGCAAAGGCGAACAACATTCCTACTACTAAAATCTATCAAGTTCTGAACTGATCTATCATTTATGACATAGACAGGAGGGGTATCTTGGGGCAATTGTTGAAGCATCATCTCTGTTAAGGGATATGATAATTGAACCATCTCCGTTTCTTTGTCAATCAGATAATCTTCTACAACCATTTCAACAAGCTCAGCATATGTACAACCGTGTCTCAAAAAAAACATTCACCCACATTTGCGTCCATCCATGTCAAAATGCCAAGATCCATTTCTCGTCAGCTATACTCCAAAAACAACAAGTATTTGCGTCATTTACCTGAAAGAGTAAGCAACAAGTTGAATACTCAATAGCCTGATAACCTAAGAAAAGCAAAAACATGAATGATCGAAAAGTATAATATATTATCATCGTAAAAATATACATAGCCAAGTACATAACCGATATAACACGTACGCACTAAAAAGAAACAAAATTCTTCATAAATTTCCAATTAAAGACTATTTCAATTGTACATACTTTACAGACAACTCTAACATTTTGACTTCTTAAATAAGTCTAATTTAGTAACCTAACTGCTTATGAAAACCAAAAACTTGATTTCTCCATATGTATAATACATAATCATGTCGAAAACAAACATAAGCAAGTACATACTATATATCAAAGAATAAAACAAGAAAATCTTTAAAATTATTCACCAATTTGCAATAAATTGGTTTTCCAAATATGAGGACTTCATGTTGATGTCAACATTGTAGACATAAACTAGCCTCTATGAAGATACTTCCGCTGAAGTCTATTTTGTGTGGTCTATTTTTGCAATAACAATTTAATAAAGCAGACATCGTTTGAAGTCTATTATGGTAGTTGACTTCTTTTGTTGTCTTCCTTTGTTAATTTTTTGGTCAGTTTTGCAATTAAAATCATATAACAGAGTAGACTTCTTAGAAAGTTTCAAAAAGTGAACTTCGACTACAGTCTACACTGGTTATTTTTGCAATTGACCAAACCATTGACTTTGTAGTAGACTTCTAGCTAACAAGTAGACTTCATATATCTTTCAACTAGAAAAAGTAAACTTCGTTGAGGTTAGTTTTGCAATTGACCAAGTATGACTTTCGCCAATTAGACCACTTAGGAAGTCTCCAGGAATGTTGACTTCTTTTGCTGTATGCCCTGGTCATTTTTGGAGTTGACCAAAATTTTAATTTTTAACTAGTAGACTTCTTTAGCAGTCAACTAGTTAATTTTATATAAATAATATTACGGTCAATGCTTTTATATTTTGGTCAAATTCAAAAATAACCACTATAGAAGTCTACTATTTTATTATCCTGCAAAGACTTTGTCTGACAGTCTTAACTAAAAAGTCAAGAATTTGGTCAATTGCAAAAATAAACCTTAGTAGACTGCAAACGAAGTATCCGTTATAAATATTATAATGCAAGCTAAACCATATTTTCTTGTTTTCAGATGAAATTAAGGAGACTGAAATTTTAGTCTACGGGCTCGAAACTCGATAAATTTTAAATTGCAAAACTGACCACTTAGTAGACTTTAACATGATATTATGATTGTTGGACAAACAAATGAAGTCTAATTTCGACAATGACACAAGGAAAATCACGAAATCTACTGGAAAATAACCTTACGGTGGTTGTTCGCAATATCTAAACATCAAAGACGTCGTCTTAAGTCACCACGGAAGAAACCCAACGCCAATTTAATCACTATCCAAGAATCATGACATATAACAAGATAAATGGACTTGCAAATTTTCTTTGATTAAAATGGAGAGGAGATGGAAGAAAATGAAGTTCTCATAGCATTGAGTGTTATTTAAGCTTACAAATTCAGGTTGTTGAAGCTTTAAGAGCTTCAAATTTGGTTGTTCATGGTTGTTGGAAAATTTTTGCAAGAAATTCAAATAAAAGAAGAAGATGAGGATATGAATGTAATAAACATTTTTGCAAGAAATTCAAATAAATCAGAAATAATGACAATTTTGTGAATACAATGAATGGACGAGGATTTAATCGGGAGAAAGTAGCAAATGTTGGAGAGAGAAAAAGAGGGGTCTAGCATTGCAATTGATTCAAGTTAGGGGTCTATTTTCGCAAATCTCCCTGTATAATATGATTATATAACATGAATAAACAAACAACCTATAGATTATGGAATGAATGTCTAAAGTTTTCATACTCAATAACTCAGCTCACACAGGCAAAAACACGTGTCGACCAACAACACATGTCGACCAACAAGTTAAGCTAGTTCGATAAGTTCACAAAGATCCATAACTCAACTAGCTAATGCAAGTTATAACGCGGGACTATTATTTCCTATAAATCTTTTGACTAAATGAAAAATAAAATTTTGAAAAATTAGATGTACATAGTTAAAAAGTATGTACACAGTAAAATTCAAGTTTGTTTGTAACGTTATGTAAAGTTTTAGACCCAATATAACGGGAGCAGACATAGCACTTTCTATATCCGTTTAATATAGTTAGATAACCGTTTTAAGATGTTATGAATACTCTTATTTCCTCTCGTATAAAAGCTTAATTAAATCAACAAAATGTTTATAATATTCAGATTCTATAAATATTTTGTACACCAAAATCATAATGGTACATAGTGTAACATACATACACGTATACAAAATCAATATTACGTAATATTCATCGAAATGACAAATACATTTTCATTGAAAATTAATCGGCAATCCATCAGAAATTCCCGACGGGTTTGTTACTGTATGAAATTCCGTCTGTTTTTACCATGTTTTCTTGTAGTGTACGGTAAAAACAAATTCGAAGAAAAAGGTACACAATCACATACTTACATTAAAAAACAATTAATGTTCTTATAACAAACAAGAAATTTATATTCGTCTGAATTGCATACATCCACACACAAACAAAATATAAAACAACTACGTACACATGTTTTTCATATATATATAAGAGAAAATTGGAGTTTTAGTACATTTTAAAAACTTAATTAGAGAATTAGTACATTCACTATTTAAAATTGGCAAAATACACACTTTCACTATTTACTACTATTTAATTTACCTTTTAATTCTCTACTAATCATGTTATTTACAAGTGTGCCATTAAAATTAAATATATGTATATGTTTTATTAAATTACCCATTGAATCTAATAACTAAAATACTATTCAATATATTTTTTTTTTCTAAATTTTTTACAGATACAAAAAAATTTATGTTTTTTCCTTCTATTTTGTTATTCATTTTGTGTGATGATTATATTTGATAATGTAAAATATTTTTTTATAAATTTTGTATTTGTATACCTTATTAAGTATATAGATGTATGTACACCTTATTAAGTGTACATTATAATGTGTATGGATATCAAGTGTACAAATGAATAATAATACACAAGTTTAACCCGCACAGTTCATTTAGTGTACTTATATATATATTTATATACATGTTTTTATTCGTACAGCTGATATATAATATGTTTAATTTGAATGAAATAAAAATATTTATATGTGTGTAATAATTCTGTACACTAAAATGCTGTACGGATGTCCTTTGTACAACTACCCTTTTGTAATTTCATAATACTATATTATACCCCATTTTCTTATCTATCTCACATCTCTTCTATTACACAAACAATATAAGTCATCTATTCCTCCAATTATAAATAGTAAATATACTACAATTCCAATTAAGTTTTGAAAATGTACTATTTTGCTAACAAATACAAAATAAAAGAAAACGTATACCAGATTGGACGTAAGAACTGGAAAAAATCATAGTTGTAACTCGTGTACGTAAGAACTGGAAAAAATTTCAGTGCATATGATCAAGGGTTTTTAAAAATAATCTTTAATTTTTTTGGTCAAAAAAATAATATTATTTAAGTTTGAATATAAACAGACAAAATCAGACATCATCGAAAATTGAGAGGATCAATGAAAACACTATGGCTTCAAAGTCGGGTAAAAGTGATAAGAAAACAGTGCAACATTAACCTGAAAAATAGATAAGTTTTTTAAAATCTAATAAAAACGATAAGAAATCAATGAAAACAGTAGACTAAAAACAGATAAATTTCTTCAGGAATAGAACACGAACAACAAAATCAATATAGGTCTACGCCAGAAATATCACACACGGTGGCTTGAAAAATTAAATAAAAGGGAGAAGAACACGTAACGCTTTCTAGATTCTTCATTTCTTATATTCTTTGAACTTAAAAAAGTAATTTATTTATTAATTATTATTTATTAATTATTATTTTAATTAAAATTACCTATCATAACCAAACTAAACTGATAATATATCACAGTTACGAGAGAACAAGAAACACGAGTCAGGTTAGGGGTATTTTAGTCAAAATATTAGATGTGGCTATTGTATGAAAATAAGATTTGACTTTGATAAAAGATAAAAGAAAAACTCAAATAAATGTGATTTGTGAAAATTTCTTTTTTTAATATTATATCTTTAAATTATGATTTTGGTATCATATTTATTTGATTTCATTGAATTATCATACAAGACATATAATATGTAGACTTTTCTGCATATAATAGGTTTAAACACGCGGTAAACCGCTAAACAATTTTTTTTAATTGTATTTTTAACATTTTTAATTTTGTCATATAGTATTTCATATTTTGTAACATGTTTAAAACATTTTAACCCTTAAAAAAGTTATCCTATAAAACCTGCAAGTGTATGTTTAGTATGTATGTATATGTCTCACTTGAGTTCACAAGATATGCAGAAGTTTCACTAAAATATATTCTACCTCAAAATTACAGTATTTTACTATTTTAAGGTTATTTTAAAATTTATTTAATTTCAGTTTTAATGGTTTATTTTAAATATATGAGTTAAATGATCACTGATGTAGTGGTGTATTTGTTTTAAGTGAAATTTAATTTATATTATGTACAATTTGATTAGTAAAAATAAAATTGAACAGTACAAAAATATTGTCGATATCTATTACCAAAAGACTAGTACCAATTCTTTTAAGCTGGAGATGAGTACAGATTTTACTAGTTTCCATTTCAAATGTTAGCGAACGAGCTCTTTTTTCTCTTAAAAACGATGACATTTTTCGACTGTCTATTATAGAACTTGAGGACAAAATACTTGGAGAAAACATAAACAAACCAGGTTCTGGCTAAAACACAAGTATCATACGCACCTTCTTGTCTAAAATGGTCGGTACTACCAGAAAACAGAGTGCGGCTAAAGATTTGGATTTGCAATTGCTACGTTGCTTTCTGTTGCAATCAATCTTTATCCTCTGCTTTTGTTCGTTTACTGTTTGGCTGAGCTTTGTAACACTGTGAAGTTAAGTTACTATAAGTCTATAAGACTATAACCAATAATAACACTCTGAATAGTGAATAGCATACTTATTAATAATAATGACATTACATCATATTATTAAATTTTAAATCATAACATTTTTCAACGAGTGGATTAAAAATAAAGAAATTTGATGGAATTGGAAAGTAAGTTTATAATGCGTGTACGTGAAACCTTCTTTTAAACAATTGCGTACAAAGAATTAAAGTGAAAATTGAAAACCTTTAATAGGGTTAAAACGTGTTTTCTATATTAATTTTTAACTGATTTTGTGGATTGATGAGTAGATATGTACGAGGAAAGAAAACCTTTAATTTAGTCATAAAAATGAGTAAGTTTTGGGTTGTGTTACCTTTATTTTTCACAGTTGTGTACAAAACAAATTAAAGTGAAAACCTCTTTTTTTTTTTAAAAAAAA
>NC_025700.1:17147617-17164490 GCF_000633955.1 Camelina sativa
GTAAAGCAATGAAATCAAACTTAATCAACAAGTTAAACTAAAGTCACCCTCTCACAACGTTGGTAACAAAGCCTTGATCAGAATCATTCCTCTATAAATACATCACATACATCTGTGTTTTTCGTCACCAACCACATTTAATTATCATTAGAGAGAAGAAGAGAGAAAAATGGAGAATGTTCAAAACAAAAGAAGAGAAATGGCTGTGAGTGAGACAAGTTTCGAAGAACTTCCTTTAGATATACAAACGGAGATACTGTCACGTTTGCCTCTGAAAACCTTGGTGAAATGCATCTGCACCTCAAAGAAATGGGCTTCTCTTATCCGCACAAAAGAATTCATAAAGCTTTCCTTGAGCCGATCGACGACAAAGCCTCGATTGTTCTTCGTGGTCTATCAATATCAAAGAACCACGGCGTACAAAGTGTGGACATCCAGACCCATAAGTGAGGTGTTGTTTCAGTCTGCTTATCAAGAAGAGGAACCATTGTTGTCTTCTGGTGAGCAACAAGTGCTTCTTTCTCCAGACCCAGGACACGTGGCTTCTTCACCCGTCCGAGGTTTGATATGCCTTCGTTTAAACACAGAGTTTATGATTTTCAATCCGGGTACGAACAAACGTAAGCATGTAGCTGAGATCCCACTGCCTAACAAAAGCGCACCCCTAATGTTTTTCTTCGGATACGATGAACTCACGGATGTGTACAAGGTGTTATGCATAGCAGAAGTAACCAAGGAAGAACAACATGTTTTCACGATAGGAACGAACGAAGCATCTTGGAGACGGATCCAATGTGAGCATCAGCATTCTCCAACTCCTACTGCGCAAGGACTATGCAAAGAAGGAGTTTTGTACTATCGAGCTAGGTCCAGTACTGGCAGAGGTCTGGTAATGATGTTCAACCTGAGGTCTGAAGAGTTTAGTGTCATTGAGTTACATGCGGACATGAACATTGAGGATGGTTGGGATGTGTCGGATTGCATGGATGATCGTGGTTGGGAACTGGTGAATTACAATGGTGCGGTTGCCTTAGTGAATGACTATCAATTTTTAGATTTGTTTTCGTACGAGTGGAATTGGAATAAATTCTTTAGCATATGGGTTAGAAATGAAGTCGCAGGAACCTGGTCAATGAACTGCATTGAGATCCCTCTTTTTAGAAAAGTAGTTGATGAGCCTAAGCTGTATTTTTTCAGAGGTACCACCAGAACAGGAAAACTTGTTTTCTCAATGAAGCGCTATTCGTGCAAGAATGATGGCGAAATTGAAAGGACTTAGAGACAGCAGAGAGGGTTTGTGAAAAACTGATTCTTTTCTTCCTTCATCTCTTAGGTTTTTACAAGTTCTTTTATATACAAATATGGAACAATCTAGAATTCTATGAAAAGCAACCTTATCTTTAATCACGAGCTGTCATTGATGAGTCACCAGTAATTGAAGGTTCTAGAGGTTTGAATTTGTCATGGAGAGGAACCAGTGTCGTCTTCTCCGTACAGACCTTACTCTGTTTCGACGACCATTGAGCGTTTGTCTCTTTGTGTGGAATCAAACAGGATGATTGGGCTTGGGCTTGGACTTGGGCTTTGTGAGGGTCTACTGGATTCTCCTCTACACTCTCCCTCAAACTTGGGGTGGAAGCAGCGAATGGAGCTGAAACACCAAGTTTGCCGCGAAGATCCAAAAAGACGGTCGTGGCAATGGCTTGGTGAGAATGTCAGCGAGCTGAAGAGTTGCTGGGATGTGATGTGTTTCGATTAGCCCCAAGGCTACTCGTTCTCTGATGTAGTGAAAGTCCTTGTCGAAGTGTTTTGTTCGGTTGTGCAGAGCTGGAGTAGCAGAGAGGTATACTGCAGACAAATTGTCACAGAAGACTCTAGTGGGGTGATACTAGGTAATACCGAGGTCACGCAGCAGAGAGGAGATCTAGGTAAGCTCACGAGCGACTACTGATAAGGCTCTATACTCTGACTCTGTCGAGGAGTTTGAGACTGTTTTCTGTCTTTTTGCAGACTAGGAGACTAGGGTGGATCCCAGTAGAATGCAGAAACCAGTTGTTGACCTTCTTGTGTCTTTGCATCCAGCATAATCGCTATCACAGAAGGCGGACAGAGAGGGGTGGTTGTGCTTTTGTATTGGCATACCAAGGTTGAGAATACCTTTTATATATCGGAGTATCCTTTTGAGTAATGTGAAGTCCGAATTTGTTGGAGCATGGATTCTCTGACAAATAAAGTTCACCGCATATTGGAGGTCTGGTCTGGTGATTGTCAAGTATTGGAGCTTCCCTGCTAGGCTACGAAAGTACGTTGGTTCAGCAAACGGAGTGACATCAAGCTTCTCAATTTGTTGCGGTAGAGGGGTCGGCATTGGATTGCAGTCTGTCATGCCAGCCTGATGGAGAATGTCTGAAGCATAGGCCTTTTGATGTAGAAACAACCCATTCTTGTAGGCTTCAAACTCTATTCCAAGAAAGTAACTGGGGGGGGGGGCCTAGATCCTTCATGTCAAACCGATTGTTCAGAGCTTTGAGGAGTGTCGCCAGTAGATTACAATCATTGCCAGTAAGCAGAATGTCATCAACGTATAGGAGGGGCACTAACGTCTTATTGTTTTGGTTGCAGACGAACAGTGACGGATCAGAGGTGTTGCACTCAAAGCCAAAATCAATTAGAAAGTTGCTGAAAGTGTCAAACCATGCCCTTGGTGCTTGTTTCAGTCCATATAGAGCTTTTGTAAGACAACAGACATGATCTGGTTTCTCTGGATTAATGAATCCAGACGGTTGATACATGTAGACTAGCTCTTGTAGCTCACCATGAAGGAACGCGTTGGAGACGTCTAGCTGCTTGATAGGCCAGTCGTTGTTGACTGCAGTATCTAAGACTAGCCTTATTGTTGTTGTCCGAACAATTGGACTGAATGTCTCAAGATAATCAAGACCTTCCTCTTGATCAAATCATTTGCCAACAAGCCTAGCTTTTAGCTTGTGTACAGTTCCATTAGGTTTTTGCTTCGTTTTGAATACCCATTTGGATGACAATATGTGTGGAGCATGTGTATGCATCATATCTTCAGTGGGAGGAACCAAAGTCCATGTGTGGAGCATGTGTATGCGTCATATCTCATCCACTATTGCTCCGTTCCACCCTGGATGTTTCATTGCTGATACAATGCTCTTTGGTTCGTCAGTAGTGAATTTGGATGCAAGTAAAATGTACCTTGGATTTGGTTTTTGGATACCGTCCTTTCGCCGTGTTGTCATATGATGCGTATTGTCTGGCAGGATTGGATCAGGTACTACTGCTTCATTATCACTGATGTCAGAGTCGGACTCGGATTCATGAGTCAAATTCTCATACTCAGGTGTGGGTGTTATCTGTTCTGCAGCTTGAATAGGTGAAGGTTCGAGAGCTGGTTTCAGAAGAAGTTGTACAGCAGGTGTGTCTTCTGGTGTGATTAATGGTTATGAGGCTTTCCAAGCTTGTAGCAGCGGTGTCTGGTACGGTGGAGACAGATGTTTAAACTTGTCATTGAACGGAAAAATGTTTTCATCAAAGATAACATGACGAGTGATGTAAACCTTTCCCGTTGGAAGATATAAACAACGATAACCCTTGTATTGATTGCAATATCCCATAAACACACATTGTAAGGACCTTGGATCAAACTTTGTTTCTGCCAATGGTCTTAGAAATGGGTAGCAAGCAGAGCCAAAAACTCTGTGGAAGGAGTAATCTACCTTTTGTTAGAGAAGCACTTCATGAGGACTGAAGTTGTTGAGTACTGATGATGGGACAAGATTTATAAGATAGTTGGCAGTGAAAAAAGCTTCTAACCAGTATCTGAGAGGGATGTGACTGTGAAATAACATAGATAAGCCAAGCTCCACCAGATGTATATGCTTTCTCTCTGCAACTCCATTCTGTTGAGGAGTGTAGGGGTAGGATATCTGATGTTTAATCCCATGTTCTGCCAAGTGAGCTCTCAACGCATTGCTTGTAAACTCTGCCCCACCATCACTTTGAAACACCTTTATTTTAGTATTGTATTGATTCTCAACAAGCTTTTGAAATGCAGTAAAGACAGATAGAAATTCTGATTTCAAACGCAGGGGATAGAACCAAGAGAAGCGAGAGTGATCATCAACAAAAACTGCATAAAATTTGAATCCTTGGTTCGATACAATAGGTGAAGGACCCCAAAGATCACAATGGATTCGATCTAGGGGGCTTAAAGCTCTAGAATCAGAAGAAAAAAACTGCAACTTAGTACTCTTCCCCATCTGGCAAGGCTCACAAACAGGGGACATTCTGCTCTTATTGACTTCTATCTCCTTGCTGCTCTGAAGGTGTTGTAGAATCTTGGAGTTGGAGTGTCCTAATCTACAATGCCAAGTATCCAAATCAGCTCCACATTGGCGGTTTGAGTATAACGCTACACACTCCTGATTCTGCAACACATAAAGGGCTTCCTTACGAGGACCCTTTGCCACCACTTTTTGAGTGGTCAAATCGATTATATAAACCTTGTTAGAGTCAAAGAACACACCACACGGGTAATCATCACAGAATTTGGACACTGACAGAAGAGGTTTTTTCATATCAGGACACACTAACACCTCATTGAGTGGAATGGTACCTTTAGTGGTGGAGATAACAGTGGAACCGATATGTGTGATAGGCAGGTAGGCACCATCTCCAACCATCACAGCATTGTTTCGCTCATATGGTGTTGATTCCTGAAGACCAGAGGTTGATGTGGTGACATGAGCAGTAGCACCAGAGTCTGGATGCCATTCTCTGCCACTTTCATCAGCCACACGCAGAGAGGAGAAGACTTGATTCATTGCTTCACTTTGGTAATTGTTGTCAAAACGATTGTAGCATTTCAGAGTTGTATGACCGACTCGACCACAAATTTGGCGCACAGGTCTCTCTCCCTGCGTTGTAGAGCCACTTTGATGTTGTGGGAACACTCGACCTCTTGTGGTATAGCCTCCCCTGCCTCGATTCTGACCAAAAAGTCCACGACCTCTCTGACTTGGAGCAAACTGAGGAGCACATGGGTTTGTTTTGTAAGTCATGAACGCTAAGTGTGGTGTGACAGCATTCATATCTTCATAAGACTGCAATTTGCTGTCAAATCCCTGAACCTCAGTGATAACATCATTGAAGGTTGGAGCGGGTAACTTGCTCAAGGAGTTCTGTATCACTGTTGCGATAGAGTCATATTCACGACCTAAACCATTTAGGAAACCGAAGATCTTCATGGACTCATCTACCGGTTTGCCTATCGAGCTCAAGGAATCACATATAGTCTTAAACTCATGACAATAGGTTGAGAGAGACTTATCTTTCTTTGAGAGCAGCTGGAGACTGTGGCGTAGAGAGAAGTCACGAGCCACACTGCTTTTGTTGAAGTTTTCAGCAAGGGATGTCCAGATCTCTCAAGAGGTGGACAAACTGTGAACATGACAGAGGACTTAGGACTTCCTCTGACAACGTACCAAATAACCACGAACGGACAAGTTGGTCGGTGCAGAACCATGATTCATACTGGGGATTGGAGACTTCGTTGGTGACTTCACCATTGACAACAAGACGAGTCTGAGATGGCACTCTGACGGCACCATTAACAAAGCCGATAAGCTTTTGACTGGACCAGAGAGATTCAAACTGTGTTTTCCACAAAAGGTAATTGTTGTCTGTTAGCTTCAGAGTGACTGAGCTGGTGACATGAACATTTTCAGGAAATGGGTAGGTAGCAGCCATTGTTTCACCTGTTAGGGCTTACAGAGGCTCTGATACCATGAAAGGACTTAGAGACGGCGGAGAGGGTTTGTGAAAAACTGATATTTTTCTTCCTTCATCTCTTAGGTTTTTACAAGTTCTTTTATATACAAATATGGAACAATCTAGAATCCTATGAAAAGCAACCTTATCTTTAATCACCAGCTGTCATTGATGAGTCACCAGTAATTGAAGGTTCCAGAGGTTTGAATTTGTCGTGGAGAGGAACTAGTGTCGTCTTCTCCGTACAGACCATACTCTGTTTCGACGACCGTTGAGCGTTTGTCTCTTTGTGTGGAATCAAACAGGATGATTGGACTTGCGCTTGGACTTGGGCTTTGTGAGGGTCCAATGGATTCTCCTCTACAGAAATATCAATCCGTGTTTACTATTACGATCCAGAGACAGACGATCTGAGACAATTTAAGATGCAAGCAGAGGGGTGGAGTAATTGTCTTAGATGATACTTGGATCATGTTGATACTCCTATGCTTATCTAAAGGAACAAGAGAGTCGGTGGTCGAGTCGTCCGTTGAGTATCCGAAACTGGTTTGTTTGGTGCTAAATAATAATTTTATCTCTCGACTAATAATACTATAATCTTATTGGGATTGTTCGTTTTCATGTCTATTGTCATTTGATCTTTTATTTATGCTAAATAATAAACTAATAATGTTTGTTTCATTCATATGTAAACAGTAAACGTTACGTTAGTGACGTTTTTACTCTGTTTCTCTGGCCATTGTGAGCCTTTGATGAAATAAAAGCTTGTTTATATAACACATTTGGTTTGGGTATATCCCCCTATTATTAATTTGTAAGCTACGTTGACGAATGATTGACCAAAACACGGAGATAAAACTTTGTCCATAAGACCATCTTTATTGGTAGTATGTTATTTTTTGGCTCTTAAATTTTTTAACAATAAATTTTGTATTTTTTAAAAATAAGAAACTTTATAAAGTTAATTACAATGATCCCTCTCCAATGGTAAAACTGTAAGTGGAGCTCTTATTGATCAAACACAACCACTTGCAAAATTCTCAATGAACATTCACCATATCCATGAACTCCAATTTGAGAATTTGAGAATTTCAGAATTCATACAAATATAACAAGTATCAACAATATTGACCATAACACCAATAATGCTCATCATATCCATAACACCAATAATGCATCACAAAGGGAACCAAATTAATAAAATTCCATTAAAATTCTCTGGAATTCTTAGTTAGTTCTCAAAGACAAAACCTTAACAATAAAATGTGTATCGTGTGTGGACCTTAAAAGAAGAAGATTGAGGTTTCTTGCTTTTTCCTCCCATTTTCACCACCAAAATAGTTATGATATGTCTCTATAATCAATATATTATAAATGAAATAGTAGAATGTAAAAAAAAAAAGTATATGCAAGAGATGGCGAGTGTTACCGAAAAATTAAAAAAAAAATAATTGTAAAAAAATGTTAAAAAAAATATATTATACATCACTTAACAAAAGAAATTTGATATATATATATATATATATATATATATATATATATATATACTTTTATTGAATAACTATAATTATATTCGACAATTTGCATTAATAAAAAAAAAATATAGTTCCGCACAACCAATCAATATACTTTGACATCATATTTATAAGAATATATATATATATATTATTTTTTAACGCTGGAATCATATATAATAATAGAAGAGTTTGACAAGAAGAAACAGAATAAAACACTAAACTAGTGAGAAACAAAGAATTAAAGGGCAAACATTAGAGAAGAAAAACCTCAGCCTCCATCCTGCTTATCTCGCTCAATCAAGTTCTGTAACCACGCCGGACCACCTAAAGCTAAATATGAGGTGAGCCGTCCATCTCGTGTAACACTCGAAGCTATCCCTAGCCAAGCAATTAGCTTTCAGTGAAGAGAGCTTAAAAGAAACCTCCCCCATAATACTCTAGTGATTCTTTCCACCTCTGAACGGTATTTTGACCAGTCAAGCGGCGTTTCGAGAGCTGCTACGGCCGCTTGGCAGTCTGTCCATACTTCACAACTGGTTATATTAAGATCACATAAGCTTTGAAGACACCAGCCGATGCAATTTAATTCTGCAGATATTCGGTTTATTCATGGCAAAAAGGCATCTCTCGCATGGTAGAGGACATCCCCATTATGGTTGGGCAAAATCCAGGCTCCACCAAAAAAATAAGAATCATTCAGCCAAGTAGAGTGAACATTGCATTTTAATATACCTAACCTCGGTTTAAACCAACGATGTGATTCCTTGACCCTTGTACGATCTGTAAGATCAATCGCTTCAAATGTGAGACTCTGTTGTTTAAGACATTCCTCTGAGTCTGCTATAGCTGTAGCAAGAAGGACATGCGGATCCTGAGCCCTCTGAGCGAAAATAACAGAGTTTCGTGCTTTCCAGATTCCCCACAGGATCCAAGGAATTTGCCTGTCGAAACTGCTTCGGGATCCCACCTTGGTCTGTTAATAACAGCATATAATCTATATTCTCCAAGATTGAGAGTGAGAAACCTTGGGAAGGTAATGATAATGGAGTTGCATTCCAAACTCCAACTGCTAACGAGCAACCAAAAAGCATGAGAGATAGTTTCCTCCTCAACCTGACATTCCTTACATACCATATAACTTGGAGCCCCTGATGGCACATGCACTGAGCTACCGCTAAAGCACCTGATAGAGCTCTCCATAAAAACATTTGGATCTTTGGTTCGGTGGTTATAGACCAAATTCTCTGTTTGACCTTATTCAACTCCACTTCAGCATCTGATATAGGAGCTGAATTTTATGCCTTCCGTGTAAGAAGCCAACTTCCACTTTGTACCGAATACCTTCCATTCTGTGTGAACGCCCAGATAAACCTATCATGTAAACTTTGTTCCGGTGGAAATGATCTAATTCGAGAGACATCACCCGGTGGAAACAGTTCCTGCAATTTCTGAATACAGTAGAACCTCTATAAATTAATAAGATTGGGACCATGAAATTTTATTAATTTATAGAGGTTTTAATTTATCGATAAATTAATAATTATTAATTTATCAATAAATTAATAAAATATTAATTTATGAAGAGGATTTTTATCAGAAATTCAGAGTTTAGAAGAAATTGCTGCTACTATTTTTCAAGGTGATGATGAAGTTGAAGAATATATGACGATACCTTTAGAACCAATTACACATAAGGAAGCAATTATCGCGTCAAGAACTCTCTACAATTTTTTGATGCGATTTGAGAACACAACACCAGAAGTTTTTGATGCAGTCAGAGAGATTAGAGATGCTCTCCAACAAGAATGCAAATTCAAGAACGAACAAACAACAATATATTCATATTTTACTAAATATTCTTAGATATATATATATATATATATATTAGTTTATTTGATTATTAATTTATGATATTGATGAGACCATATTTTTATATGGGATTTTTAAAAAAGTTATTAATTTATTATTTTATCGAATAACGTCCAAAATTACACTAGCCCCAACTTGGGACCGAAGAAATTTATTAATTTATAGAAATTATTAATTTACCAAGTATTAATTTATAGAGGTTTTACAGTATTCTAAAAACTAGTATGCGTTATGAGAGAGGAAACCGTTAAATTCAAGTCAATATTCATTTCCTTATTGAAGGGTTGCCTTGGAAAATCCTCTAATATCCACTTATTGAGACAAACTCTCGTTCTCTTGCCATCTCCAATTGTCTTCGTGAAACCTAATGTTGGCGCTTGTTTAACAATGCTGTATACAACAAGTTCATGACATTTGATTCTTCAATTCAAAGCCTAAGTTACATAACCACTTTTATATTTTCTTCATATAATATATTCCCCAATACAATCAAAGTATGAGACTTTTCTTACAAGACAAAGAGCATAATCTTAAAAATTTCTCATTCCCTCGCAATGAAATCTCAAAATACCCACCTATACCCAAAAACTTCTAAATTCCCAGCATAATCTTATCAAGGAAGACTGGTTTTCCCACTCTCAAAACCTGAGACTTTTCATGTATATGGATAGTATCCATATGGGTAACTAACAGAATGAGCTCTGTAGTGGAGATTCTGTTGAGTATTATTATTATTATTATTATTCATCTGATCTCCAGACTCTATAGCCTTAGGCTTAGGCTTAGCCACACGCTTGCTGCTCTGTTCTTGGACTGCTCCAAAGAATACTTCATTAGTTTTCTCACTGTCCTGCTCATAATAAGTGTGTGGGATCGATGAGTAATGCCTTCGATGCTGCTGCTGCTTCTGGTGCTGCTTTTGCTGCTGTTGCTGATTGGGGAATTCAGCGTCCCAGCTACTGTAAAACGCACGGCTCTGACGCAGCTGCTGCATTTTCTCTGCATCTTTGGACATAAAAGCATAAGTTTTTCTTGGAGTTGGGTTCCTTGGTTCAACGGGAGGAGGTTCGTCTTCTTCTGGAATCACAAAGCTCTCTTGAATCGGCCATGGAGTTGTTGTGTTATATACAGCAGACTGCTTTGTCATCCCTTGGTATTGCTGATAACTGGTTCCTCCTGTCTGCTTTATTTTTAGAATCTCCATAACAGAATCCCAAGCATTTGAAACGAGTTTTCCCAAGGACACCACAAAGGTTTCCTCTTGTTTCTCTTGTTGCTCATCTCCGTTTGGAATCAGAGATGGTCTGGATGGTTTAGTAGGCTTTTGATCAGGATCCATTTCGAACATTTCTTGATCCTGTACATGAAAGGTTTGAATAGTATTAGCAAAAGAAAAAGGTAATGTTTGGGATGTTTTAGGTAAGACATAAAACATGTACGTTATGAGAAGACACGATAGAACCGACTCTTCGTTGCAATAGAGCCAGCATATAACCAAAGAAACCTGCAGCTACGAGAACCGCAATTCCTGCAATACGTTTGAATTCAGAGACTGGTTATTCAAAGAATTTAACTACAAGAAACAGAAAGAAAGAGGGTTGGTATTTAGGCAAAGTTTACCAAGAGGAAACCCGCTTCCATACTGATAAGCACAGTCGTCGAAATGGAGTTGAATTTCTCTGATGGCTTTGTTTCCTCGGTCAATAACGAGAAGGGAACAACTACTTCCAACATAAACAACATCAAAATCGTCTGAAAACTTTGCATCTTCACTTGGTCCATCTACATGCCCTCCATTTCTGACTGACTTACCCCCAGCAATTGTTGTAACTCCTACAATGCAAGTTTTTAAACTCAGTACAAGAAACAAATGAATTCATCACCAAACTCCCTAAACAAACTCTCTTACCTCCTTCACTAATCTTCCTGATAGCATTATTCACAGTGTCAGCCACATATATGTTTCCTCTGTCATCAACCGTAAGCCCTTTAGGATGATTCAGCTTCGCATCACGTAATCTCCCGTCTACATGACCCGGATATCCTTCAGGGGAGCCAGTAACCAGTCTTGGCCTGCTATCTGCAAATGTTTCCATATAACTAAAATTCAGATAGAACATTTCAAAAAGTGAAGAACTCAACCAAGTAGTTAGAGTCTTGAAAATGCAGCTTATATGCAGAGAAAGAAACAAAGTTTTCATTTTCACTTTCTAATGACATACAAACCAGTTTGAGCTGCAGGTTTTTTAAGTAAAGCATAGTTTCTATTCTTGACCATTTCCATAGAGAAACACTTTTTGTTTTAGATCTCATCTTTTGAAAAAGTCAGATTCAGCAAACAAAGTGAAAAAGTACTATTATACTGATATCATCCCCGACAAACTCATCCCAGATACGACAAAGATACAGCAAAATCATCTCCATAAAATAGTAATATAGCTCAAAGACTGGAATTTTTACAATTTGAAGTACCAAAAAGAAAAAAAAAATCTATCAATTGCCATATGTAGCATCTTTGTACACACACAGTGCCATGTGCATTCAGTTTTAGGTGATGTCAAAGAACAAGCGTGGTCTCAACATCATCAAAATCATATAGAATCACTTCAAATCAATATTAAAAAAAAAGTCTTCTGACACAAACCTAGAAACTGATTTTATTAAAAGAAACTCTAAAAAACAAAACAATTGAAAACTTACATAGTGAAAGAGAAGATGAGATCTTGTAGATGTTACTATTCTCAGAATCCAGAATAAGTAGCTCCCCGTTAGGTAAGACTTCAATCGAATACGGTTCAATACCGAGTTTGCTTCCATCGAACACCGTCTCTACTGAATACCCATTTTCGAATTTCACCATCGATCTAGTCGCAATAGCTGATTCTAAAAAAAAGGAGAAACCTTTACTGTTAAAAAAACCTAATCTTGAAGATTTCAAAAAATTAAAAAAGCAAGCTTTATGATCAGAAAAGGGGAAAGATTCGAACTTGTTTTGGTGGTGGTTTTAAGTGACCATAACCATTTCATTAGTGAAGAGCCATGATTTGAGATGAACCCACTTACAATCTCTGCGGCCAAAAAGAAAAAAATCGTAAGAGTTTGAAACAATTAAGCAAAGAAGAAGCTAAGGTGATTACATTTACAACACTTACTTGCAGGAGAATTAGCTGAAGGAGCTGAAGATACAAATCCAGAAAGAAGTAGAATGAGAATACTCAGAACAAGAAAGTTTCTACCCATTTGATTTGATTTTGGAAAAAAAGAAAGATACAATTTTTAAACTTGAGAAGAAGCGGCAGAGGAAAAAAGTAAGAACCCTAGCTTCATACACAGATTCTTATTGGGGGCAAAAGAGTAAAGATTGGTAGAAGCATAAATAAATGGCGGACAATGCAAAGATTTAAACTTTGATGAAAGAGAGAGAGAGAGAGAGAGAACAGAGGAGAGGTTAGAGTTTTTTTGCAGAGTTTGTTTGTTGATAAGCAAAAAAGAGTGAAGAGAGTGAGAGAAAAAAAAGGAAAGGGGAAAGGTTTTATTTTAGAAGGAGACAGAGAGAGAGAGAGACTCATCTCCATTTGATACGATCAACGTCGTTACTTTTATTTTATTTTTTGTGTATGGGTTGGTGATTAATTTAGTTACGTTGTTTGTTTAATTAATTTAGCAAATATCAAAACTTAACTTTATTGAGTTTATAAAGAATAAAACTCGAAAATATATTCTCTGGACGTAGTGGTTAAATTAGTTTAGTTTATGTGTGTATATGATCAGCTTTTATATTGTAGGTTATAAAAAGAGAAAAAAGAAAAAAAAAAAAGGTCTGCTCTTACCAAATTTATGTGATGGAATATATTCTACAACTACAGAAGAAGTACAAATGTTTTATATCATATATATACACTACTTTTTTTTGGGGTAAAGATCGTAGTAGCTTTTTAGTATGAAAGTTTATGGTATGTGTTGACTGGAAAGACAACAATCAAATATCTTGGTTGAATTAATAAGGGTTTTGGAGTAGGCTCTAGATGAAAATCGATACAAAAGCAAGAATGATGAACTGGATTTGTTTTCTCTATTTCTTAGTCAAAATTCGGGTTACAAAAATTAGTCTTTCTCTAACTAGCGATGTCGATTATAAAGCCAAACAGAATGATTGAACGACATCCTGGATTTCCTCCTCTAATCTTGCCTCATTGCTCCGAGATCTTCTTAACCACTCTGAGCTCCTCCTTTTTATTTGATTCGGAATCCACTTCAACCGACGCATTCTTACTAGGCCTCTCGCAGGCTTGTCTCAAATTTCTTACAGTTTCCTCAACGAACTTCATCTCTTGGGCCCATATGTGGCGAAACCCAACGCCAACAGTATGGAGCTTTATTCATCTTTTATGGTTTAGATAATATTTTAAGAACATACATTTTAACAACTAAACTTTGTATTAGATTGAATTTGTTAGAAATGTCCATTTTCAAAAATACTTCTTTTCAAAAATATCCATTTTTTGAATATTTTCTTTTTTATGATTTTGTACACAATTACATTATGTTAAACTAATTTTTAAATTTTTTTAAGGTTTAGCTGCTCTATTTTACATTTAAGAGAATAATTTTGAAAGTTAGAGTTTAGTATCTGGAATTTAGAAATTAGAATTTAGTCATTTTATTCATAAAAAATAAACACTTTTAAAAATTAATAATATGAAAATATGTTTTTTAAAATAAGATACTTAAAGGATTATTTTTGAAAAATCCCCTAAATTGTAAAAGGTTATACGAGAATTCACCCAACCAAAAAGGTGGTATAGGATATACATGTCATTATATACATATATCCATTCTATAATTCTATAAAAAAATATTAAAATTCTAAACGATACTGATAATTTTGTTATATGTTTGGTTTTGCTTAAATGTTTATAACATGTACTTTTGTTGAATTCATACAAATTAGTAAAAACTACTCAAAAACAAAATATTATTCAAATTAAGATTCTACAAAATCATTATATCCGATTTTAGATATGGTTGTATTAATTGTAACATACAGTAAATTTTATAGATTTTGAAAATTAACTTAATTGTATGTTTTTTTTTTTTTTTTGCTATAGCTTTTTTCTTTGAATGGGCCTCAGGAGCCACTAACTCTGGCAAACCAAGACATCCAATAAAAGAAATACACGTGTCATTCAAGATCCATTTGGAGTACGTCACGTGTACGAGGGCTAACGTGTCTGTCTATTTTATTTTAGTTAGGGATTATTTAATGAACTTTTTAAAATATGGGAGCAAAATCGTAATTAGACTACGACTAGAGTGAGTCAAACAGTGCATATATTCTCGCACCAAAATCCTTGTTTCGCGCTGCCTTCAGTCTTCTTACCTATTTTTATTTTGTAAATTCACTTTCTTGTTTTGTTTTTTTTACCTCTTTAATCTTTTTTTTTTCACTGCTGACCTGACTGATCTACTGAAAAAACTTTATTTGAAAGATAACATAAAATATTGTCTCAAACATTATACTTCGTTTCATTTTTTTCTTTTCTTTCTTCTTAAATATATTTCCACTTGACCACCATTATCATGTTGATTTGCTTAACCAAAAATGTGAAAGCGAGACTTAGAGCATGATTACTGGACGTTTTTCACTGGATTGCTTTTGTATTTAGGCCCAAATAAATAATAAAAAACACATAAATGGTCCATGAACTCGAGAATCGTTGTTGTCGGAAGCATTCCGAGCAACACCATAAGAACGATATGTGTTGTCTCATAAGTGGTTAGTACGTAAATATAAATGCGAGTTATTTTTTTCCCATTTCTTTTTCTCTTTCTTTCCCGACTGTCTCTCTCTTCTCTCTCGTTTGTGAAGGCGAAAGACGATGCGACTCTTGATGAAATCGGAGAAATCTATGGATTCACGTCGATTCCATTAAATTTTCCGACGTAAACTGGTTGTTTGTTGGTTACCCGGAGGCGATGGCTTCCAGATTGGCGAAACCGTTAGATCTGACAACGACGGCGGCTGTTTCTGGTGGTGCCCTGAAGCTAACGGCGAGGTCCAAACCCTAACGAATCGGAGGGAGAAGGTCCGTTTCTCATGTCTGATTGGTTGCATGTTTTTCTTTTAGCTTGGTGTGGTCTTTAATTGTTAGGGTTTCGGATTAATCCGATTGATTGTTAGGATTTCTGATTAATCCGATTAGAGTATCGATTAGGACGTAGCTAGAGTGTTATTGTTACTTTCTCTTCCTCTTCTAATTGTGTTGATTCGTTGTCAATGCAGAGAAACGTAGCTACAGTTTTAGATGTATGTCCGGATTAATCCGATTAGAGTATCGATTAGGACGTAGCTAGAGTGTTAATGTTACTTTCTCTTCCTCTTCTAATTGTTTTTGATTCGTTGTCATTCGTGTTTGTCTTTTTTTTTGTTATATATTGTATAAGTAACTATGTGATTAATATTGACTCTTTTGTCATGTTTTGTGCGAGGTCAAATTGATTTGATTTGGAGTGGTATTCACAATGTGGACACAGTGTTTGGATTGTCTAATTTGAAAAGGTATGGTACTCTAGCTTTCAATTGTTGTTGAAAGATATTGTTTGCGGTTGTGTGTTGGGATGAATTAGTAGCTTTTCATGTTCTTAAAGTGTTATGTTTGCTTTGTGTTTTGTTTAAATAATTGTGTGAAAAGGTATGGTCTTATAGCTTTCATAAGTGATGAACCGTGTATTTGATCAAGTGTTTGAGTAACGGTTGAGTAATTTATTTGGTGTTAGATTAGGTAATAGTCGAGTCAGTCATTGATGATTGCTTTTTGTTTGTTGGTTGTGATAAATACGGTTAGTAGTTGTTTAGATAGATACTTGTCGAGTCATCATTGATGAATGTTTAAATATCAAACTTATTGTAGCGATGGTGTAGGGTTTGTAGGTTGTTTTAATGTGATAAATGTGTGGTTGTTGTAGTTTAGGTAAAAACTTAATGAGCAAAAACCTAAATGGTGATGTTTTAAAAGTAAACTTCATCTTACCAACTAACCCATTTCGTTTTACATGAGCTTTCACTAACCTTTCTCTACAAACCCAAGCTCGTTTTACATCAGCTTTCACTAACCCTTCTCTACAAACAATTTCCGTTTTACATCAGCTTCACTAACCCTTCTCTCCAAACCATTTTCGTTTTACATCAGCTTCACTAACACAAGCAATGGATCCTAGAAACCTTAATCCTTTTCCACAGACATATTTTGTTGATTTTATGAATTCTCAAAAAGACTCCAACAGTTCAGATAATCTGATTCTTCCAAATACAATCTCTTCCAAATACAGTCTCTTGGAGAATAAGAAAGCGGTGGAGTGTAGAGGAGGATGTCAACCTCATAAGCGCTTGGTTAAACACAAGCAAGGATCCTATTGTAAGTAATGAGCAGCGGCTTCAAAGTTTCTGGAAGAGGGTTGCTGACTACTACAAAGCTAACAATGGGTCATCTGTTTCAAATGCAAGAGGGTCTTCACAATGTAAGGCTAAGTGGAACAAGATAAACCATGGAGTCAATAAGTTTGTGGGGTGTTACGCACAAGCGAGTTCAAGAAGAAAGAGTGGAGAATCAGAAGATGATGTATTGAGCATGGCGTATGAGCTTTACAAGAACGACATGGACAAGCCATTTCTGCTAGGACATTGCTGGAGGGAA
>NC_025700.1:17165250-17186859 GCF_000633955.1 Camelina sativa
TTTTTTTTTTTTTTTTGCTATAGCTTTTTTCTTTGAATGGGCCTCAGGAGCCACTAACTCTGGCAAACCAAGACATCCAATAAAAGAAATACACGTGTCATTCAAGATCCATTTGGAGTACGTCACGTGTACGAGGGCTAACGTGTCTGTCTATTTTATTTTAGTTAGGGATTATTTAATGAACTTTTTAAAATATGGGAGCAAAATCGTAATTAGACTACGACTAGAGTGAGTCAAACAGTGCATATATTCTCGCACCAAAATCCTTGTTTCGCGCTGCCTTCAGTCTTCTTACCTATTTTTATTTTGTAAATTCACTTTCTTGTTTTGTTTTTTTTACCTCTTTAATCTTTTTTTTTTCACTGCTGACCTGACTGATCTACTGAAAAAACTTTATTTGAAAGATAACATAAAATATTGTCTCAAACATTATACTTCGTTTCATTTTTTTCTTTTCTTTCTTCTTAAATATATTTCCACTTGACCACCATTATCATGTTGATTTGCTTAACCAAAAATGTGAAAGCGAGACTTAGAGCATGATTACTGGACGTTTTTCACTGGATTGCTTTTGTATTTAGGCCCAAATAAATAATAAAAAACACATAAATGGTCCATGAACTCGAGAATCGTTGTTGTCGGAAGCATTCCGAGCAACACCATAAGAACGATATGTGTTGTCTCATAAGTGGTTAGTACGTAAATATAAATGCGAGTTATTTTTTTCCCATTTCTTTTTCTCTTTCTTTCCCGACTGTCTCTCTCTTCTCTCTCGTTTGTGAAGGCGAAAGACGATGCGACTCTTGATGAAATCGGAGAAATCTATGGATTCACGTCGATTCCATTAAATTTTCCGACGTAAACTGGTTGTTTGTTGGTTACCCGGAGGCGATGGCTTCCAGATTGGCGAAACCGTTAGATCTGACAACGACGGCGGCTGTTTCTGGTGGTGCCCTGAAGCTAACGGCGAGGTCCAAACCCTAACGAATCGGAGGGAGAAGGTCCGTTTCTCATGTCTGATTGGTTGCATGTTTTTCTTTTAGCTTGGTGTGGTCTTTAATTGTTAGGGTTTCGGATTAATCCGATTGATTGTTAGGATTTCTGATTAATCCGATTAGAGTATCGATTAGGACGTAGCTAGAGTGTTATTGTTACTTTCTCTTCCTCTTCTAATTGTGTTGATTCGTTGTCAATGCAGAGAAACGTAGCTACAGTTTTAGATGTATGTCCGGATTAATCCGATTAGAGTATCGATTAGGACGTAGCTAGAGTGTTAATGTTACTTTCTCTTCCTCTTCTAATTGTTTTTGATTCGTTGTCATTCGTGTTTGTCTTTTTTTTTGTTATATATTGTATAAGTAACTATGTGATTAATATTGACTCTTTTGTCATGTTTTGTGCGAGGTCAAATTGATTTGATTTGGAGTGGTATTCACAATGTGGACACAGTGTTTGGATTGTCTAATTTGAAAAGGTATGGTACTCTAGCTTTCAATTGTTGTTGAAAGATATTGTTTGCGGTTGTGTGTTGGGATGAATTAGTAGCTTTTCATGTTCTTAAAGTGTTATGTTTGCTTTGTGTTTTGTTTAAATAATTGTGTGAAAAGGTATGGTCTTATAGCTTTCATAAGTGATGAACCGTGTATTTGATCAAGTGTTTGAGTAACGGTTGAGTAATTTATTTGGTGTTAGATTAGGTAATAGTCGAGTCAGTCATTGATGATTGCTTTTTGTTTGTTGGTTGTGATAAATACGGTTAGTAGTTGTTTAGATAGATACTTGTCGAGTCATCATTGATGAATGTTTAAATATCAAACTTATTGTAGCGATGGTGTAGGGTTTGTAGGTTGTTTTAATGTGATAAATGTGTGGTTGTTGTAGTTTAGGTAAAAACTTAATGAGCAAAAACCTAAATGGTGATGTTTTAAAAGTAAACTTCATCTTACCAACTAACCCATTTCGTTTTACATGAGCTTTCACTAACCTTTCTCTACAAACCCAAGCTCGTTTTACATCAGCTTTCACTAACCCTTCTCTACAAACAATTTCCGTTTTACATCAGCTTCACTAACCCTTCTCTCCAAACCATTTTCGTTTTACATCAGCTTCACTAACACAAGCAATGGATCCTAGAAACCTTAATCCTTTTCCACAGACATATTTTGTTGATTTTATGAATTCTCAAAAAGACTCCAACAGTTCAGATAATCTGATTCTTCCAAATACAATCTCTTCCAAATACAGTCTCTTGGAGAATAAGAAAGCGGTGGAGTGTAGAGGAGGATGTCAACCTCATAAGCGCTTGGTTAAACACAAGCAAGGATCCTATTGTAAGTAATGAGCAGCGGCTTCAAAGTTTCTGGAAGAGGGTTGCTGACTACTACAAAGCTAACAATGGGTCATCTGTTTCAAATGCAAGAGGGTCTTCACAATGTAAGGCTAGGTGGAACAAGATAAACCATGGAGTCAATAAGTTTGTGGGGTGTTACGCACAAGCGAGTTCAAGAAGAAAGAGTGGAGAATCAGAAGATGATGTATTGAGCATGGCGTATGAGCTTTACAAGAACGACATGGACAAGCCATTTCTGCTAGGACATTGCTGGAGGGAATTAAAGCATGATCAGAAATGAATCACGGAGGAGTGTAGCCATAAGCATTCTTTTTAATATGTTTAATATTTCGAATATTATAAAATATGTTTACTATTCCGAATTTTGTAAAATATGTTTAATATTCTAAAGTTTGTAAAATTTAATTGTTTTCTTTTTTATATAATAGAAAAAAAATAAATAATTGTTTTGTTATTTTATATAATTAAAGTTTGATAATTAATAAACACAAATTAAAAAATTATTATTTAAATGCTTGAGCAACCTTTTTTTGGGTTTTCTAGTAATAGAGTGATTTTGCTTAAGTTTCTCTTAGGATTGTTTTACTTAATTTAGTATTAATTATATAAGTAATTAATATGAGAGTAACTATGGAGGGTTGTTACACTAATGATGGTCTTATTGTCTTTTTCATGTGAGAACAACGGTGCACATTAGGTTTTGTCCTCTTAGGCCATCCTTTTTATCCAATCATTTAAGATGTGATTTGCTTACATACAAAATTGGTGTGCAAGTAGGTGTTAATGTAGTCTTCGTATATACTAATCGTAATAAACCTGGTTATTGAAAAAAAAGAAAGAAGTTGGATGAAACTTTTGAGATTAGTTTAGGTGCATGCAACTTCGGATGCTGATTCTTCCAAAATTTTGTAAACAGTGCAAAGTAAAGAACATGAGATAAAAAAAAAAAAAAAAAAAGGGAAGTGATATCTTTAGAAAAAGAAATAAGTATTTTTGTGCGTATATGGAAAAATGTAAAAGCCAACACAAAAATAAAATAAAAGGAGCAATGAGAAATAAAGTTGAAAATTGGTCCCCTTTTAATCTTTAAAAACACTTTAACTCAGAGAAAAGAAGATTCATCAAGAGGGGAACTATTTTGTTTAATTCTATAGGAAATGTCTTTTTTTGTTTGCTTTTTGTTAAATGTATCAAAATAAATAAATAATCATCTTGGTTTTTTTCAAAGATATTTTTTCTATTTGCTAAAATTTTCATTCAAGTTTTTTTCACACATACTTTTGGTTATGGAAATGAGAGGTGATAGTTTGGTGACGATTGAACCTCATGGGATGGAAATAGGCAAGTTGAGCTATATTTTAGACTAAAACCTTACCATTCATTGAGTTGGCAAAAACAAAAATTTAATATTGAAAAATCTTGAAACAAAACACAACACCAAAGAAAAAAAAGGCGGTGGGATGATTATCGTGCGAGCCACGACCGTCGAATAATAAAGAAGAGATGATCGTTGGGGAAATAAATGGACATGGCATAAAATTACAAACAACAATTACTTTCTTCTCTAGTTGTTGGTCCCTCAACGACAACAACAACATGAACCTCTCAATTCCTTGATAATGATGACTGATGTAGTTGAGTTGAGCCAGCCCATTAATGGAATTTAATAAATTTAAAATAGAAGCAACAAAAAAAAAGAGTTGCTATACAAAGGGGAGAAAAAAATAGTTTTAATTTACCCAAAGGCTAAAACCAACAGTGAAAAAAAGGCAAATTCTTCAATAGCCCATATCATTTTTTTTACATATTGATGATGTTATGTTATTTTGGTTATTTCTTTTGGCACGTCCACCCACTTTAAACGATGCTTTCAAATGCAACTTGTGTGTGACATGTTGGTTTTAAGCTCGATGATGAGTCTCCAAGGCCTCTTAGGAGCTTAAGCACGTCGGCTTCATCGTCCAGGAAGTACTTAGCTTTGCTTGGTTTTCTTCCCACCGTGCACGCGTAAACCTCTGGCTGAATAAGAAGCTCTGGATTTGTTATCGTGCTTAGTATGCTCTCGAACATATCCTCGTCTGATCTATCGTCTCCTATGCACATCACAAGCTCCGGTGGATTCCCGCTTTCTACCATTTCTCGGATTACTTTTTCAGCAGCTAGACCTTTGCTTACACCCTAAGTTCATTACAATGCATCGAGTCCATTATATATAACTTTCCATGTAAGTCCTAGTATTCTCAAGATTTGCAAAATATTTGTGTGGATGGAAGTGAACTAGATATATGCTTTTTATATACCTGTGGTTTGACTTCAACGATGTGTTGACCTCTTTTGACAACGACAGGCTCATTTGCAAGCACGCTCTCTAGATGATCAAGAAGCTCCTTAGCTTGACATGATCCAAAGTCTGGATCTGCGTCTTGATGGTGCCAAACCAAAGCACTCTCTTTGAACTCTATACTAGTCCCATCTGTTGCCTCCATATACGATCTCATAACCGGTTCCACCATTGACCTCCACTCTGTATCCGTAGACGAGTAACAAGTCTCCCACTCACCCTTGCTATTCCACCTACCACCCACAACATGAAAGTGCCTTTCATAAGTTTCTTCATAAGAAGAAAAAAAAAACAAGACAAAACTGTGCATTCATAGTATATATACCTTATGAAGTATCCATGTTCAGCTGCTATTCCAAGATTCTCACAAGGAGATAACCAATTGCTCAGAGACTCTTTTCCTCTTCCACTAACAATAAACACAGTGTTTTTGGGATCTTCACATAGAGCTTTCAGAACAGAGACAACCTCGGCGCTTGGATCTTGAGCAATGGAGCTTTCAGGAACAAGAGTGCCATCATAATCAAGAAATATAGCTCTTCTCTCTTTATTCCTATAGATAGGGACAATGTGTTCCACAGATAGCTTCCTAAAACTTGGAGAGAGCGACAAAACTCTGAATCCCAATCCAAATCCAATACCCCAACAACGTTTACTATAATGATCACGGCAAGCTCTCTCAAGATCCTGCATAAAGCTCTTTGCCCAGTAACCAACACCATGAGTGCTAATATAGTTGTAATGTTTCTCATGCCGTAGTTGCTTCTCGTTCTCACTCATTTTAAGAGCAGAGTTCACCGCCTCAGCCACAGCATCTACATCCCATGGATTCACTCTAATGGCACCACTCAAAGAAGGCGAGCAACCAATAAACTCAGACACAACAAGTGTGCTTGTGCGGGGAGATGAATCATTATTAAGAGCCTTGTTACGAATCCCTTGCCTGCAGACTATATACTTATAAGGAACCAAGTTCATACCATCCCTCATTGCATTCACTAAGCAACAATCAGCTGCAGCATAATACGCGGTTTTCTCAGCACGTGGAACAAGACGATCGATCAACACTATTGGCTTATAATCAGAAGTACCGTAACGCTCATTGATCCTTTTTGCAGTCACATACGTCTCTCTTTTAGCTTCTTCCACATCTTTACCAGAAGATCTTGCTGGATTCACTATCTGAACAAGAACAACCTTCCCTCTCAAATTCCAATACGTTTCAAAGAGATGCTCCATTGCAATAAGCTTTAAGCTTATACCTTTAAATATATCCATATCATCAATGCCAAGAACAAGCTTCTTCCCTTTAAACTGTTCTTGAATCTCTTTCGTCTTCGCCAAGGTAGAGTCAAGACTCAAAACAGATTCCAATCTACCCATATGGACACCAACAGGAAGGATTTTTATATACACAGTCCGACCAAAGTAATCAAGCCCTATATGGCCACGCTTAGACTCGTAATCAAGACCAAGCATTCTACTACAGCAAGACAAGAAATGTCTCGCGTAATCAAACGTGTGGAATCCAATAAGATCACAGTTCAACAAACCTCTCAAAATCTCGTCGCGGACAGGTAACGTGCGGTAGATCTCGGAAGAAGGGAAAGGACTATGGAGGAAGAAACCAAGCTTGATCCTATTAAAACGTTTCCTCAAGAACGTAGGAAGAACCATGAGATGATAATCTTGAATCCAAACGTAATCATCCTCAGGGTTGATAACTTCCATAACCCTGTCTGAGAATATCTTGTTGGCAGAGACATAAGCTTGCCATAGACGTCTGTCGAAACGATCTCCATGATCAGGAAACATTGGAAGCATGTAATGAAACAATGGCCAGAGCTGATGTTTACAGAAACCAAGATAGAACATTTCTTGCAACTCCTTAGACAAAAACGTTGCAACGCAGTTAAAGTCCTCTAAAAGCTTCTGCGAGACTTCTTCTTGCTCACTAGACTCGATGTCTNTGTCTCGCGTAATCAAACGTGTGGAATCCAATAAGATCACAGTTCAACAAACCTCTCAAAATCTCGTCGCGGACAGGTAACGTGCGGTAGATCTCGGAAGAAGGGAAAGGACTATGGAGGAAGAAACCAAGCTTGATCCTATTAAAACGTTTCCTCAAGAACGTAGGAAGAACCATGAGATGATAATCTTGAATCCAAACGTAATCATCCTCAGGGTTGATCACTTCCATAACCCTGTCTGAGAATATCTTGTTGGCAGAGACATAAGCTTGCCATAGACGTCTGTCGAAACGATCTCCATGATCAGGAAACATTGGAAGCATGTAATGAAACAATGGCCAGAGCTGATGTTTACAGAAACCAAGATAGAACATTTCTTGCAACTCCTTAGACAAAAACGTTGCAACGCAGTTAAAGTCCTCTAAAAGCTTCTGCGAGACTTCTTCTTGCTCACTAGACTCGATGTCTACGTTAAGTGATCCAACGTAGAGGAACTCTGTTTCTGAAGAGAAACCATCTTTGAGTTGTAACTGAAGAGAGTCTTCGTCCCAGCTAAAACACCATTTACCAGTTTCCGCATCTCTTTTGGATAGGAGTGGTAACATATTAGCAACTATGATCTTCCTCTCACGTGAAACACCGGAGGAAGAAGTTGTTACTTCAGAGGATAAATCTCCTCTGTCTCCATCTACGTCGGAGATGATTCCCGGAACAGTCATGACGCGTGGAAGAGTTCTTGGAGTGTGAGGAAAATCTAAAAGATCCCAAGATGACAAGTCTAGAAAATTAGCACAAGATCTTGACACCATGGAGGAGAGAAACAGAGCTAAGTGCTTGTCTCTTGTTCCAAAACCTTAAAAATGACAACAACAACAAGAAAGAAAACAAAAAAAATCAATAACCTTAAAAAAAACAAAACTTTCTTGTTTCAGATTCAAGAAAATATAATTATAATTATGAACATATTAAATCACCATTTCCATTTAAAAGAAACTGGTTCCTTTAACTTATATTTTTATAGCCATATAAAAACTGAATTCAAACAAAAATATAATCAAGATCGATTCATAAAAAAAAAAACCTAACTATGTAACAAAATCATCATTTCAGGCTAATTGTAATCACAAAGTTACGGATCGAGATTACATTTATAAAAAATTATCACAGTGTTAGCGTCAAATTAAAATAAACACCACACACCAATGAAACAGTAAACATAAACGAAACGTAAATGTATAAAAATATATAATCTTTATAGAAACGTTCCGACGAAACAAGATGAGAAGAAAGAAAGAAAGAAAAAAAAAGTCGTCAAATCTCGACGACAAAGAAATCACCGGGAGACTCACCTTGGCCGTTGTGGTTTGTATATTATTGATCACTAAACCAATAAAGGAATGGGAGAAGAAGAAAGGTTAAAAAAAGCTTTCACGGAGGAGGAAGACGAAAGAGACTCGGACAGAACTGTTTTGGATATTCGCACCACTCAGAGAGAGATACAGAGAGAGAAGAGAGATAGATTAATGCAGATAACGAAAAAATAAGTATTAAAAAAAAATGCAAAATGTGCATATTACACGTTTTCTAACGATCTTTTTTTGCGTATTATATAATATTTGATAATAATATTAGTAGCTTTTTTTTTTTTGCTCTGTACGGGTTTTATTTTCGAGATAATGTTTTTGGATAGGTCTTTTTTTTTGGGACGCCGTCATTGGAAATTACGTGGATGTCCCCCTTTACCTTCTTCTTATCTTCCAATTTTTTTGAGTTGGTAGATGCAAAAGTTGCAAACTGGTATAGTATAATGTTTTATATGGTGGTTGTTGTTGTTGTTGGATTTACAATTTTTAAGATAGTATAATCTTGTTGTGTTGGCATTTTGATTTAAATTTAACAACTTGTATCTTACATATTTATTGTTTGGTGTTTTTATGGATAATATATGAGGTCCCCTTTTACATTTTATATACTAAGTATATATTAAACAACTGTTTTTTTTTTCTTCTAATAGGAAACGGCTGTTAATATAGCGTTAGAATCGGTCAAAACTCAAAAAACACCGGAAAAAAAAATATCAGGTTAATTACTATTGTTAATATAATTATTCAAACCATTTAATTTAAGGCTACAACAAGAAAAGATTTAAAGGGATTTAAACCAAATTGTCCACATTAATTACACCTTTGAACATGATTTGTTTATACTACATGCATGTCTAAGACTAAAATCAGAAAAATATTAATCTAAGAATCGAAAAAATAAATATCAATACACAACAAACTACTAAAAAAAAAAGATACTATGTGTTTTGTTGACAAGTCGTTTCATAGTCACACAGAGTCTATAAACTCTATAAAAAGTGGAAACAACGTTTAAAATAATAAATCTGATTGGTGACATGAATTATTGAAGTCTGAGTTGGAGAGAATATATAATTGGATTGTTGATGTTATCCACCGGTCAATGAAGAAAAATGCCTACACACGATCTACTAGAGACTCTATCCATAATCCATATATAAAGAATATATTATTGTTTTAAATTTTAACCATGGAACATGCAAAAGAAAAAAATCAAATACTATACAGTCATACTCATAAGACATCAAAAAAAGAACAGCACGCGGGTGACTTGAGCCACAACGTCCACTAAACTCAGTGGCTGGAAGGTAAATAAACCAATGATGAACCTAAAAGGTAAGGACGTCTTTTTACTTCCATGTTGTCTCGACAGTCAATGCGGATTGGGAGATTGGATCCGCCGTATCCGATAGACTCTTTCTTCTTCTTTTTTTTTTCTCCTTTTTTTTTTGAAATATACTTTTTCAATATATTTAAAATAGAAAAATAAAAAATCACGACTTCTAGTCTCTTCCTGTCCTCGAAAGAGCCACGAGCGTGGGTATTTTAATTTATATCAAACTAATATTGATGCTTATCTTTTATGTAAAGAAAAAAAAAAAAAAAGCAAAACACTTTCTTTCCTATAAATTTCTTTATCTCCAAACATAATATGTATTCTTGAATCTTTGATATTATTCCCCGCAAAAGAAAACTTTAGATTCCGCCCCAAAAAAATCCATTATCTCTTGTTTACATTTCTGTTTCCAAATAGTAAAAAAAAAAACATTTTTTCCGGAAAAGAAACGTTTTATTCATCTTTTTATTCTTTATCCAGACAGACATCAACGTCGGCTAAGGTGGGGTTCGTCGATATGAACCAATGATAATTAGACACGAAGAGAGGTTCGTATGGGTTGTACAGTCCAAGTGGGTTCCATAGATTGGTGTAAACTTGAAACTAAGGATCAGAATGTTTCCCGAATGGATAAGTGTTTGGAGAGGATATGATATTTTTTTTTTCTTTTCTTTTTTGCAAATGCGTTTCCACTTACGTAAGTAAAGTCAAAAACATGTGTTTTAACCAATTAAGAAATGACACGTTAGAATGATCAAAGTTTTTTACATGGGAAAGGATCTGTGCACGTCTGTATCAAACAAAACCCACCTTCGAACCTTCTCCCTTTCTTCTTTATGATAACCCGGTTGTCTCATAGCTGTAACATCAAAGTACATTTAACCAATTTATATAACCGACATATTCAAACTCTTTTAAACAAAAAATAATTCGTTTTTTTTTCCTTTTTGTTATTACACTGTTTTGTGTTTTGTATTTTTGTTAATTAGCTGTCATCGAGTGTCTAATGTACTACTACTGTTGATTTTGATATATATATATTTTTTTTCCTTACCTTCTTCTAAGACTTCGCATATATATCGCATATATATATATATATCATATAGTACGTTCGATATTTTTTTTACTTGATATTTGTGTTTTATTTTTGTACTCACCAAAGTTGTGTTAATGTATAATTTAAGACCGGACGACAAAAAAATATAAATTAGATCGAGTTATACGGCACCAAGTACTTTGACTACGACATCAAACGTACGTAGTTACTTCTTCACCGGGCCCGCCCGATCCCCAGAACGTAAAATGGAACCATACCGGAAACCGTTTGATCAGGATAGAAAGAGCAAGGGGCTTTGTTTTCGTTGTGGTGACAAGTGGAATCCTGGTCACAGATGTAAGGACAGAGAATTCAAGTATATTATTACAGGCTTAGGCCATCATTAATGGGAAAACACCAAGGGTGTTCTAAGCCCAAAAAAATTATAAAAATAATGAATAGTGTCTTAGAACACTTTTTTAGTTCTTTATGTAGAACTGATTTAAGCCCAATTCTTATTTGACGTGGCTTCATGTGATTGGACGAGATTTTTTGGAAAAAAGAAAATATTTCATTTATGTAAGTATGCAATTTAAATGTTAATTTATAAGTTTTTATAATTGTAATATGTTTAAGAATATTATATTAATTTATAAGTATACAATTGCTTTTATATAAGTAAGCAATTTAAATGTTATTTTATAAGTTTTTATAATTGTAATATGTTTAAGAATATTATATTAATTTATAAGTATACAATTGCTTTTATATAAGTAAGCAATTTAAATGTTATTTTATAAGTTTTTATAATTGTAATATGTTTAAGAATATTATATTAATTTATAAGTATACAATTGCTTTTATATAAGTAAGCAATTTAAATGTTATTTTATAAGTTTTTATAATTGTAATATGTTTAAGAATATTATATTAATTTATAAGTATACAATTGCTTTTATATAAGTAAGCAATTTAAATGTTATTTTATAAGTTTTTATAATTGTAATATGTTTAAGAATATTATATTAATTTATAAGTATACAATTGCTTTTATATAAGTAAGCAATTTAAATGTTATTTTATAAGTTTTTATAATTTGTAAAATGTTTATGAATATTATTTCACTATATGTTTATTCTAAGAACACCATAATTAGTTCTCCCATTTTTTTTACCTATGATCTTAACAACTGATGTAACATTATTTTCACTATATATTTAATCTAATAACACAAAAAAGTTCTCCCATTAATGATGCTCTTATACCAACTGCCAACTGGACTCTCTCTGTTACATTTATATATAGTTCTAGTCAAGTACTATGTGATTTATGATAGTACTCACGAGTCACGACTTCCGCTAATTAGCCTTTTAATTTACGTTCTCATTACATTACAATGCATATAGAATTTAAAATAGTTCATACCGACAAGAAAATTCGTGACGTAAAGAATAACTAGGGGACACACATAAATAAAGACAAATGAATATACATTTCATACAAAAAAAAAAAAACTTATCCAATGAGATTGCTTGGATATATTTCATTTAGGAAAAAAAGCAAGACTGAATTTGGAGTCAGAGAAAATAATAAAACGAAAGAGAAAGGATAACAAAAAAAAATTAGAGAAGCACGTGTTTTCATTTTTTAAACAATTGAGCTGTTTCTTTGAGTATATTATCCAAAGTCAGATCGCTTTCAGACAAATTAATACCAGTCAGTCGGGAACATTGACAGCTCGAGCAGAGGATCTTCATCTTCGGATTTGGTCAGGTCCGGTATGACTTTTTCTAGCCAGTTTAACTTTTGAATTTTAGTTTCCATGGCCCGTTAGTTAGCCCACCTATGCTCTAAGCACTTCCTGGACTACTTTTATCTAATTTTGTTGTTTGCGACCATTGCTTGTGATGTATGTATTTCAAATTCGACCTTTAACTTGACTAAAATGTATAAGTAGAATTGAGGAAGACGAAAGTGACATCCGAATAAACAATCCAAGAAAAGAAAGATTTGTTTGAGGTTAAAAAGTTTCATAAACCTTACTGCAAAACACATAATAAATTTGTACAAATCAATCTCATATATCAAATGAGATTACTCTTTTTGGTATCCTCTTTACACATACATACAAGTTTTTCACTTACAACTTAGGCAAACTATGTCTAACAACCGCATAATGCATATTGTTAGACAAATAAAAGATTGGCTATACCCACATTATGTGACAATGTAAATCATAATCTGGTACACATAATTCACACATATCATTTGTACACAAGTTTGTATATGAAAGGATAAAAAAAAAATACTCTATATCTAAAGGAGGATTTCTTGAGCTATAAACTCTATAACCCCTTAAAGTTAAACCTCCACAAAACAAAATTTCTTCAGCTATATATCTAATTCACTTTTTTTCTCTCTCTTTTTAGTAAATTAAAACACAACAAAAGCATTTACAAAAAAAGATCAAAATACCCCTTTTTTAGACATGGTAGATCATACCAACTTCTAAAGTAGAAGCGTGAGGAGACGTCAGCATATTTCTAGGACCTCTAGTGTTCCTCCTAAGAAACTCATAGCAGACGTTAATGGCAAGTCTCTTGACTAACCCTGATCCTTGTTTCGCTTTCATATACGCGTTCCCCATTATATAAGCCACACCTCCCTCACGAGCCTCCGTTAGCTCCATTAACTCCTGCCTAGTTTCCTTCTCTATCTTTGGAGTCTCTGGGACAACAAACCTAACCCTCTTTTTGACCTTACTCTTCTTCTTAGGTTTTGGTGATCGTATCTCTGACGTCCCGGGCTTATCCGGGTCGTCGCCATCGCTTTCGTAGTGATCCTGCATTCCTTGCATGTACGTGGAACAAGTTCCAACAACTGACATTCTATCATCCTCCTCTCCGTTGGCCTCTGCAGCGGTGGCAGTTGCAGCCTCAGTACGGATAAACTCGGCAATGCTACATACAAGATCGCCTTCAAACTCGAAATCATCTTTGTGGACATCACGGTAACCATACCGGACAATGCAACGGTAGATCCGGTACTCTTTCGGACCAATACGTCCGACTAGAAACCGTTCCTGGGGACGTACATGCGGAACCGTTACTGATTTGATGCAGAGGAAGACAAGAACCTGGTGGAAGGCAGGGAGGTTGGTAACGAAATGAGAGAAGATTGCAGGGACGCCAGAGACAAGCTCCGTGTGGATGAGTCCAAGGCCACGGACACGTGCAATGCCGAGAGTTTGACCAAGGCTGAGAAGCCAGTTGACTGAGACTTTGTTTTGGACGTCATACTCATAGCGCTTGAATGTTCCGTAGTGCCAAGTACACATCGAGAGAAGGAAGCAAAAGGAGAGTGCGATTGGAACCCATGCGCCTTCGAGAAACTTGATCAGGGAAGCTGAGAAGTAGAGAGCTTCGATTGTGCCAAAGAATACAACAAATGCTATAGCGAAGAAGACGCTCTTGTGCCAGCATAGTACAATAACTAGTGACATTAGACATGTTGTCACAAGCATAACGGTTATAACCGCCAAACCTATACAGAAAACATTATCAACGGTTACTTAGCTATGGTAGCTAGCGCAATGGTAGTAACCAGACTAAAATGAAATGATTTAGTTATATATACCTGAAGCATTACCCAACCGCTTGGTGTCTCTGAAACCAATGGTGACAGCTAAACAGAGGATCATCAAGATCCAGTTGATCTCAGGGATGTAAATCTGACCGTGGATTTTAGATGAAGTATGAACAATCTTAACTTTGGGGAAGCATCCTAATGCAGAGCATTGTTTGATAATCGAAAATGTTCCGGTGATGATGGCTTGACTACCAACTACAGCAGCGAGTATGGCGATGACAAGAACTGGCCATCTTAGTTTCTCTGGTACAGATACATAAAACCCTATATTGTATTCAGTTTCAATTACATGATGCTGAGAGAGATAAGCTGCTTGTCCCATGTAGGCAAGTATCAAGGACGGGTAAACAAGTGAGGTAAAAGCAATCTGCAACAAGAGCACGATCGTCTGAGACAACGAAGAAAGAAATGTAAAGAAGGCAAAACAGAGAAGAGAAGACTTCATAAAAACCTTAATTGAGAGCTGAGAAAAATGTCCTAGATCTGCAAACATTGCTTCAGAACCTGAATACGAGTAAGAAAAGTGAGTCAAGTTTTCTTATTCTTCTTCTTCAGCTCGTAAAGCAACCAAAATTGGTTTTTCTTTTTAATTTGTTGCACCTGTAATGCAGAGCAAGATCCCACCAAGAGACATCCAGCCTCTACTTTGAGTTTTCTTGAGGAACGTGTACATGTAATAAGGAGAAAGCGCTTGATACACATGCGGGTTCCAATGGAAAATGTTGTAAACACCAATGGCACTGATGCACATTAGCCACAACAGAATCACCGGAGCAAACAAAAACCCGACCCTATGTGTACCGTAGTGCTGGAGCGCAAACAAACCAATCAGAATTATACAAGCAGCAGGGACTTCTATGTCTGCATAAAACAAAGCAAAAAAAAAACTTTTCAAACACAATCACAATAACCTTATTTTGAGGCAAAAAGGTCAAAACTTTAACAACTGCAAGACTCTTTTGAACATGACAGTTACACTAAGTTCCAAATTTTTGGGTAGATGAGAGTTTCAGGGAAGGTTTTGGTATATCTATCCACTTGATGTCCAGAGAAGAATCCAAAACGCTTATTCAATAGCGTGGGGTCATCAAATTAAGGAACTGAAAGTGATATATATGACTCGAAATCGGGATGGCGCCACGACATTTAATTCGTGTTACGTGCAAAACTCTACCAAGCAATCGAATAAAACAGATGGTGGGGAACAACTGGCTCCACAGTTAAGGAAAAAAAAACCGACGACTTGGTATTGATTCTAAGACTCCATGAGTGATCAAATCATCTATGAACTAAACCAAAGTCTCCACTCTAAATAGGCCTAAGCTTGAGATTGAGACGGCTTATGTAACTTTTATCAAGAATAGTGAAAAAAACAAAAACAAAAAAAGACTCACACTTGTGATGCTCCTTAGACATTGAAAGCTCAACACCTGATACTGCAGAAAAAACTGTATTGACAAAAACAAATGAACAGTGGTTAAGTTAAAAAAAAAAACAAATCAATGATCTTGTCATTGACATAAAAACACACAAAAGAAACAAGTCAAAAGTTTATATATTTACCTGAAATAGCAGGGGTGAGAACACCATCACCAATCACCATACAAGTCCCAATCAAAGCAAGAACAAGCAAAATCTTCTGCAAAACTCCATGTTTCTCAAGGGTAGATTTCAAACTCGCTGCAAAACCAGACTGAGGCGTACCAATCGAGTCAGTCTTATACTCAAGAAGCTGCTCATCAGCCAACTGACAACTCGGTAACGAGTTGACCCGTGCGTGTCGACACAGAAGCGAGTAGAGAGCAAAAGTGCCTCCTTCGCCATTGTCATCAGCTCTGAGGACGATGAAAACGTATTTGAGAAGAGGGACGAGAGTGATTGTCCAAAAGATGAAAGACAAAACACCAAAGATCTCTTCGTTGGACTCAGAGTGATGAATGTCTTCAGCGAATGTGCTTTTGTAGACGTATAGAGGTGAGATACTCAAATCTCCGTATACAACTCCTAAGCTTTGAAACGCTAATGTCAACACTGTTCTCCATGATTCCTTCTGCAACCAAAAAAAAGAAAAGGGTTTGATTTAGAAATCGATGATTACGAGGGAGAGAGATGACGAATCTTCATAAAGGTGAGACCTTTATGATCGGAACCGATCTCAAATCTGGTGATGGCTCTCACCTTGACGATGTTTTGATAACTTCCTGATTCGATTTCCATGGTGGGTTTCTGGGGAACGAATAAAAGCTCAGGGATTTGAGAAGTCCATTGAGTGATGATGCGCTAATCAAAAATTCAAATCTGTGCTTTATTCACTCAGCACTCGGGACTGAACAGTTATGAGCAAACGAGAATGGTTAAGGAAGAAGAAGAAGAAACTTTTTTTAAGAATCTGAGGGGTAAATGCGAGAAAGGTCGAGAAAATGGTGAAAGGTGAACACGTAGAGGGATATTTGCGTATGGGGGTTTCTGGATTTAGACGACAAAGTTGAGATTTTTAAGAAAAATAGAGAGAGCGACGTCTTTTTAATTTTTTCTTTTGGGGTTAACCAAATTTTGAAGTTGTTTTGCCTTTGCTTACTTGTGAGAAAGAGATTTTGGTTTCGGCTTTTGAGGAGATGTAAAAGTGCCTTTGATTTGTTCCGAAATATATTGATTAGTCAAACTGTATATGCTAAGATTTTTTTTTTTGGATTTGTTTTTAATATAATTTAGATAAAATAAATGTATAACAATACTACAATAGTACCAAAAAAATAGTGTTTTACTATTAGGAAAATGAAAATGTGAAAGTGAGAGTGAAAAAGGTAATGGGAAAGGGTGGCGTTTTGATAAGTGGGATGTTGATTCATATAATTTAAAGCTTTATTTAAAGTGATTATCACATACCTTGAAGACAAAATTATGGTAAGAGAGAAAATAATAAGGAGAAGGAAAACAAAAAAAGTAATTAAATTTGGCTCTTTTTACTCAAACTTAACTTTAATAGTTTTTACTTGGCATTTCTATTGTTGATTTTGTTGTTATGTTTTTTTTTTATCTTTCAAAATATACCAAATTCAGATAAATGTGATATACTGTAAATAAATGTTATATTTGGTATATGGAAATTTTAAAGAAAAAATATAAATTACAAAACAAAAGAGAAAGAGTATAACATACAAAATTTAATAAGTAAGAAATATGCTGCAAATTAAACCCCACGGATCTTATCTTTATCTTATTATCTAAAGGTTAGGTTCAGGGCCAGGCTATATAAGAGCTCGACAAATGTTTTATCTATCACCTAATTTCAATATGTCATGTTTTGGAATTTATGAAACTAGACGATTATACGTAGTTATAACGTTATTAAATGAAAGTAGACAATTGTAATTATAACCTTATTAAATAGTTGTAATGGTTGGTGTTGCGTTGAAATTATGAATTTACTTTTGTTTTGTTACATATAAAAAAACTGATAAGAAAAAAATGTATTAAAATACATTGTAACAACGGTTATTTCGCTGCATGGCCCATAAAAGCTTCAATACAGATCAGTTATAAAAGAGCAATATTATATGATTTTCATTTTGATACGTTACTAACAATCTTAATATATTTTTTCCTAGCTTTATTATTTATATTAAAAAAACACAAATTTTGGTGTCTTTAAATTATTAAAACCTAGTGGACCATTTATTTAAGGAACATGAAATTTAGCAAATATTAAGCTTTCTAATTTTATTATTAGTTACATAATGATCAAAAACCAAAGTTCTAGTAATTTGCCAAAAAGAAAAAAAAAACAAAGTTCTCAACATCCATGATTCAAAAATGGTTAAACGATTTGCTTTAGCAGTTACCCTGTGTGATTCGGTTCCGTCCCATGTTCAATTCAAAACAGAAGCAAACGAGTGGATGAAACCTCTTGAGTTGTATATTCTGGCTTACCTAATTCTCAACAACTTGAATCTTTGTTTAGTTTATCTTGTGACATAAGAAATGTAAAAAACCTTAAGCAAATTTTTTAAAAAACAGATGACAGACCGCTAAATCCTTAATACTCCATACAGAGCCGGCACTGAACTTTCTAGGACTACAAGCCCCAAAAAAAAATTAATAATAATTGCAGTTTCTAGGGTCAAACTTGAGTAGTGGTGCCTATATCAATATAACTAAACCACTGGCCTAAAAAAAAATTTTGTAGAAAATAGCTGAAATTTTTCTTTTTTTATGCACGGCCGCAAGCCAATGCTTGGCTTGCTTGACCTCTTGGCCGGCTGTGACTCCATATACCATGTTATTGTTGATAATATTCGTGCTCCACGGCGTTTATACTTTCGTAGCACGAGTTGGTTTTAAATATATCAACTTTTACAACAAGTTATTGAATAACGTTACATAATATATACCAAACATATTGTATATGATTATCTAACACCCATGCTCTTCTAATTTAAGCAGCCATCTATTCATCAATAATATATCTATTTGCTTTTTAGCTTCGATGGTGGAATCTATAACAGAATAATTCTCTTTAGTAACCACTTTTTGGGCCATACTCCATTCAAGAAATAAGTATATAAAAAGTGTAATAATTCCATTTGAGGTTTTGTATGGAGATAACACATATATATTGATGTATATGGGACCTCTCTTATTTGATCTTTTACATTTGTCCCATTTTCGTGTAACGTAAAGAAGCCAAAATTAAGCTGACGGCATTATCTTCCAAATGGGGACGCCCTTTACTTTGTATGTGTTAATGCACAATCATGCGTCTACATAGAGATCCACATATTCGTGGATAATTTAAAGTTTTTTAAAAAACGAAATTAGATAACTAGAATGAAGCTTTATCTAATTCTAGTGACCATACATGTCGAATTTGGTTTGTTACCTTTTGTTTATTTTCTATAAGAAAATATCTTTTTTTTTTTTTTAATTTGGATACTTTTTTTCATGAGGGTTACATATTTTTCAAAAAATATACAAATATAAACAAAATTAGTAAGAACTTTAGAAATGATCCACGAGTGCATGATACGTATCAAGATCATAAGTTCATAACAGTTAGAAGCGTTTATTACGATCCCGGTTTGCCACAAACCGGTTTCCACGTGGTCATCTCTGTGCACATTTGGAATCCCGGTTAATATGGCGTGCTATATTGGACATACACGTGTGCANTGCAAAGAACGTGAAGTGTTCTCCAGTTTCTTGCAGAATCACAAACCAATAATTGTCAATGATTCGATTCTTTCTTATCACCTCGACCTCGTAGGTCATATCTGAAGACTGAAGACACCAGAATTGTCCATTTCATGAATTTATAAATAACATATATTTCATCTCTCTCATAAAGATTGATGTTTAGAAGGTTTTACACATTTAAAAAAAATAATAATTATTGAGTTTAAATATATTTTTTCTTTCTAAAGAGAAATTATTTAATTTTAAACTAATAATAATTCAAAATTTTAAATATTTTCAATGATTACTTTTTGAAATTTACAAAACATCAATCTTTGTGGGACAAAAAAATATCCCAAAACATCAATTTTTATGAGACAGAGGAAATATATATGTTTGAAAAAATAGTTAAAATAGGAGTTACGAACCTTACTAGTGGAGCTAGGTAGGCACTGGTATGACATGTGTGGATTCATTATGTTGAACCACCCTGGTCCATAGCATAGATAAAAGAAGCTAATGGTTTCAGGTATCATCAGATTTTTAATCCTCTAAATTTTGTTTTTCCTTTAGTTGAAAAAGTATAGAAAAGGTTATTAAAAAGACACAATCTACAGTATTAACTATACGTGGAACATCTACAAACGTTGGATTACGTTTCACACTACTATCTGATCGGAATTTTAAGAGTGAGAAGAATTTCACACCATAAGTGCATATGGGTGAAGTGTCAAAGTGAAAAAAGGAAAAAAAAAAAATATAAGGGTATAAGTTCAACGAGGGGCCCTGATTTGTCTTTTAAATACTTCATCTGTTTCAAAATATAAAATATTTTAGTCAAATCACGTATAATAAGAAATGTTTCCTTTTAAAAAGTTTAACCAATCAGAAACAAAACTGCATAAAACAAATAATAAAAAAATATAAAAGTAGTCTAAAAGTTGCCTCAAAAAAATGAAAACATCATATATTATGAAACAAAAAATCTTCTTTAAAACATCTTATATTATGAAACGGAAGGAGTATGTGTGATTCTTGATAAAATATTTTAAAAACTAAATAATGGGATAAACTATTTGATGATTGTTCAAATAACAAGAGAGACTTTCCTAGCTACTTTTGTTAGGTAATGGTTTTTTGTGTCGCTGCATCTCCGAGCTTGCGTCATTACAGCATATTACGACAGTGACTACGTACATGACACTAAATAATCTTGAACTTTAATTAGTTAGCTTTTGGCATATACTTAGCCGCCCCGATGGAGTCATTGTTTGGTGGAAGACTCTAATTTTTTTCATTTTGTACGTTTTCAATTTTAATGTTTTATCTACACACCTTAAACACCTTTGATTTTCTAGTTTAGGAGACGTGAGAAGCATTTAGAGCCATGAAAATTGATCCAACATCCGATATTAATATTTTGAAATAATAATTAAATTGCAAATCCTTGAAGCCGACAAATCTTATGACATATCCGCTTGGAATGAATCAACCATATAGTTTATATACAAACACAAATCGATATGTTTGTTACCTATAATTAGTTTAATCTTCTTGTCAAAAACTCTACAAATAAGGTTATATGCTGCTTAAAGTTGCAAGTGGCAACTATCTCGCGAATGGAACCATTAATCAGGAGTGGAGAGCGACATAAAATAGTACATAATTTGATGATTAAGTAAACTTATCACGAAGATAAAATAAAATAAAAAATCATGAAAAGGTCGTATTTATGTGATACTGTTGTCATTTAACGATCGATGTGAACACACACACGTGTATTACGATGGTCAACGACCTACTTTATTTTGTGGTCGGCCGATCATGATGTAAGCCCAAAAACGTTTCGTTTAAACTAAAGCCCATTAAAAAAAAAAACAGTTGCCATGATCAGAAATGACAGAATCAATCACTTATTAAGTATCAACATATCACACTAATGAGTAATGAGCACCACATCTTGTCTCCGTTGACCTAGACAATTTGCATCACTCCGACTGTTCCGTTACTCACTGAGACACTGAGTCACCCATCCACTCCGTTTTGTTTTATTTGTCTTTGGTAATTTTTTAAAGGAAACATGCCAAAAGCCAAAAGCTTTGGGTTCTAGCTTTGAGGATGACACATGAATTATATTCCAAGTGCAGTGGGAGTTAAATAAGGAAAGCTAAAAACTTTGGGTCTCGTTCGAATCACAATCTGTTATCCACAAAGTGTTCACCTTCGATCAAAACTATAGCGATTTCGAGATGCATAATGTTAAAGAAAGGATATGAGGTATGTGTGAGGCTAACAAAAGAAAAAGAGAGTGGAATAGTAAATTACTATTTGCATCTCAGTGGTGCAGTGTCACAGAACATTGGTGGAGAAGGAGAACGAAGAGACAATACAT
>NC_025700.1:17187068-17222041 GCF_000633955.1 Camelina sativa
TGATGATTAAGTAAACTTATCACGAAGATAAAATAAAATAAAAAATCATGAAAAGGTCGTATTTATGTGATACTGTTGTCATTTAACGATCGATGTGAACACACACACGTGTATTACGATGGTCAACGACCTACTTTATTTTGTGGTCGGCCGATCATGATGTAAGCCCAAAAACGTTTCGTTTAAACTAAAGCCCATTAAAAAAAAAAACAGTTGCCATGATCAGAAATGACAGAATCAATCACTTATTAAGTATCAACATATCACACTAATGAGTAATGAGCACCACATCTTGTCTCCGTTGACCTAGACAATTTGCATCACTCCGACTGTTCCGTTACTCACTGAGACACTGAGTCACCCATCCACTCCGTTTTGTTTTATTTGTCTTTGGTAATTTTTTAAAGGAAACATGCCAAAAGCCAAAAGCTTTGGGTTCTAGCTTTGAGGATGACACATGAATTATATTCCAAGTGCAGTGGGAGTTAAATAAGGAAAGCTAAAAACTTTGGGTCTCGTTCGAATCACAATCTGTTATCCACAAAGTGTTCACCTTCGATCAAAACTATAGCGATTTCGAGATGCATAATGTTAAAGAAAGGATATGAGGTATGTGTGAGGCTAACAAAAGAAAAAGAGAGTGGAATAGTAAATTACTATTTGCATCTCAGTGGTGCAGTGTCACAGAACATTGGTGGAGAAGGAGAACGAAGAGACAATACATTCTAAAAGTTGAAACTTTATTACTTTCGAAAGGATCATCATCACGATGATTCACTTCTACGTGAAATTTCTCAAAGGTAAATGAGCTCTCTCCTCTCTTCTAGTTAGCTTTCGAATCGATAACCTTCTTAGCGAAAGAGGGCAAGCAGAAAGCAGCTGAGTGAATCTGCAACCCCCAAAAGATTCAATCCGTTTTAGCACAATAATTCAAAAACACATTTCGAAAAGAAACCGAAGAAAGTGAATACTTTTACATACCTCTGCGTTGTAAAACTTTAAGGGCCCGAATGATTTAATAGAGCTCTCATCAGCATCAATAGGGTTTACTGGCTTCTTGAAATCAACCTGTGGTCCTTCAGTTGAACAAAGCATGAATCCAATGACTCCACTGCAAAAGAATCGCCATAAGACTTCAGATTTTTTTAAACCAATGCAAAAGAAAACCAAAAAAATGTTTTCAAGATCCAATTTCAAAAGACCTCGGGTAAGTTGGAACGCTGGTCCAAGCGTAGTTCACAGATCCCTTGAATATCTCACGGCAATTAGACACAATGTCTTCAATAATGTCCATGTGAAGCCACAAGCTTTCAGCCTGTGTGCACACAACTCCACCAGGACGAAGAGCTCTATTCACTGACTCAAAGAAAGGTTTCTCAAATAACTCTTTTGCTGGACCAATCGGATCAGACGAATCAACAATAACAGCATCATAGGTTCCTTCAGCAGCATTCTTCAAGAAAGCAACACCTGCAAAATATTGCCACAACATTGTATAAAACTAATAAAACTTGTTCAGACAGAGAGAGAGAGAGACATAAAAAGCAGAACATTCGAGTACCATCGCCGATGAGGAGGTTGACGCGAGGATCCTTGTATCCAACTGCTACCTTAGGAAAATATTGCTTAGACACCTGAATAAGATCACAGAAGGTGGAAACGCATTAAAACCTAAGTAAATCTCATCACAATGTAATGCAATGATACAAAATAGAAGAAAAGAATGTGACAAACTCACATCAACCACCATTTTATCGATTTCACAAATGTCAATCTGCTCAACAGAACTATGACGTGCCACTTCCCGCAAGACTCCTCCATCTCCTCCCCCAATGACAAGAACCTAAATAAGATAGATAAACGTTTCCATAAGAAACACACTTGGCTAAAATTTTACTGACAACTAGCAACAAATCAGGCAGCAGTTTTAGCTACTCCCTTATAGAACCATCATCCTAAACCATCCCAGGTCAAATCATTTCTATGGACATGACTAATAGACAAGAAAGGCAATTCACTTTACCAAAAGTAACCTTTTTAGCAGTTGAAAGCAAGAGACTTTAAGTATCTAAGCTACCCTAACAATACAATCCATCTGCTAAAAGAGGATTACCTTCTTGGGATTGGGGATGGAACACAAAGGAAGATGAGTGATCATTTCCTGATATGCACATTCATCTCTTTCAGTAAGCTGAATCACTCCATCCAAAACAAGAACCTTTCCATATGTTGCAGACTAAGCCAAAAAAAGTTCACCAAAGTTGAAAACTTTATATAAGTGAAACCAAACTTGGAAGCTATGAGACTACAATACTAAACAAGTAGAAACTGTCTTTTTTGTTACCTGGAAAACAATAACATCCTGGTAATCAGATTTGCCTTGGAATAGAATCTTCTCTACCTTTAGTGAATGTGCTTCTCCTACAAACTCATAAAATTCAAAAAATCAGCTTCGCAGATACCCCAATTGTGAACAAACAGAGAGCAACAGAGTTTGATTCATTGATCAAGAAGTTAAAAATTTGGGAAACAATTCCAGAAAAGAATGAGACTTTATATCAAAACCTGGCCACATAGGACTCATCTCAGAGAACCATCCAGGAATAACAGAGGACATACAAGAAGGCTCCTTTATCATCTCTCCTCCTCCTCCTCCTCCAGTACCGTTCTCTGTTTCCATGGCGGCGCCGTTTTCTTCTTCTCTTGGTCTCTTCACGGGTGAATCAGTAGCTGAAGCTTCTTGTGTTGACGACATAGATGGATGCTCTCTGTTTATATAAGAAGAGAGAGAGAGTGAGTGAAGAGATTAGGGTTTTGTTGCTCATGTGAGAGTTGTTTGTTTTGATGCGGAGATGATGATATAAGAGAGAGGGGGGCCAACCAATATCTGCCGTACGATTCGACTGTTATAAAAATCGATTTTCATAAATACGTATATTTTATTTTGTTAAATTTTTCAGTACGTGAATATGGAAATTTTAATTATTTTGTGATGATAACTCGGAATAATTGAAATCAATCATGACAGCTTTTTTTCTCCTTTTTGTTCTTTTTGCTTTTCTTTTAGCCTCCATCGTTTCGTTTTGATAAAACGTCTAGCTGTATTATTAACTAATCCAGAGTCAAGTCGAGAGAGAATCGCAGGCACGTGGATCTCATTTTCGGTGATTTTCTCTCGTAAACTTTTTTTTTTTTATCACAAACTCTTACACCGTCGTTGGGGATTCTCCGTTGATTCCGGCGACTAAGAGAGCCCTGGGGCTCATGGCGCTTTATCTGTTAACTGTTGCATTAACAAGGTAAAAACTTTGTGATCAAAATCAAGGGAACAGCGGAAGGGAGAAGTTTCCTCGACACACCAACGGTAAGAGCTCTATCGGTGGTGGTGCGACGAGGAGTAGAAGAGGGAGATTCACGGCAAGGATCGAGAGAGGAAGGTGGTTAGATCTGAAGACTGGAGATTTTGGAGGTTTCTTTGGGCTGTTGTTGTTCGATAGGGGAGGTCGTCTACGGTAAGGAGAAGCTAAGCCACCGTCGAAGGGTTCAGATCTACTCCCTACCGCCTATCTCTTCTCACATATGAGCCTGTATCTCTTCGACAATAGAAGCTCAGATCTTTTCTTCCTCTTCAAAGCTGTTCTACAGTGGCGGGATGGCAACGGATCTTGGATCACCATCTCCGTTTAACTCGCGTCGTCCAAGCTCGTCGGAGATCCTGTTTCGATGAGCATCCGCAATAACATGGACGGCGGCTCCAACTGTATTCTTCAGTTGAAGATTAGGGTAAACGAGTGCCGGTTTGATTCCGGTTCGTAATTAAACCCAAGTCAATTTTGATTTACACTTTTACTTGGTTTGATGTATGTGGTTTAGGCCTTTTGGAGATTGTAATGGGCCTAAATCTGGAAATAGTCCATTGAACATTTATTTATATAATTGAATACCTTTAAACAAAAAACGTTTAAATGTATTGTTTTTTTAATTTTCAGATTGTGTTTAGTTTATACGTTTCAAATTGCAAACGCAAAAATGCCACCCACACACACAAAAAAAAAAAGACGTTTGAGGTTAAATTAGGAGATGATGCGATTTCTTTAAAGCGCGGTCTCACACACGTGTAAAATATGTGTGTCAGTGAAAAAACAAAAAAGGCTGTGTCAGCTTGTCTTATTTCGAGAAATGTTTGTTTTGTTGCATTACAATTCGAATTATTGCTTTGACAAAAAAAAAATCGAATTATTGCATGTAGAAAAATTGAAATTGTCAAAGAAAATTATTGGCAATCCATGGTTCATAACATAAACAAATCAAATAATGTTTTTTTCCCTGATTAAATTAAAAAAAAAAGGTTATGGTGGCCGAGAGACTGAGGCAAAGTCTCACTTGCTAGTAGATGTCGAGTTTTGTGTTTTATGGCAGTGACCTAAACAAGTCTAACTGAACATGAATCGAATAGAATGTCGTCACATCCAAAAATTAATTTACAGACAACTCTACTGTTTATTACTTTGGGGGTTTTGGTACCTACTATTTTCGAATATTATTGTGGACAAGGAAAAGAAAACCAAAAAGAGCATATTACACAGTCTTTGTGTGTGTGTGTGCGCGCGTCCGCGCTAAAAGCGTATATTTTCTTTTGAAGAGATTCGACGAAAAAGCACAGGCTGAGAAAAAAGATAGGGTTCTACATTGAGATATATTAGAAAATTAGATTATAAATTTACAATTATTTTAATCAAATACGTAAAACAAAGAGAAATATGTATAATAAGAACAGAAGTTACGGGGGAAAGGGTGAAATTCCCACAATCAAGTTAGATTTTCTTCTGTTGCTGTTATTAACACCTTATTCGGAAATTTGTCTGCCGAGACTTAACCTAACTAGTTTATAAGAGACTTAACCTAACTAGTTTATCTTATAATAAGAAATGCATGCAGTCTGATTATCTCCAAGCATTAGTCAAAAGACATTCCAAACTTGAGTTAGGCAGTGTGATAGTGCAACATCTAGATGGGAAGATAAGTCCACATAGTAGCACTTCGGTGCGCTCCCCTCCAAGGTCGACCGGATCAGCCGATCGGGTATATCAAAAAGAAAAAAAAAAACAAAAATCACAAAATCCAATAATAAATGCTTTACGCCTCATATTACATAGAGATTTTCGGATCGTATTTTTTAATAATTTAGAGAGCAAGAACTGTTTCGAATGCTCTCTTTATATATTTTTTTTTATCTCACATTTAGATTTTAGTTTCAAGAAAGCTATATCTTTAGCAAGGTTTGATGTAGGCTCAATTTTGGATCTTGTAAGCTAACTGATCCTTAAAATTGAGAAGTGTTCTTTCAGTGGGTCATGCAAACAACTTAAAGATGTGTGTTTACTCACAGGTTTCAACAACAGTATACCATTTTTTTTAACGTATAGACCATGTTGAATGTTATGTTTGTTGAAGGGCTCGAGGTGAATGAAGCTTTGCAATTGATCGATAAAGTTCATGCAAGAGATAAATAAATCACTGAAACTTTAAAATAAACAGTTAATTAAAAAGAGTAGTAGTTGGACCGAAAGAAAATTAAAAAGAGTAGTAAGTTGAACTATGACACTAATAAATCGCAAGAAATAAATAGGCAATACACAAAACTATATAAATTTTGTAAGAAAAGAATTTTAAATAATATGTAGCTTATTGTTTGGACAGGCACATTTTTGGTACGACTCACTTTTTGCCCATATATCCTACTTAAATCGAGTTTAAGGGTCCGAATGGTGACCGCGGTTTTTTTTGTGCGGGAAAAACGGTTTTAAAGTGCGGTACGTATCAACTGCGGTACATGCAGTTTGCGGGACAAGTGCGGTTTATACAAAATAAGCGGTACAGAATGATATTTGATTGGTGAAAAAACTATTTGCGGTTCAGTATTAATTGTGTGATTGATAAAAAAAGGAAAAGCGGTGCGGATTACATATATTATAAATAAATTTATTAATAATTAGTATGTTTGTATATTATTGTATGTTATGAATTAATAATAAAAATAACTGTATTTATAAACCTTAAATACTATAGTTGAGCAAAAAGTATTTTTTTTTTGAAATATTAATAAAAAGCTCAACCATAAAAGATACAATTTTAAAAAAAAATTATCGTGTACTTTGATTTTCCCATAACATATTTGCAATATTGTCTCTTATTTGCGTCATAGCTTCTCCATCTGCTATATCTGTTACATCCATGTCACATGTATCATGCTCAAAATTTTGGTTGTTATTTGTCTCGGTCATTACATCTGCGAAATCTGCATCCGAGAAATTTGTAATCCTAATGAAATTATGTAGTCCCACTGTAGCCATTACCACTCTTTTTTGAATATGAACATTATATCTTGGAAAATCAGAAAGTATCCTCCACTTCTTTTTCCGAACTCCAAACGTTCTTTCAATAACATACCGTAAAGATGCATGACATCGGTTAAACAATTCATGTTTATTCCTTGGAGGAGGATCAGAATAAAATTGGGACATATGATATCTCACAACTCGATTTGGTGATGATCTATAAGGAGCAAAAAATCCTTGTTTGTTTGGATAGCCAGAGTCAAAGAGATAATACTTCTCTAATGGAGGCAAAGGAAACTCGGTAAACTTTGTTGTGCCATTTGCCCCATTGTCGATAACCAGGACCCCAACAACCAAGTGGATTTTGCCCTCCTAAATTATTACCCACAAATGATGGACTACCAGATGATAGACCTCATGAATCCAGACTCCCAAATGAATGACCTGAGCTTAACTGTTTTGGCACATCTTGGTTGTTCCGTGAAACACCAGTTATAGCTTATAATAATTGCAGCTTATCTTCGTCATCGCTTCCTGCTATGACAATAAAATACTTACGCCAAAAAACTAACTCCTTAAATGCGTTAATGCATGCCCAATAAAATTTTGTGTACTTGGGTAGGTCTAGCGCAGTGAATATTGCTTCCGCTTTTTTAAATTCATCATAATCATCTTGGTCAAAACCACCAGGACGAAGTTGTTGAAAACTTTGTCGTTGAAATTCTCTGTACCCAGCGATGGTGTCTTGTATAGTTGTTTCAAATGATTGTCGCCTACGATTTCTTTGTGAACCACTTCCAATAGAAACTCAGGAGCTTCCACCAGATCTTTGTATGTTACTCCCACATCTAGCAATCGACTGCAAATTTAGTCTACTTCGTTGTTGGGTTCTGGGAGCGGAGTGTTGTAAGGTTTCATCGTCATCAATAGTAACACGATAAACTTCTTCTTCTTCTTCTTGCGTCTCCGGAACTTGTGTTTGTGGTTCGTCATCACTATCGGCATCTGAGTCATAATGATTCTCATCTCCATCTCCATGCTCGTTAAGCAATTGTTCTCTTCTTTGACGAGCGGAGTGTTGAGATTGTGATGGAACATCATGTAATGCCAGACATCGTTTCATCACGTCCCAAAACTCAGGCGGCTTTCGGTTCAAGCTTTTTGTTAATTTGCAGCCCTAAAATTAAAGTGGATTAGTTTAAAAATCTAAATTTTTATACATAAGTTTATATGTAGAAGGATAATGTGTACTTACAAACTCTTGGTCCGCCCACCATGATTCAGATGCATATATCATAGATGTATCAGGATCAACCGTTATTCCAGTTTTATGCATAAGAACATTCCACCTTTTATAGTTTTTTGAATTCATCCAGCTTGTTTTTGAAAAACCATAAGTTATATCCATGTTGAACGATTGATTGAACTTTTGAATTAATCCACTTTAATTAATGCTTCGTCAAACAATTGAATTAATATTTTTTCCTGGATATGCGACCATTTGTACTTGTCTTTGTTCTACATATATCATTTATACAATATTAATTATTATGTAAATTTTAACTAATAAAATATTTTCTAAAAAGGCAAAACATAGATTTACCTGTATGGTTGTTTCTGTAGGAGGAGTTGTAATTTCACTTGGATTTGCTCGTCTGGATGGATTTATATTTCGTCGACGATTAGACGACATATCTACATTCATTATAATTAAACAATATGTTATAATATTCACTAAAAATACGTTTCGGAACATATAGACATCATACTTAAATTTAATATTTGAATACAACTATTTTTACGTTATTTGATAAAGTTATTAAATTGTTAACAAAAATAAAATATCTTTCCAAAAAATACAATCGTAACTTTTTTTTTGAAAACCAGTTACTTATATAAAAAGGAGAGCTATAATGGCTGTAAATAATAAATATTATAATTTTTATATATACCTAGGCATATATGTGTGTTATGATAATACATATATATATATATATATATATATATTTGCACATGAGATCTTATGATAAAATTTACATAATAAGGATGAGAGTTTCCGCTTGTGTATTGATTATCGGGGTCTCAACCGGGTCACTGTGAAGAACAAGTACCCTTTTCCGAGGATCGATGAGTTGTTGGATCAGTTGAGAGGTGTTACTTGGTTCTCCAAGATAGATCTGGCGTCGGGTTATCATCAGATCCTGATAGATGAGGCATATCCTGATAAATCTGACTGCTTTCAGGATGAGGTATGGGCATTTTGAGTTTGTGGTGATGCCTTTTTGTTTGACAAATGCAAAAGCAGCGTTTATGAGGTTGATGAACAACGTGTTTCAGGAATTTTTGTACATGTCTGTCATCATTTTCATCGACGATATTCTGGTTTTCTCTAAGAGTCCTGAGGAGCATGCAGTGCATTCGAGAGCAGTTCTGGAGAAGCTGCGTGAGCAGAAGTTGTTTGCTAAGTTGAGCAAGTGTAGTTATTGGCAGCGTGAGATGGGTTTTCTGGGTCACATAGTTTCTACAGATGGGATTTCTGTAGATCTGGAGATGATTCAGGCTATCAGGGATTGACCTAGACCGCAAAATGCCACAAAGATCAGGAGTTTCATCGGGTTGGTAGGCTATTACAGGAGGTTTGTGCAGGGCTTTGCAAGCGGAGCATATCCTGTGACTAAGTTGACATCGAAGAATGTTTCTTTTGGGTGGTCACATGAGTGCAAGGACGAATTTGCAAGCCTAAAGTAGATGTTGTCTACTACTCCAGTTTTTGGCTTTGCCTGAGCAGGGAGAACCCTATGTGGTTTATGCAGATGCATACAGAGTGGGTTTGGGATGTGTGTTGATGCAGCATGGGAAGGTGATTGCCTATGCTTCGCGGCAGATGCGGAAGCATGAGGACAACTATCCTACTCATGACTTGGAGATGGGTGCTGTGGTTTTTGCCCTGAAGATTTGGAGATCTTATCTTTATGGTGCAAAGGTACATGTGTTTATAGATCATAAGAGCCTGAAGTACATATTCACTCAGCCCAAGCTGAACTTGAGGCAGAGGCGGTGGATGGAGCTGGTGGCGGATTATGATCTGGAGATAGCCTATCATCCTGGTAAGGCTAACTTGGTTGCAGATGCTTTGAGTCGGAAGCGGGCGGCTTCGGCTCAGGAGCAGGATATGGATTCTCTGGTAGGAGAGATCAGTGCATTGAGCTTGTGTGCAGTTTCTCAAGAGCCGTTGGGTTTGGTTGCAGCTGACAGAGCAGATTTGTTGAGCAGAGTGCGGTTGGCTCAGGAGTCGGATTTGGGGCTGGTGAATGCCTCAGAGGATGTTGATTCAGAGTATCATGTTTCGGCTAATGGTACTATTCTGGTGCATGGGCGGATCTGTGTGCCCAAGGATGAGGAGTTGAGGCAGGAGATTCTGAGAGAGGCTCATGCTAGCATGTTCTCTATTCATCCATGAGCGACTAAGATATACCGAGATCTCAAGAGGTACTATCACTGGGTCAGGATGAAGAAGGACATGGCTAGTTGGGTTGCGAGGTGTGTTGTGTGTTAGTTACTGAAGGCTGAGCATCAGGTACAAGGTGGTTTGCTGAAGAGTCTTCCCATTCCAGAGTGGAAGTGAGATATGATTACTATGGACTTCGTGGTAGGTTTGCCAGTGTCCAGGACGTTTGATGCTATTTGGGTCATTGTGGACCGGTTGACTAAGTCGGCACATTTTCTGGCCATTAAGAAGACTGATGGAGCACCGGTCTTGGCTAAGAAGTATGTGAAGGAGATAGTCAAGTTGCATGGTGTGCCAGCGAGTATTGTGTCTGATAGGGATTCCAAGTTCACTTCGGTGTTCTGGAGGGCATTTCAGGCAGAGATGGGCACTAAGGTGTATATGAGTACAACTTATCATCCCCAGACAGATGGACAGTCAGAGAGGACGATCCAGGCGTTGGAGGATTTGCTAAGGATGTGTGTGCTGGATTGGTGTGGCCATTGGGCAGATCATTTGAGCTTGGTAGAGTTTTCTTATAACAATAGTTACTAGGCGAATATTGGCATGGCACCTTATGAGGCTTTGTATTGGAGGTCGTGTCGTACATCGTTATGCTGGACTCAGGTGGGGGAGAGGAGCATGTACGGGGCAGATTTTGTTCAGGAGACCTCAGAGAAGATTCGGGTTCTCACGCTGAACATGAAGGAAGCTCAGGATCGGCAGAGGAGTTATGCCGATAGGAGGAGGAGAGATCTTGAGTTTCAGGTTGGAGATAGAGTGTTCCTCAAGATGGACATGTTGCAGGGTCCGAACAGGTCATTGACTGAGACTAAGTGGAGTCCGAGGTATATGGTNATTCTCTGGTAGGAGAGATCAGTGCATTGAGCTTGTGTGCAGTTTCTCAAGAGCCGTTGGGTTTGGTTGCAGCTGACNAGGTATATGGTTCCGTTCAGAGTGATTGAGCGAGTTGGACCAGTGGCATATAGGCTGGAATTACCTGAGGTTATGCGAGCATTCCATAAGGTTTTCCATGTGTCTATGTTTCGGAAGTGTCTCTGTGAATATGATCGGTTGTTGGCTAAGATCTCTGAGGATCTTCAGCAAAACATGACGTTGGAGGCGAGACCAGTGAGGGTGCTCGAGAGGAGGATCAAGGAACTTCGGAAGAAGAAGATTCCTTTGATTGGAATCCTTTGGGACTGTGATGGTGTTTGAGGGGAAGTTTCCTGAAATAGAAGTTTCTGTAAGTGGGAAGTTTCCAGAAGTGGAAAGTGCTAAAAAATTGAAAGTTTTATGTGAGTTAGAATTTGTCAATTTTTAGTGGTTGTGAGCCTTGAAGAGGCTAGTTTGGCCTTAGCGGCGGACCATGGGTCATTGTGTGTCGTGTGCGGCGGTTTTGCGAGACGTGTGTGGCCTTTGTGGCGGGCTGTTTATCTATTGTGTGGCCTTTGTGGCGGGCAATTTAGCCATTGTGTGGCCTTTGTGGCAGGCTGTTTAGCTATTGTGTGGCCTTTGGGGCAGGCTGTTTAGCCATTGTGTGGCCTTTGTGGCGGACTGTTTAGCCAATTGTGTGGCCTTTGTGGCGGGCTGTTTAGCCAGAGTGCATGTTTATGCGGTCCTTCGGGACAGATGGTCTATGTGACGGTCCTTCGGGACGAGTGGTCTTGGTGGCGGTCTTGTTTAGGACATTTGTTTGGCCTTTGTGGCGGTCCTGTTTAGGACATTTGTTTGGCTTTTGTGGTGGTCCTGTTGAGGACATTTGTTGGGCCTTTGTGGCGGTCCTGTTTAGGACATTTGTTTGGCCTTTGTGGTGGCCCGTGAGGCAGTGAGATGATCCTTGTGTGGTCATGAGGTATTCCAGTGAGGGGATATTTGGTGGGTAGGACATTGTGTTGTCTTACGCGAGCCACCAGAAAGGAAACCTGGATAGGGATATGACTCAGACGTGTTCAGAATTGTTTGCTCACGACTCTTGGGGGACTTTGGTTCTCCTAGTACCTTCATATTCTAAGACTTTGTGGCTTGGGAGTGTGGTTGGTATATCGATTTCGGATGACGATCCGGGGGCACGCTGTAGGGTGGCAACCCGAGAGACGAGTATTGGACTTCCTTATATATATTATGGCATGTGGGCTTAGGCCCGATGAGGAGCCAATATTATGGCATGCAGGCTTCGGCCTGATGAGGAGCCAATAAAAACTCAGGGTTTAGGCCTGTGAGTAAAGGAAAGTCTAAAAGTCGAGAGCAAATAATGCCTGGAGCGTAAGTCTATCGCCTAGAGGTGACCTTTCGTGGATTGGTCAGAGGAGTGCGGGCCGTGGAGACGGTTGCACGGGAGTACTTGACTGATGGTTGTTCGAGATTCGCGGATGAATCTATGTTAGTGGGGGAGAATTGTAACGCCCGTGAACCAAAACTCTGCGTTTTGGGGGTGGGTGTCGATCGACACCCATGGTGGTGTCGCTCGACACCAAGGTTTTCTGGGTTGAGCAGTTCGATTTAATTATCGATTTGGACCAGTTTGATTTAAGGAAACCATTTGAACCAAGGTTTCAAAAGGAGAAAACGACCTAGCGTCGTGTTTTGTTTTGTCTCACGCCGCTTTGAGAGAAAACAAACAGAGAAAACTGTTCTTGAGGTTCTAGAGAGAGATTGTGAGATTTGAAGGCGTTTTTGGAGAGATCTTGCTGTGAGAGTGAAGATCCAAGGCTAGGAACGTGGTGGGAAGGTTTTTGTGGTGGTCGCTTTGTCTTTTGGGCTTAGATCTCATTGTTGGCTAAGGTGAGTGCATGACCATGGCTTATCTAAGCTAAGATCTCTGTTTCTGTGATATTGTGTGTTGTTTGATTGTTTGTTTTGGTAGTTTGTGAGTTTTTCGTAGGTCTTGAGGCTTGGATTCGTTCCTGGGATTGTGTGGGACGAAGAGGAGAAGTTTGGAGGCGAGATTTGGAGGTTCTGTTCGAAGGAAATCACTGCTCGACAGTGGTGTCGGTCGACACCAACGCGAGGACGGCTCGGAAACTTGGCGAGTGCCGGTTGACACCATGTGGAGGTGTCGGTCGACACCGTTAGGGTTTTGGGGGTGTTGAGCAGGTGTCGGTCGACACCCAAGTGGTGTTGGTCGACACCAGATGTCCAGTATCGGTCGACACCTTATGGTATCGGTCGACACCCTTCTGACAGTAACCGGATCGTCTCGGGTCACTTGTGCATGTTCCTGGTTTGTTTTATTGTTTTTGTTTGTGGCATGAGAGATTTTATTGCTTGTGTGTCTAGCCAAGTAGATGGGAGGATTGTCTCACTGAGTATTTATCAAATCCTCATGCATCTCAATTTGTGTTTGTGGTGCAGGTAAAGGCAAAGTGTGATCGTGGAATCAAGGCAATGAAGAGGAAGATGTTCTAGGGACTCGATTGTATGTTGTCTGGCATTGCTAGGTTGCTAGAGTTGGGTCATTAGAAACATTGCTAGGTTGTTGTTTCTATGTTTCCTGTTGGTTGAATTATTGGAGATTGGTTATGTTATAATAATGGTTTATTACTGGATATTTATTGGTTATTGGTATTGGTTATTTCCGTTGTTGGTTGTGATTGTGGTTAGGTGGCTAGTGGGTATAAGACCACTAGTTGTAGTTTATATATATTATTATTATTTATTATTAAAAAAAACAAAAAAAACGGGTCAGGTCGTTTCAATATGTTATTCAAATTTTTTCATCACAATTTTTCGTTCTAATAGGTGTGTATATATAAATAGTTATATCTTTTGAACTCTCTATATATTTGTCTCTTCATCAATAACTAACAAATCATTGTTCGTTGAAACAAAATTTTCATTTTATGTTGAATCTAAACAATTTGAATATTAATATATAATATACAATGTTATTTTATAATCTAACTAAAATTTAATAAAACTTACTATAGAATTTACATTTGTGTCTATTTATCGTAACTTTTCATTAAAAACTATTTTAATACTTTTCATTAAATTTTTTTTTTTTTTTTCTAAAATACTTCCCCCGCGACATCGCGGGGGGGTCTGAATCCTAGTATAAATAGTAGTAGGATAAATTAACTTTAATTTCTTATCCGAATAAAATATCATAAATTAATTAATCGGACGCATGAACTAATCGATGTATAAGCCACTATAATAGTTGAACAAAAATTGAGAGTGTAGATGGTTTTGGTCGTTTAAATGTCTTACAACTCATATTTATAACATATAATATAGTACATTATCTATATTATCCATATTGTTATTTTATATTCCACAAATATTTTCCTTTTTATAACTTAAGTTTTTATCACTTTACTTTTATCCATTTAAATTAGTCTTTCATATGAAAATTACAAAATTTAGACTTATACATCGTAAATATTTTAAATCAATTTTCATGTAACTTTTTACTAACGTGGACATCCTAAATAAAAGTACATCTCACAATACATATGTGAGTGCAAAAATTACTCTTAATACAATATCTATATCTTCACGTCCCATAAAAAATATTATATCTAAATAGGATTACTAACTATCTTTAAAATGATAGGGTTATCGTTTTATATTCAATCCAATGCTTACACGTATGAGTAAAACGGATATGATATCTGAGAGTCAACCAAATCTAAAGCTAATGAGCAAGCAATGAAACAAAACCCTAATGGGTAGAAGTACCTTTCATTTCTTATATAAACACCTCATGCCAGCAAAATAAAACACAAAACAAAGATAGTGAAAATGAAGTATTTGCTTATAGAAAACGAAGCATCGAGAAAAAGAAGCTTCATCAAACGGAAAAAAGGGATGATGAAGAAACTTGCTGAGCTGTCGACTCTCTGTGACGTCAAGATGTGTGCGGTTATCTACAGTCCGTATACCCCAGACCCTGAGGCTTGGCCATCAAGAGAAGGCGCGGAGAAAGTGTTATCAGATTTTATGGAGGTTCCGATGGACGATCGGAATAAGAGGATGGTGGATCAAGAAGGTTTTCTGCGTAAGAGGATTGCTAAAGAGGAAGCGGAATTGCAAAAATTGCGTACTGAAAACCAAAATTTTGAGATGCAAAATATGATGTTTGGTTGCCTTAAAGGAGAGATTGATGTGCACAAGCTTGGTGAGAAGAATCTTCAGGATTTAAGTTCTTTTGTTGATACTTATATCGACAAGCTTACTTACAGGATGCAGAATTTTATGGAGAATGGTGCATCTTCTTCTCGTTTACCTCCTTCTGTTGTTGCAGATGCAGTTGCTGTCCCAGTTGGAGATTATGATCACATGAATCAAAATCAAGATCAGCAGAAATCGATTCAACGCCAAAGTGATTTTCTTATTGATCTTTTTCGAAAGATTCCACAGAAAATTCATCAATACAATATGAATTTGAATCTGGATTTGAATCTGAATCTGAATTCGAACCAAAATATTATTTTGGATTTGAATCAAATTCCTAATGTTGAAGAAGATGAAGAACCCATGGGCTCGAACCATCACCAACCTAAAACTGATGGTCTCGCTATCAACGCTGCTGATATTGGTGCTCCTAATACCACCAACAAGTGACTTAGAGTTAAAAATGGAGTTGTTTTTTTCTTCTGAGTGAAATATTTAATCGTTTGTAATTGTGCTTTCGTCATTTGAAAAAACAAAACTTCTAAGTGATATCTTTTTGGTTTTTATTTTCTTTTTGTAATAATAATAAAAGGTTTTGCTTTTGATGTCGTTTTAATGTAATTTTGATTACTAGTTCTAAGTTTTGCTTGGAAAAATCTTAATTTTATTTTAAAAAATTTAGTCATATCCAAGAAAAAAACCTAGCTAGTAGATTCGTTTCACTCGTACGTTCGGTTCATCAATTCAATGTGAAATAAAAATAGTAGAGAAGTTTTTTTTAGCATATTTGGCTACTGATGTGATTCCTACATATTGTCGAGAACTATATTCTAATATCATATAAAGAACTTTTATATAGCACCACAAACCCACATATTCTGAACCTCAATCTCTATCCACACAATTTGGAAGTTGAAATCCAGTTTTCTCCTAATTCGAAAGTTTGAATCATTGGTCCCCCATCAAGGTTGGTTTACACGATTTATAACAAAAAATTGAGATCACACCAAAAACTGAATTAAGTAAACCAAATTGTGACCTGATTCGAGTTATTCACAACCCGAAATATATACCCAGTTAGAAGAATCTCCAAATTGAAAATTTTAGAACCATAGTTTTGAGTTTCTCTCTTGAACATATTCAATTTTCTCTTTTCAACATCTAAGCTCTGATATGAGCAATTCATCTGGATCTGCAAGTGGAACATCAAATGTTCAACAAAGAAGAAGATTTATGGGTGTGCCAAAGTGAGCTGGTATTGTGGTGTTGATTTCAAAGTCGGCTCCCAATCCTGACCACCGCTTATTAAACTTTGATTCTAATTCTCTGTGCTTTATAGCTTATCAATGATAATCACAATTTCAAGTGATTTGACGAATCATTGTTGGATGAGATCGAGAGATGAGCTGTCATGCATCCTGGACTGTGCGATACATCCATCCCCATCAAATCTAAATGCAATCTTCGTTTTATCATACCTGGACTGCGCGATGTCGCATCCAGTCTTGAGAGCATGGCTGAGTACAACATCCTTAAAGGCAATGGCGTTGAAGAACTTCTGGTGATAGTACAAAGTCCCATCTCCACTTATGATGTTGTTACACTTTTTCTCCCGACCAGCTTCGCCATCTTCATTATTCTCACTGTCCGGATACTCATCGTGAAAGATCGAAGGTTCGTCTCTAAACTCCATTACAACTTTCTCGATTTCAAACGCATCTCGCTTCCTTGGATCTTTAGCTTCAGGTTCATCGTCTCGTATCAGATGACCTTATCATCTTTCCTTTGGCGGACCAGACCCAATATCCTCTTAATGAATGACTACAACATTCGTCTCCAGCTCAATCGAACCCATCATTGCAACCTTCGACTCTAGATCAATTGGGATTTTTTTTTGTTGCTGGGGTTCTAGGTTTTCCTCCGATTTGGGGATTTTTATGTTTTGGGGATTTTAGGCTTAATAGGTATTGTTAAAACTTAAACGGGTTGATTCGAGTTTATTTCTGGGGTTAATTTGGTTTAGTTTTATTGTCACACAGTTAATATATCTTCCATCACCGCAAACCAATGCTAAACCACGATTTTGATATTATGGGGGACCGAGGATTCGAACTTTCAAATGATGGGAAAATTGGATTTCAACTTCCAAATTGTGTGGACAGAGATTGAGGTTCAGATTTTGTGGGTTTGTTGTAGAGATCATTTTCCCGATAAGAACAACTCGTTATTCCAATTTTTTTTGTTCTTGCATCTCTTGTTCTTATTGTTTCTCTAACTACATGAGATTGCTCATATGTGTACTCAATCGACCAAGAGATTAAACTAGGCTTCACACAATTGACATTTCTCTTGTCTCTACAACCAAACTCCACTTTGGGACAAAAGGTTTTTATCTTACAATCTCTTGATGCATCAACCTCTTCATCTCTCACATGTGCTTTTCCCTCTCAATCTCTCATGCACCTTGTAATAGGCTCTATACACATCCAACATGCAGTCCTCCTGTAGCCAACACACCACAATCCAACAATATTCAATTCGTTTTCATATGTTATTTTAAATGTCATACCATTACAAATAAATTTATGACCATTGTAAATAATTTTGATATATTAAGGCATTAAACCAAATTATTGTTAAAACTAGTGTAAATATCATTTTCATCAATATATTTTTTAGCCACACCAACAAAACTCTTTAAAACTTTAGCTGGAACATATCATTTTCGTCAACAGCTTCAAAGATTTCATCTACTGTTCNCCCCCCCCCCCCGCCAAACCAGTCTTTCTAAAAAACTCTCCATGATTTTCCATACATATCATCCTTTAGTTAAACCAAAATTAAAGCATCTAATGAAACCTTAATGATTTGAGAATAAAAACATTTTCTAAATATATTAAAGATGTAAATTCTATTAGAAAAAAACATGAATTAGGAAAAGAATATCACCAGAAAGCTCAAAATCAAGCCATATAGAAGGAAATCAAGAAAGAGAACTCATAAGATAATTTCTAAGGTTTCTTTGCAAAATAGTATATTTTCAAAACTTAACTGGATTTAGTACCTATACTATTTATAATTATAGAAATAGGTAGGTTTTACTATTTTTGTAATAGAAGAGTTGTGTGATAATCGAGAAAGTGATGTAAAGTGTAGTGTGTGAAATTACAAAAGGGTACATTTTCAAAACTTAACTGGATTTAGTACATATATTATTTATAATTAGAGAAATAGGTAGGTTTTACTATTTGTGTAATAGAAGAGTTGTGTGATAATCGAGGAAGTGATGTAAAGTGTAGTGTGTGAAATTACAAAATGGTAGTTATACAGAAATACAAAAATATAAATATTTTTAATTTATTCATATTTAATATACTTTTTATTAGTTGTACAGATGAAAATGTATATGTTAATATACATGTGTACACTAAATGAGTTGCACAACTTAACATATATGTATTATTATTCATTTGTAAACTTAATAAATTGTACGAATTACATATGTACTTTTAATGAGTTGTAGAAATAAAAATTTATGAAATTTATTTTACATAAAAAAAAAAACAAATTGTCAAACAAAATGGATATCAAATAGTAGATGCTAAAATATACTCCCTTCGTTTCAAAATATAAGATGTTCTAACTAAAAGCAGGCAGATTAAAGCATGTTTATTTTTAAAAAGTTCAACCAATCAGAAACAATATTACATAATATTAAATATTAAATGAAACTAAAAGTTGCATAGTAATTTGAAAACATACTATATTATTAAAAAAAAAAATTCTCTAAAACATCATATATTATGAAACAGAGGGAGTGCAATTTTTATACCTAAAATGTTTTTCAAAAAATTTATATTGATTAGTATTTTAGTTATTATATTCAAAGGGTAATGTAATAAATAATAAAAATATTTAATTTTAATAGCATACTTGAATATAAAAGTTTTTTTTTAAAGTTTAGAAAGTAATGTAAATAGTAGTGGATAGTGAAAAGTGATTATTTTGTAAATTATAAATAGTGAAGCTACTAATTAAGTTTTAAAAAGGTACTTTGCAACTTTTCCCTAATTTCTAATTTCTTCCCCAGCTGCAAACATTTTTTTCTTTTGCAAAATAATCACTGAGTAAAATCTATTGAAGAAATCTACTCTTGAAGCAAGGAGGACAAGATTGAGACACTTGTTGGAGCAATGCCATGTGCACGTTCCGAGTTGGTGATACAACATTCCTTACCATTGCTACTATTGTTGTGCTTATGCTGCATCAGTTAAGGTAATTTGATTGATTTGTTTGGGTTGTTTCTAACTAAACTTGATTCTAATTCTCTGTGCTTTATTGCTTATCGATGAGAACCACTTCAAGTGAGTTGACGAAGCATTGTTGGATGAGATCGAGAGATGAGCTGTTATGCATCCTGGACTGTGCGATACATCCATCCCCATCACATTTAAATGCAATCTTCGTTTTATAATACCTAGACTGTGCGATGTTTCATCCAATCTTCAGAGCATGATTGAGTACAACATCCTTAAAGGCAATGGCGTTGAAGAACTTCTGGTGATAGTACAAAGTCCCATCTCCACTTATGATGTTGCTACACTTTCTCTCCCGACCAGCTTCGTCATCTTCATCAGTCTCACTGTCCGGATACTCATCGTGAAAGATCGAAGGTTCGTCTCCAAACTCCATTACAAATTTCTCGATTTCAAACGCGTCTCGCTCCCTTGGATCTTATCTTCAGGTTCATCGTCTCGTATTGGATGACCTTATCCTCCTTCCTCTGGCGGACCAGACCCAATATCCTCTTAATGAATGACTACAACATTCGTCTCCAACTCAATTGAACCCATCATTGCAAACTTCGACTCTAGATCAATTGAGAATTTTTTGTTTCTAAAGTTCTAGGTTTTCCTTTGATTTGAGGATTTTTATGTTTTATGGATTTTAGGCTTGATAGGTATTGTTAAATGGGTTGATTCGAGTTTATTTCTGGGTTAATTTGGTTTAGTTTTATTTTCACGCGGTTAATAGATCTTCCAGCACAACAAACCAATGCTAAACCACGATTTTGACATTATGGGGGGACCGAGGATTCGAACTTTCAAATTATGGGGAAATTGGATTTGAACTTCCAAATTGTGTGGACAAAGATCGAGGTTAAGATTTTGTGGATTTGTTGTACATATCGTTTACCCGTTAAGAACAACTCGTTATTCCAATTCTTTTTTTGTTCTTGCATCTCTTGTTCTTATTGTTTCTCTAACTCCATGAGATTACTCATATGTGTACTCATTCGAGCAAGAGATTAAACTAGGTTTCACACAATTGACAATTCTCTTGTCTCTACAACCAAGCTCCACTTTGGGACAAAAGGTTTTTATCTTACAATCTCTTGATGCATCAACCTCTTCATCTCTCACATGTGCTTCTCCCTCTCAATCTCTCATGCAGCTTGTAATAGGCTCTATACACATCCAACATGCAGTCCTCCTATAGCCAACACACCACAATCCAACAATATTCAATTTGTTTTCATATGTTATTTTAAATGTCATACCATTACAAATAAAATTATGACCATTGTGAATAGTTTTGATATATCAAGGCATTAAACCAATTTATTGTTATATTGAAAAACAGGTTTATGTTATATATGATCCATGTCCAAATTCTTTTTAATATGCCAAGAAAATAACTTGTTTGGTTAAAACTAGTGTAAATATCATTTTCATCAACATATCTTTTACCGACACCAACAAAATTCTTTAAAACTTTGGCTGGAACATATCATTTTCCTTAACAGCTTCGAAGATTTCATCTACTGTTCCCCCCCCCCCACCCCTAAAACCGGTCTTTGTAAAAAAACTCCCCATGATTTTCCATACATACCATCCTTTAGTTAAACCAAAATTAAAGCATCTAAAAAACCTTAATGATTTGAGAATAAAAACAATTTCTAAATATATTAAAGATGTAAATTCTATTAGAAAAACATGACTTAGGAAAAGAATATCACCAGAAAGCTCACAATCAATCCATATAGAAAGAAATTAAGAAAGAGAACTCATAAGATAATTTCTAAGGTTTCTTTGCAAAATAGTACATTTTGAAAACTTAATTGGATTTAGTACATAAACTATTTATAATTACAGAAATAGGTAGGTTTTACTATTTGTGTAATAGAAGAGTTGTGTGATAATTGAGAAAGTGGGTAAAGTGTAGTGTGTGAAATTACAAAAGGGTAGTTGCATCTGTACTACTCATCTAGTGTACAAAAATACAAAAATATAAATATTTTTTAATTTATTCAAATTTAATATACTTCATATTAGGTGTACGGATGAAAATGTATATATTAGTATACATATGTACACTAAATGAGTTGTACAACTTAACATATATTTATTATTATTTATCCGTGCACTTAAGAAATTGTACGAATTACATATGTACTTTTAATGAATAGTACAAATAATTATTTATGAAATTTAATTTACATAATAAAAACAAATCGTCAAACAAAATGGATATCAAATAGTAGATGCTAAAATATACTCCCTCCGTTTCAAAATATAAGATGTTCTAACTAAAAGCACGCATATTAATGTGTGTTTATTTTTAAAAAGTTCAACCAATCAGAAACAATACTGCATAATATAAAATATTAAATTAAACTAAAAGTTGCGTAGTAATTTGAAAACATACTATATTATGAAACAAAAAAATCCTCTAAAACATCATATTTTATGAAACGGAGGGAGTACAATTTTCATACCTAAATTTTTTTGAAAACAAATATAGATTGATTAGTATTTTGGATTTAGATTATAGGGGTAACGTAATAAATAAAAAAAAATTATTTTAATAGCATACTTGTAAATATTTTTTTTTTTAAAGATTAAAAAGTAATGTAAATAGTAGTGGATAGTGAAAGGTGGTTTTTTTTTTTTTTTTGACAAAGTGAAAGGTGATTATTGTGCAAATTATAAATAGTGAATCTATCAAGTTACTAATTAAGTTTTAAAAATGTGCTTTGCAACTTTTCCCTAATATCTAATTTCTTCCCCAGCTGCAAACATTTTTTTTTTTGCCAAATAATCATAGAGTAAAATCTATTGAAGAAATTTACTCTTGAAGCAAGGAGGACAAGATTGAGACACTTGTTGGAGCAATGCCATGTGCACGTTCCGAGTTGGTGATACCAGATTCTTCATTTGCTAACCAGAGACATTTGCTTTTCTTTTCAAGTTAATGGACAAAACCGATCCCGTTCTTGATCAATGCCTCGTATGATTGTTTTGTCAATGAGACATCTGGTCATATTGATCACTTAAGACTTAAAATTAGGTATATATGTGCAAAGTGCTTCCTTGTGCATTAATGTTTTGGTATTACTTTAAAATCACAAAGAACTTTGGTAATGAGATTTATAGTATCATGAATATTAAGGAATGATGATAAAATTATGAAAAAGCTTGCAGAAGTGGAAGATAGAAACTGTCACACAAGATATAAACTTATAAATTTAATCATAGAGTTGCATAAATTATATAGTATTATTCTAAGGGACAGAAAAAATCAATAGATTGTTACAAAGACATGAGAGTCTTGACGTGATTGGGGAAAGAAAAGAGCGTACACAGACGTTTGTTTCCAAGTCCATTCTTAAACCTAAAGTCTTCATCCGCGATTCCTTTAAACTCGACTCGTCTCAAGCTATTTCTCCCCAGATCAAAATATAAAATAACAAACGATTTAAGAAACGTGCGTATGACATAAATAAACTCACCAGCATCCGTGACACCATAGATTTTGTAAACTTTTTTCAAACTCCTAATAAAAGGTGTAGGAAAATGTTTACAAGACCATCGACTTTGCTCTGCATCCATCACATTGTGAAACCATCATCCTTAAAATTGAGAAGTGTTCTTTCAGTGGGTCATGCAAACAACTTAAAGATGTGTGTTTAACACACAGGTTTCAACAAAAGTATACCATTTTTTTAACGTAGACCATGTTGAATGTTATGTTTGTTGAAGGGCTCGAAGTGAATGAAGCTTCGCAATTGATCAATAAAGTTCATACAAGAGATAAAAAAATAACTGAAACTTTAATCAAAAATAAACACTTAATTAAAAAGAGTAGTAAGTTGAACTATGACACTCTAATATATCGTCAAGAAATAAATAGGCAATACACATAACTATATAAATTGTGTAAGAAAAGAATTTTAAATAATATGTAGCTTATTGTTTGGGCCGGCACACTTTTGGTCCGAATTTTAAATAATATGTAGCTTAAAATCGAGTCTGAGACGTACTAGTATGTGAACATTGATTACTATAAACGTACATAGGTGTGGAGATTTTTTTTTTTTTTTGGTGTTAGTTAATCTCTTTCGTCGTCTGACATCCAAAACCACCAGTTGTTAGGACTAGTCGATGAGTACTGTTTTGCTTGAGATTCAAATTTGAAACAAGACATCCAAAAACTTTATTTTGTAATGAATTCGTTTGCTACCTATCTTTAGCTTCACTGGTTGGAGGCAAACTCGTGTAATGTTTCTAAATACCTTTTTTCCTAATTTTCTGTAGTTTTTTTTTTTTATGTTTTATGTCTAATTGAATTGTACCACTTGTGGAATCAGAGAAACGAAACTACGTTTATGTGTGATATTTATTGAATGGAGGAACTGAAGTAATTAAGACATACAAATCTTAATATTGTACTTAAAGTAGAAATGGATCTATGAACGTTATTGGGTTCTTTTAAAAATTACACTTAACACAAATTGACTAATATAAGTAGTAGGAGGATAAATTAACGTTACTTTTTTTTATCTGAATAAAATATCATAAATTAATTAATCAGACGCATAAACTAATCGATGTATAAGCCACTATAATAGTTGAACAAAAAGTGAGAGTGTAGATGGTTTTGGTCGTTTAAATGTCTTACAACTGATATTTATAACATATAATATAGTACATTATCTATATTATTATTTTCTCTTCCACAAATCTTTTCCTTTTCATAGCTTAATTTTTTATCACTTTACTTTTATCCATTTAAATTAGTATTTAAAATGAAAAAAATTTAGATTTATACATCGTAAATATTTTTAATCAATTTTCATGTAACTTTTTACTAACGTGGACATCCTAAATAAAAATACAACTCACAATACTTATGTGAGTACAAAAATTACTTTTAATACAATATCTCTATCTTCATGTCCGATAAAAAGTATTATATCTAAATAGGATTACTAACTATCTTTAAAATGATAGAGTTATCATTTTATATTCAATCAAATGCCTACACGTAGGAGTAAAGCGGATATGATATCTGAGAGTCAACCAAATCTAAAGGTAATGAGCAAGCAATGAAATAAATCCCTAACGGGTAGAAGTACCTTTCATTTCCTATATAAACACCTCATGCCAACAAAATAAAACACACAACAAAGATAGTGAACATGAAAAGAAAAATGAAGTATTTGCTTATAGAAAACGAAGCATCGAGAAAAAGAAGCTTCATCAAACGGAAAAAAGGGATGATGAAGAAACTTGCTGAGCTGTCGACTCTCTGTGACGTCAAGATGTGTGCGGTTATCTACAGTCCGTATACCCCAGACCCTGAGGCTTGGCCATCAAGAGAAGGCGCTGAGAAAGTGATATCAGATTTTATGGAGGTTCCGATGGACGATCGGAATAAAAGGATGGTGGATCAAGAAGGTTTTCTGCGTAAGAGGATTGCTAAAGAGGAAGCGAAATTGCAAAAATTGCGTACTGAGAGCCAAAATTTTGAGATTCAAAATATTATGTTTGGTTGTCTTAAAGGAGAGATTGATGTGCATAAGCTTGGTGAGAAGGATCTTCAGGATTTAAGTTCTTTTGTTGATACTTATATAGACAAGCTTACTTACAGGATGCAGAACTTTATGGAGAATGGTGAATCTTCTTCTCGTTTACCTCCTTCTGTTGTTGCAGATGCAGTTGCTGTCCCAATTGGAGATTATGGTCACATGAATCAAAATCAAGATCAGCAGAAATCGATGCAACGCCAAAGTGATTTTCTTATTGAACTTTTTCGAAAGATTCCACAGAAAATTCATCAATTCAATATGAATGTGAATCTGGATTTGAATCTGAATCTGAATTCGAACCAAAATATGATTTTGGATTTGAATCAAATTCCTAATGTTGAAGAAGATGAAGACTCCATGGGCTCGAACCATCACCAACCTAAAAACTGATGGTCTCGCTATCGACGCTGCTGATGTTGGTGCTCCTAACACCACCAACAAGTGACTTAGATTTAAAAAGAGAATGGTTTTTTTTCTTCTAAGTGAAGTATTTAATCATTTGTAATTGTGTTTTCGTCATTTGAAAAAATAAAACTTCTAAGTGATATCTTTTTGGTTTCTATTTTCTTTTTGTAATAATAATAAAAGTTTTTGCTTTTAAGGTTGTTTTAATGTTATTTTGATTACTAGGTATATGTTTTGCTTAGAAAAATCTTAATTTTATTTTATAAATTTTAGTCATATCGAAGAAAAAAACCTAGCTAGTAGATACGTTTCATTGGTAGGTTCGGTTCATCAATTCAATGTGAAATAAAAAATATAATAGAGAATTTTTTAGCATGTTTGGCTTCTGATGTGATTCCTACATATTGTCGAGAACTATATTCTAATATCATAAAAAAGAACTTTCATATAGCACCACAAACCCACATATTCTGAACCTAAGATCTCTATCCACGCAATTTGGAAGTTGAAATACATTTTTCTCCTAATTCGAAAGTTTGAATCCTTGGTCCCCCATAAAGGTTGGTTAATGCGATTTATAACAAAAAAAAATTGAGATCAAACCAAAAATTGAATAAAGTAAACCAAATTGAGACCTGATTCGAGTTATTCACAACCCGAAATATATACCCAGTTAGAAGAATCTCCAAATTGAAAATTTTTAGAACCCTAGTTTTGATTTTATCTCTTGATCATATTCGATTTTCTTTTTTCAACATCTAAGCTTTGATATGAGGAATTTTATCTGGATCTGTAAGTGGAACATCAAATGTGCAACAAAGAAGAAGATTTATGGGTGTGCCAAAGATGTGTTGGTGTGGAGCTGGTATTGTGGCGTTGATTTCAAAGTCGGTGATATGCTCAAATTTAACCCTAGAGCTACTCTCTCAAATTAAGAAGTCAATTGTAGTACTTAGGGATTGAATCCTTAAACACTCCAGATTCACACAATAGATTTAATAATCTTTTAATTATGCTAAACAGAAATATTGTAATTAAATTGCAAAATTAAACAGAAAATAAAAAGATGTAAATTCAGATGGATGAAACGCTAGGCTTAGGGAAATTCTCAAGAAATCATGGAAAATCAGATCAATTAATTAAGCAAGTAGGATTCAACAATTAAACACCGTTCTTGAACTCTAAACACAATTGTAAAATAAATCAGTTCTCACTGCAAATATTATCTAAATTTAAAACCAGAAAATCCAAATCTCGTTGTAAAATTCTAGGTTAAAAATCAGCATTAAAATCAAGTTTAGATAAGTTCACAAAATTACTAAATCAAATCTCTTTGCAAGAAATAATTTTGCTCACCAAAGGTTTTTGTCAGGAAAATCAATTATATTCTCATATCAATCAATAATCCTAAGATCTAAATCCAGATGACTAATCAAAGATCTAGCATTAATAACAACCTATGGTGAAGAACAAGAAAGATAATGAATCCAAACAATTAATTAATCTAATAATCCATGAAATCCCTAATGAGAAACCCTAAACCTAACAAGCACATCTACTCAGACATAATTGTAGGAACAAAAATCACGAATAAAATAGATAGCATTAAGAGATTAAAGGAAGAAGAAAAGGAGTTCTGAATCTTCTCTAAAGGAGTCTTGATTATTCTCTCCAAAAGCTCTCTAAAAATCTCTCAGGGTTCTCTTTCAAAAGTTGCAGCGAAAAATAAAGCTTAGGTCTAAACAATGACCATAAAAATCCTATTTATATTCCTAAGACACGTCCAGAGACTAATGATGCAAATATGGAAAACTTTGGGGCAGATTTATAAATCTTCAAAACTTGTGGGAAAACTTCCGATTCTTCTGTTGGATGATGCATCGATCGACACCATCACTTGTATCGACCGATGCTTACTCTTGAACTGGTCTCCCAACTTAGTAGCTAAGCCTCAATGCTTGATTATGCTCCAAATCCTCCTATTTAGCTTCATTTTGCTCTCATCCATGCTAAATCCTATAAAGACTCAAAAGACTCTAAAAATACCAAAAAGACTCTATAAATAAGACTTATATCATGGCTAAAAACACCTAAAAATCATGATATATCAGTCGGCTCCTAATCCTTACCATTGCTACTATTGTTGTGCTTATGCTGCATCAGTTAAGGTAATGTGATTCATTTGTTTGGGTTGTTTCTAACTAAACTTGATTCTAATTCTCTGTGCTTTATAGCTTATCGATGAGAACCACAATTTCAAGTGAGTTGACGAAACATTGTTGGATGAGATCGAGAGATGAGCTGTCATGCATCCTGGACTGTGCGATACATCCATTCCCATCACATCTAAATGCAATCTTCGTTTAAGAATACCTAGACTATGCGATGTTTCATCCAGTCTTCAGAGCATGGTTGAGTACAACATCCTTAAAGGCAATGGCGTTTAAGAATTTATGGTGATTGTACAAAGTCCCATCTCCACTTATGATGTTTCTACACTTTCTCTCCCGACCAGCTTCGTCATCTTCATCAGTCTCACTGTCCGGATACTCATCGTGAAAGATCGAAGGTTCGTCTCCAAACTCCATTACAAATTTCTCGATTTCAAACGCGTCTCGCTCCCTTGGATCTTATCTTCAGGTTCATCGTCTCGTATTGGATGACCTTATCCTCCTTCCTCTGGCGGACCAGACCCAATATCCTCTTAATGAATGACTACAACATTCGTCTCCAACTCAATCGAACCCATCGTTGCAAACTTCGACTCTAGATCAATTGGGAATTTTTTGTTTCTAGAGTTCTAGGTTTTCCTTTGATTTGAGGATTTTTATGTTTTATGGATTTTAGGCTTAATAGGTATTGTTAAATGGGTTGATTCGAGTTTATTTCTGGGTTAATTTGGTTTAGTTTTATTTTCACGCGGTTAATAGATCTTCCATCACAACAAACCAATGCTAAACCACGATTTTGACATTATGGGGGGACTGAGGATTCGAACTTTCAAATTATGGGGAAATTGGATTTGAACTTCCAAATTGTGTGGACAGAGATCGAGGTTAAGATTTTGTGGATTTGTTGTACATATCGTTTACCCGTTAAGAGCAACTCGTTATTCCAATTCTTTTTTTGTTCTTGCATCTCTTGTTCTTATTGTTTCCCTAACTCCATGAGATTACTCATATGTGTACTCATTCGAGCAAGAGATTAAACTAGGTTTCACACAATTGACAATTCTCTTGTCTCTACAACCAAGCTCCACTTTGGGACAAAAGGTTTTTATCTTACAATCTCTTGATGCATCAACCTCTTCATCTCTCACATGTGCTTCTCCCTCTCAATCTCTCATGCAGCTTGTAATAGGCTCTATACACATCCAACATGCAGTCCTCCTATAGCCAACACACCACAATCCAACAATATTCAATTTGTTTTCATATGTTATTTTAAATGTCATACCATTACAAATAAAATTATGACCATTGTGAATAGTTTTGATATATCAAGGCATTAAACCAATTTATTGTTATATTGAAAAACAGGTTTATGTTATATATGATCCATGTCCAAATTCTTTTTAATATGCCAAGAAAATAACTTGTTTGGTTAAAACTAGTGTAAATATCATTTTCATCAACATATCTTTTACCGACACCAACAAAATTCTTTAAAACTTTGGCTGGAACATATCATTTTCCTTAACAGCTTCAAAGATTTCATCTACTGTTCCCCCCCCCCCACCCCTAAAACCGGTCTTTGTAAAAAAACTCCCCATGATTTTCCATACATACCATCCTTTAGTTAAACCAAAATTAAAGCATCTAAAAAACCTTAATGATTTGAGAATAAAAACAATTTCTAAATATATTAAAGATGTAAATTCTATTAGAAAAACATGACTTAGGAAAAGAATATCACCAGAAAGCTCATAAGATAATTTCTAAGGTTTCTTTGCAAAATAGTACATTTTGAAAACTTAATTGGATTTAGTACATAAACTATTTATAATTATAGAAATAGGTAGGTTTTACTATTTGTGTAATAGAAGAGTTGTGTGATAATTGAGAAAGTGGGTAAAGTGTAGTGTGTGAAATTACAAAAGGGTAGTTGCATCTGTAGTACTCATCTGGTGTACAGAAATACAAAAATATAAATATTTTTAATTTATTCATATTTAATATACTTTATATTAGGTGTACAGATGAAAATGTATATATTAGTATACATATGTACACTAAATGAGTTGTACAACTTAACATATATTTATTATTATTCATCCGTACACTTAAGAAATTGTATGAATTACATCTGTACTTTTAATGAGTAGTACAAATAATTATTTATGTAATTTATTTTACATAATAAAAACAAATCGTCAAACAAAATGGATATCAAATAGTAGATGCTAAAATATACTCCCTCCGTTTCAAAATATAAGATGTTCTAACTAAAAGCATGCAGATTAAAGTGTGTTTATTTTTAAAAAGTTCAACCAATCAGAAACAATACTGCATAATATAAAATATTAAATTAAACTAAAATTTGCATAGTAATTTGAAAACATACTATATTATGAAATTAAAAAATTCCTCTCAAACACCATATATTATGAAACGGAGGGAGTACAATTTTCATACCTAAAATTTTTTGAAAACAAATATAGATTGATTAGTATTTTGGATTTAGATTCAAGGGGTAATGTAATAAATAATAAAAAAAAATATTTTAATAGCATACTTGTAAATAATTTTTTTTTAAAGGTTAAAAAGTAATGTAAATAGTAGTGGATAGTGAAAGGTGATTTTTTTTTTTGACAAAGTAAAAGGTGATTATTGTGCAAATTATAAATAGTAAATCTACCAAGTTACTAATTAAGTTTTAAAAATGTGCTTTGCAACTTTTCCCTAATATCTAATTTCTTTCCCAGCTGCAAACATTTTTTTGTTTTGCGAAATAATCATTGAGTAAAATCTATTGAAGAAATTTACTCTTGAAGCAAGGAGGACAAGATTGAGACACTTGTTGGAGCAATGCCATGTGCACGTTCCGAGTTGGTGATACCAGATTCTTCATTTGCTAACCGGAGACATTTGCTTTTCTTTTCAAGTTAATGGACAAAACCGATCCCGTTCTTGATCAATGCCTCGTATGATTGTTTTGTCAATGATACATCTGGTCATATTGATCATCTGGTAATGAGATTTGTAGTATCATGAATATTAAGGAATGATAAAATTATGAAAAGCTTGCAGAAGTGAAAGATAGAAACTGTCACACAAGATATAAACTTATAAATTTAATCATAGAGTTGCATAAATTATATAGTATTATTCTAAGCGACAAAAAAAATCAATAGATTGTTACAAAGACATGAGAGTCTTGACGTGATTGGGGAAAGAAAAGAGCGTACACAGACGTTTGTTTCCAAGTCCATTCTTAAACCTAAAGTCTTCATCCGCGATTCCTTTAAACTCGACTCGTCTCAAGCTATTTCTCCCCGGATCAAAATATAAAATAACAAACGATTTAAGAAACGTGCGTATGACATAAATAAACTCACCAGCATCCGTGACGCCATAGATTTTGTAAACTTTTTTCAAACTCCGAATAAAAGGTGTAAGAAAATGTTTACACGACCATTGACTTTGCTCTGCATCCATCAAAATCCACATTGTGACACCATCATCGTTTTCCATGAGATTATAATTATCAAGACAAGCTAACCTTCCCTTATAAGTTATCAGCTTACCCCAAAAATCTTCGAATGGGGAATCTTATCATATCGAACTTTTCAGTTCTGACGTCAAAACTCATTATTATGAAAATATCCGAATCTTCATCAAGATAGGAGGCATTATAATATAGAACACCGTTGATGCATCGCCCTGAACTACGGTAATAAGCACGATGCTTGTAATTGGTTTTAACCGTTCTCCATGATTTTTCAGCTGATCCCAATGTTAAAACCCGACACTCGTCAGAGGCTTCACTAGACGGCATGCACACAACTTTGTGTTTACCCTCGATTGGATCGTATCCTAGAAAGACTATTACACCGTACCGGGACTCCTCTATGGGTTTGGGTAAGGTTAAAAACTGTCTCGTGCTAGGGTTCCAAATCACGGGGTTTTGCTAAATTTCGAAAGGAGATCAAGCCGTGGACTGACTCGCTGACCGAGAATTTGCAGCCTATGGGGTATTTCATATGGTAACTATCCACATGATAAGAATACGAATGAGGCTTTGTATTCTTATCGTGCTGCGGAAACGAGAAGACGAACACTTTGTCCTTGTTTTTGAAGAACATTAGAAGAGATGGCCGTGCTGAGGAGCGAGTCTTGAACGTATTGGTGAAGTAAGTGTCGGTGGTGATTGATGACCAGTGCTTCGAGACGTAACGAGACCTCACAACAGATTCCGCAGGTAGCTTTAAGAGTATCGCTGTTGTTAGCTCGATGGGTAAAGACGACGATGATGTTGATTCTAACATCGATAAAGATCGTCTTCTCTTCTTTCTTCTTGGTCTATCTTTGGTACATCCCCTAGGCTTTTTGTGTGTGTGTGTGTGTGTGTGTCTTCTTCCCCACGATTCGTTCCTCTATATACAGTTTATTTATATATGCAGTATATGAATGTTTTCTTATACGCTCTTTGTTTATTTACCTAATAATACTAGAAATTTCAAAAATATTTTTTTTTAAAGATAAATTCGAAAAATATATATTTTCCAATTTAAAAATATATATATATATATATATATATATGAAATTTAACTAGTAGTTTTTCATATAAAACCTCAAAAGTGACACGAAATGGTAAAAGTTTTTTTAACAGAAAATAAAACTTAATGAAATAACAAAATAGTCAAACAAACAAAAAAATAGTTGTAAATAAAACAATATGAATACTTACTTATTTTTTGGTGATTGGTAAACCAAATTCGTTTTATAATGCACCTTTAAATTTCTCTTTTTAAGACATGTTATAGATTTATAAGTTTGATTTTTTTTTTTTTTTTGTAAGGAAACCCGAAAAGGTCCTGTAGCCCTGACCGGACTGGGCTTTGAAATATAGATTTGAAAATATTTCGGGTCAGGCTAGACCGAACACAAACATATGCAGACTTTGCCGTATACTACAGATTCTTTTTTTTGCCTTATACTACATTACATATATCGGCGGATTAATCCACATTTTATAATATATATATATATATATATATATTACATTTTTTTTGCTGCCATATTTTAATACTCCATCCGTTTCATAATATATGATGTTTATATAAGTATTTTTGTTTCATAATATAGAATGTTTCTAAATATTTATACAACTTTTAGATTAACTTTATATTTTATATATATTATGTAGTTTTGTTTATGATTGGTTAAACTTTATAAAAGCGAATATTTCTTAATATGCGTGTTTTAGCTAAAGCATCCTATATTTTGAAACGGAGGAAGTATATATTACTGAAGCTGTATTCTTGTTTCTAATATGAATATTTCTCATGGCAACACTTAGAGACCGTATATGTATGTACTTTCATTTTGATGTTCTTGGTTATCTAGGGGTTTGTATTAGCTTGATTTGGTTTTTGTGTTGTCTGATTCTACCCATATAGCTAGCTAGCGTGCATTGCATATTTGTTTTAGATGACACAAAGCATCATTACATACATACAACTTGATAATGGTGATGCACCACTACTACAATTTGAGAAGAGTGAACATCTAAAACAATTATATAAAAAGTATTATTTAACAAATGCACGTTTTAGAACCTTTGCTAAACAAAAAAAGAAAAACGATAAAGAGAGAGAAAAAGAGAAAAATACTCCAACTAATGCGTCTACGCTACACATATCTCTATCTCCAACCCAATTATTGCTTGGCCAATAAAACGACACCGTTATATTAATCACACACAGAGACAAAAACCACACCGTTTTAACCACTAAATCCCAAAGTCAGCAAAATTCCCAAAAATCCCCAAAATTGAGAAAAAAAAAAAAAAACTAACAAAACTTCAAAATGACCACCGCCGATAAATCCGCCGGAATCGCAACTGACACGGAACCAGGACCGGAAACTTCTCTTCTCCTCAATCCACACGAAGGATCAATCAGAAAAGCTCCTTCTGATTCCTTCCACTTCGCTTACATCATCTACTTCACCCTCGGTGTTGGCTTCCTTCTTCCATGGAACTCTTTCATCACCGCCGTCGATTACTTCTCTTACCTCTACCCTTCCACCGCCGTCGATCGGATCTTCGCCGTTGTCTATTTCCTCGTTGGTCTCGTATGTCTCTCCGTTATCGTTGTCTTCTATGCTCATAAGAGCCTCGCTACCTTTAGAATCAATCTCGGCCTCTTGCTTTTCGTTATCGCCTTGCTTGTGGTTCCTGTTTTGGATCTGGTTTATGTCAAAGGACAGGTCGGTTTATACGCCGGATTCGATATAACCTCCGCAGCCCTTGCGCTTTCCGGTCTCGGTGATGCACTTATGCAGGGAGGTTTGATCGGCGTCGCCGGTGAAATGCCTGAGAGGTATATGCAAGCTGTTGTCGCCGGAACTGCTGGCTCCGGTAAATATTTCATCTCTCTCTTTTGATTTGTTTGCTCTGGACCTCTCTGGTTTAGATTAACATAGAAGGTGTTTGGGAATTATGGATTTGTAGGTGTTCTTGTTTCACTATTGAGGATCTTGACTAAAGCTGTGTACCCTCAAAACCCTGATGGTTTGAGAAAGAGTGCGAATCTATACTTTGCTGTGGGGATTGTTGTTATGGTGATCTGTGCTGTGTTGTTCAACATAGTTCATAGACTTCCGGTGATCAAGTACCACGAAGAGCGTAAAAAGGAAGAACTAATCAAAGAGAAGAGTCAAGAGAAAGGTTCTTTAACAGGATCAGTGTGGAGAAAGACACTCTGGGAGATCGTGACGAAGATTAAGTCTCATGGTTTTGGGATCATTCTTCTATACATGGTGACGTTGTCGATATTCCCTGGCTACATTACGGAGGATGTTCATTCGGAGGTTCTTAATGATTGGTACCCTGTGCTACTCATTGCAGCCTACAACGTGTTTGACTTGGTTGGCAAGTCTCTCACCGCTGTTTACATGCTGATGGATGAGAAAATAGCTGTTGGTGGTTGCATTGCCAGGCTCTTGTTTTACCCTCTCTTCTGGGGTTGCTTACACGGTCCGATGTTTCTTAGGACTGAGATTCCGGTAACTATACTGACATGCTTATTGGGACTCACCAACGGGTACTTGACAAGCGTCTTGATTATTCTGGCTCCCAAATCGGTTCCATTGAAACACGCAGAGACCGCAGGTATTGTCACTGTGATGTTCTTGGTTATTGGTTTGGCCGCTGGGTCTGTCATTGCTTGGTTCTGGGTCATCTGATTCTACCAAAGCTTGTTATTTGTTGTACTTGTTGTATTCTTTGAGCCTTCCACAAAATCAGTTTCATTAATCTGTGCACCATCATATGTGAATTATTCCTTTTTACTTCAGTAATATGTGAAAATTCTTTTTTTTACACCAAGAACACAATAGACTTGTAAGCTGTAAAAGGCTACAACGTGTATTCATTAAAGCAAGTGTAAGTGGTTCAAGGATTCTTCAATTTAATTCTGAGCTTTCTAGTGATCTTTGATGCTTTTGGATGGCATGCACGTCTCTTGTTGTTGTTGTTGCTATCAGACTGTGCGACTTCAATCCAGTTTAGAACACTGAGAATCAGAGAT
>NC_025700.1:17223855-17225491 GCF_000633955.1 Camelina sativa
CATCATCAGGGCCTTTAGATTTCTTCATACCTTTCTCCAGAGCCATTTCGATGAAGTCCATGAACCAGTTTGCAGCTTCGTCCTCAATCTCCTTTGCCAACCTGATCGTGTTGCCTATCCCTCCACAAGCTGGGTTCTTGTTCTCATCATTTGATCTTAATGATCCTTCACTCTGCTGCTTCAGAATAATCCGCCTCTTTGATCTCCTTTTCTCCTGATCGATCGAATTATAGGCGATTTCATGCAGGATAGAAGAAGACTCTTCTTCTCTTGGTTTCCGTTTTTCGGTTCTTGTGTTTATGTTCTCCGACTTGTTCTCAGCATCCAAAGCAGCTGCTTCAATGGATGTGATTTCGGTTACAGTTTGTGCCATCTCTTCATGAAACTGCATGAATTTCTCCAAGCACGCCGTGGGGCATTCAGCTTTGGCTGATTTGCTCAGATTAGCAAACGTCCTGTCCCAAAAAGAAAAAACCTCATCAGCACATAACATTCAAACTCAAATCCCATTAAAAAAAGCGTACGCCATTGTTTTATATACTTGATATGACGGACAACAGTTTCCGTAGCTGTAGCCTCACGCAATGCCTGAAGAGCTATCTTCTGAGCTGTCTCCCGCAGCTGAGTTGCTTCCTATATCAAACAAAGTAACACCAAAGAAGATTTTGAGTAACAACTTCAACTTTCAAGAAAGATGAGCTACAAGAAAACAAATCAACCTTGCTGAGTGTGTTGAGCCTTCCTAGCAGATTGGTGTCTTTCTCAGGTTTTATCACCTTTTCCTGTCTTATAGAAGTCGACCTCTTCGAGGTGGACAAGGGAACAACAACATCTTCTTGAGCCTCTGCAATCAAGAAACAAGCTCTGTCTTGAACAAACCATTACTATACACTATATATGATCAGAATGTTAAAAGCAAGGGAGCACAAAATCCAATACCTAGAGAGAATTTGAAAGGACTAATAAGAAGAGAAGCTGATGTATTATTATTCTTCTTGGCCTCTCTATCACAGACACTTCTACTTCTCGGAAACTTCGAAGCCGACGGAACAGCACAACTCTTCCTCAACATCGCCGTCGCCGGACTCTCACCACCTTCCGTTCTCCCCAAAACCCCTCCGCCGAAAGAGCATCTCACTCCGCGTCCTCTTCTGATCGGAGACGCCGCGAATCTAGCTGAAACAGACCTCTTCGCCGGCGTGGAATGTTCAAAATCCAATGGCATTGGTTTCACAACGAACGGAGACGAAACGTCGACGTTTTGTCCCCAAGACCCTCTTCTCGGCTTCGACACAGTCTCTTGTTCGGCTTTTCCTTTCAAACCCATCAACGGCTCCGGCGTCCCGAGCAATGGGTGTCGACCAGGGATTGGCTTAGCGCCTTTGATGACAGGAACAGGGGATCCGGGTTCGAGCCGATCGACGTAGATAAACTGACCAAGCTGCAGCTTGTTGCTGAGAACGACGTCGTCTTGGTCTGAAGGAAGAGAGACGTAGATCGAGTTAGAGGAATCAGAGACTTTGATGAGAAACCCTTGTTTAGGCTCCAGAGACTTCTCGTCGAGACCGATGGGGACGATATCTGTGACTTGTAACATAGAGCTCCGGTGCTCTCTGGTTGGTTTGATTCCTGTTTT
>NC_025700.1:17226134-17272213 GCF_000633955.1 Camelina sativa
AAAAAAAAAAAAAAAAAAAAAAAAAAAAAGCAAACTTTTTTGAATCATGGCCCTTTGTTTTTGGGACGTTACAACGGTCGAAATTGCTGGTAGATCTGTGTCGTAATTATATTCTAATTTATATCCGTGATCATTTGGTTTTACACTTTTATTCTCTTCTGATTGTATAACAGCCACTGTAATGCTGAGTTTGGTCGTTTGATGGGTAACTTTACTAATTTTGAGGAACCATTCATATGCTTATACCACTAAACATAATGTATTTGGTGGTTGACAGTGAATAGTTGGTGTAACAGATAAGCATAGTATGATTGGGTTGGGACTACAAAATTACAAGAAAGTCGAACTGTTTCAGTCACTTTTAGGTCGTCTATGACAATGTCTTAATTGGTTTTGGTAAGGGAACACGAACAACTTTAGCAAAATGACTAGTTTATTTCCAGGCACAAGTGACTCATCAACTGAAGATGATAGTTGTATGAACAAAAAAGAACAAAGTAGGCCTTAGTAGAAAACAAGGGTCGGTCTGTCATTCTTTCCGGTACTTTTTGGTATCTTCAACCTCTCAGAAAACAAACTGCAAAATACCCCGCGATGAAATGAAACAAGTTTGTTTTAACCTACCAACTGGAACCAATACTTGGATGCCATGTTATAGTGTGGAAGCAAATCCTGCATATATCAAACACAAACTTTGAATTAGTCAAATAGTCAGTGCACAGATACACCAAAGGTTCAATGCTTGGTAATCATGAATCAACACATCATTTTACTACCACTAAATAAAGATTACTGGCAAAACATCCCAAGAAAAGAATATCGATAGTGCGGAAAGATAGGCCTAGACAGTAATAGGTCCTCAAATTGGTCTGTGGAACAATATCGTGATAAAGAACGTTTTCTATAAAGCCGATCACTTGATATATCGAACAAAACTGATTACTTGTAATAGCATATCAATCGGATCATTTCTGGAATCCTATTTTACAATTGAGACTACATTCACTTCTTCTCTCCAAACATAAATGCAGAATCAGCTCTAATTCTAAAGATACATCAACAGTAGTGATTCAATTCCTCTCAATCTCAATCATTAACATCAATGTAACAAGATTAAAGAAAGAGCTGTAAATCAAATTCACTGGCACAGGTAAGAAAATACCTTCAGATAAGCAACTCCAGTTTTGATTGCTGAGAGATAGCAACGAAGTGAGCAAAGCTGAAGCAGTAACACTATGTAAAGGTACAAGTGAAACCCCTGCACTCAGTTCCACAGGTACCCTGCTCAACACAAATCCCCAAATCCAATTATACATTACTTCAGAGATAAACCCTAATTCTTCGAAACTATATCTTATCTCCTGTAGACTAAAACTACCCTAAGGCATAACGTTTTATACACTCATTTCTAGGATTCGAGAGTCAAACCTTGAGAATGTGAGTCTACGAAGTGAGGGACGAGTTGAAGAAGAAGTAGAAGATGATCCATTCCCGAAAGCAATTCCGGCGGATTTTCCGATCTTAGAACCAGAAGACGCCGCTGATGAACGACCGAAGAGTATCTTCGCCGACGATGACGATACCTGAAGAGCTCTTCTCATGCCGTTGGCCGCCATGTTTACTCTTTTTTCTCTTCTCAACTCCTCCGCGGCGACATTTTTGTGATTTACGAAGGTGAGAGGTTTTAAATTCGGGTCGGGTCGGATCTCAAAGGAAACGGATCTAGCACAAGCCTAATTCGGCCCATTAAGAACTAGGCTGGTAACCGGTTAAAATATGGTTCAACCGGGAATTAATAACCGGTTATTACCTGTGCTTTATCTTTTCTCAGTTTCTTTTACTTCTCTCAGTTCTCACTCTCACCTCTCTTGTTTACGAAGATGACGATACAGTTGAGAAACCTCGAGACGAACGAAACCCTAACTTTCGAGTTTTCCGATGAGTCTACGCTCAATGATCTCCTGCTAAAAATCAATGATTCAAAGCCTTCCTCTGTTCGTTTATCGATCAATCGCAAAGACGACCTTCTCGCGGCTTCGTCTCAGGCTACGCTCCGATCACTTGGCGTGAAGTCCGGTGATCTCATCTATTACTCTCTCGATTCCTCTGATTGTAGCGCGTTTGTTCAGAAATCGGAAGCGGTAAAGTCCGGTTCTTTTCCGAGCATCCAGAATCGATCGAGCAACGATACGAATCACGGAGGAGCAGAAGAGGTCGGCGGCATGAATCTCTCCGGTGTAAAAAGGTTAAGCGAACCTCTCTTCTTAAAAAAGATATTGATGGAGGAATCTGGTGACACTTGGGAATTTACGACTGTAGTCATGACTGTTCATGCTGTTATGTTAGAATCTGGATTTGTGCTGTTCAATCCTGATTTAGGTATGCGTTTTAGCTTCTCGGCGGGGACTTCAGTATCGCTTAAGTATACTCTCCCATCTGTGATTAGTGCTAATGGAACCGGAGTAGTGAGTGTTAAGTTTGAGGATTTAGTTGATGTTGAAGTTTATGGGTCTCTTGATGAAGATAGTTTGGTGGATAAGGTGTGCATTAATAAAGGTAGCTATATGCACAGTGTTGATTTGCTTATGGAAACTTTGGAATCTGACAATGAACAAGATACTTTGAGCGCTCATCGTGAGGTACTCGTGTGGTGGAGATTGATAAAAGATGGTATTGTCACGCCCCTGTTGGTTAATCTGTGCTACAAAACTGGTTTAGAACTTCCACCTTGCTTTATCAGTCTACCTCGAGAGCTAAAACACAAGATACTAGCGTCGCTTCCTGGTGTGGACATTGCGGCATTGGCTTGTGTTACTCCTGAACTGCGAGGCCTGGCTTCAGACAATGACTTGTGGAAGCAGAAATGCTTGGAAGAGTGCAAACATGTTGTGACAGAAGGGAATGATGTGGTTAACTGGAAGGAGGTGTTTGCTAGTTATTGGAGTCGAAAGGGAAATTTCTCCTTGATAAGAGCTAGGGCAATTGAAAGTATTTTGCATGGAGCATGGGTTCCTCCTGGAATCTTAGGTCGTGGAGTAAGAAACTACTAAAAAGGCTGTGACATAAAAAGAGACCCCCGGGTTAGTCAGGTGGAGTGAATGTTGTTTGTTTTCAAATCTTGCAAAATAGGCTATTTTGATATTAGGAATGTGGTGTAAAGAGCATTTGAAACTTAGTATACTTCTTCTTCTTCTTCTTCTAGTACTCAAGAATGAGATTTTTTGTAATAGGATTTTGCAAAGAAAGTAATACTGAAATTGATGAGTTGCTGAAGTTCACATGGAATTGGCATTTAGCCTTTGATGATTTTTCTCAACCAACCAGAAACAGAATTTAATACATTTAGTAAAAAGGATTCAAATTGAATGAAGTGAAAAGACTGCAAAGAAGGACAAACACAGAAACTCTATTGAATTTGATTTGATCACACAACACTTAATGGCTTTTGTAGGCTCTTTTCTCATAGATATTTCACAAATTTATTCTTGTCATAAAATAGCATCCCTCTATCCAATAATGGATTTGGACTAAGTTGGTTGAGATAGGTAAAACTTCAATTGGAGAGAGAAATATGGGTGGGTCTTTCTGATCACACGCAGAGGTCAAACTCCATTACTCCTCTATCTCTGTTACATTGTCATAGTAGCATCTTTGACAAAAACCGTGAACTTGTAAATACGTATCACACTAACCAAACAAGACGACGTTATTGTGTTGTTTGTGATTCCTGTGACAAAACCTCGTTTCTAGTTCTGAGTTTCACACCTCACTGGCCTCTCTCTTTCGACCCGTACGATGATGATAGAGATCATATTCACTTCTTTCTTTTTTTTGTTGGTTAATACTTAATGCAAAACCACGTGATAGATGTAAATAAAAATTCAATATAAATTTTTAATAGTCCTAAATTTAAGGGGAATAAAGCAACAAACATAACATGCCAAATAGTTCAGTCGGTAATTGAAAGTGATGGATTGTTTCATTTTCATGCACTAGATGAACCCATAAATATTTATAAATTATATGTAATATGTTTGCTAATACGCTTGTAAATCCCAAAAGAAGAATGATATGTTATGTTTAAAATATGAGTTAGGTTAACATCTGTCTTTGTAAAAACCCAAAACAAAAAACCCTTCATGATTATGAGCAGGTTGTTTCATTAAATGATTAGGAAAAAAACTTCCATTATTTGCGCGATAATAAGGGAGAAGATTAAGTTTGATTACACATGCTGATTTTAATTATTTGTCTTTTGTTCGGTAGATTAATTAACGTCTGATAAGGATATAATTAAAATCGAAGTAGGTCTAACTGCAAATTTGATTCAATTCACATTCCCTCAAATTTATGACACATGTTTAGTGACAATAGTGAAAAGAGTCTCTACAATGTTTAGTTGTATACTAACCAAATTTGTGGTGTGTTTTGTTCTTGCGGGGTTCTTTTTTTTTTTGGGAACATGTAGACAAGCCTATTCTATAATTGGAAATTGTAGACTTTTGGCATATAATTTTACTTACACAAATTTGAAACCAGCTAATTGACAATAAGCAAAGATGGCCATACACGTATTCATTTTTCTCTGAAACTTTTTCGTTAACGCGTTTACTATTTCTTTGTGTCAATCAAATGCCAAAATGTAATCGTCAGGATATAAAAACTATTTTGCTTACCGAAAGTTGCCAAAGAGAGAGTGACTCACAGATGACTAATTCAAGAACACACTCAAACAAAATAATCTCACAAGACAAGTAATGAAAAAGTTTTATTAGATGTTAATGTCGGCTCACGAAAACCCCCAACAAAATAAAAACAAACACAGAAAAAAACCTTCATTATAAAAAAATGTTCGCAATGCCAAATGTGTTACCCTCATTACGCATTTGTCCCATTGATATAGCCAGCTCGTGACTCTTCTTCTTTTCTTCTCTCTATATCTCTATTTTTTTCTTTTCTCATACATGATTATAAAAAAAAAAAAATTGGGTGGCACATAAAGTCCACCTCATCTCTATACACGCCTCTACATCTTGTGGACATAACTAAGCACATTTAATTTGAAAACACCATATCACTCACTGTCCCCATCTTCTTATATGTTATTTTCACCCTTATATTTTTTGCATAAAAAACATATGATATATCCATTTCCTCAATTCAGTAATATAAATATCCCAATCAACCATTCCAACCAACCAACCATTCATTAAAAATTAAAACCATAAACAGACATTCACAAAAAATCTTTATATAAAATTATTCGTACCGCCCACAAATCAGTAACAAAGCCTTTACATTGTTACTGAAAAAACTTCAAAATATCATAATCATAATTATAATTATAAGGTAGAAAATTAACATTCTCTCTATGTAAAAACTTCATAATCATCATATAGATAAAAAATCCACGACGCAAATGAAATGATCGAACACACACCGAACCGGTCGGTTTAATCAGCGATAGCCCAGTTCATGTCGTTCTCAAAAATCCAGTGACACACTTCGATCCGACCCGGTTTAGACCCGAGAGCTAAGAAAGCTCCATGAGTCGCACCCCATGATGACGTGTCCATGTGACAGATGGCAATCCCGTGGTTAATCTTCTTCTTGCTATCAATCTCCAAGATATCAGCTTCGTACACCCGAACCTTAGGCACGGAGTGGCAGTAATACAACAGGTACGGGTACAAGCTCTGGTGACACGACACCGCTTTCGTCACCTTCCCGCCGTTTATCCCGTTGACTTTTCCGATCACCACCTTCTGCTTCGACCCCGCCACGTTGTCCGTCGTCCTCAGCACCACGCTCCGACCAAGAACCGAAGTCGCGAAATCGATCATGTCCTCCGCGGATCCGACGCACCGCTTCGTCTCCCCGACGCTCGGAGGTCTCTCGCACTCCGTCACCGCGTCGGTGATTAAGCCTCCCATCGTCGAGTTCTCACCGGCGTGGAAGATCCTCTTGATCTCTCCGAGCTTCGAAACGGAGAAGGGTAGTTTAGTAATTATAGTCCGGGGTAAAAACGACCTTTTAGGCATTTTATCTTTGATGTCAGGCATGGGAATCACTGTGCCTTCTTTGAGCGACGACTCCCTAAAGAATTTGCCCGGTTCGATCCACTTATTCACGGTTTTGCCATCGCCGACTGTGTTCGCTGTCGAGACGTTGTATTTAGAGAAAGCGACGCCGTTTTTGGCGTAGTCCTTGAAGGTTGAGTTCGGTGTGTAGGTTTTGAAACTGATCCTGCTGTCTTCAGCTCCTTTGCCATAACCGGTGAATTTTTCCGAACCGGGATTGAAAGATTGACCGTAATTTACGAATTTGACCTTCTCGTTGCTCGAGTCTTTGGCGTAGGAGGAGAAGGAATCGTCTCCGACGTTGGCCTTGTCTCTGTAATTCGAGAATGTGTCATCGGCGGAGTTACCGGCAGCGCCGTAGTTTTTGAAATTGTTTTGAGGCACGTTCCCGTCGGTTCCGTAGCTTGTGAAGGTGTCGTTGGCGGCGTTTCCGTTCTCGCCGTAGTTTGAGAACCCGGAGCCGACTACGTTGGAGGAGACGCCGTAGGAGGCGAACTCGTTAGGGATCCCGTTTCCGTTTTTGCCGTAGCTCGTGAAGGATTGGCCTGGGCCGGCGTTGGCGTTTTGCGTGTAGGTTTTGAACGATTGAGTTCGACCGTTTGCTCCGTCGGAGTACGCCGTGAATCTGCTCGTCGGGTTGTTCACGTTGTTTTGGTAGTTGGTGAACTCACCGGCGCCGCCGGTTCCGGATGTTCCGTACGAGTTGAATCCTTCCTCGACGACGTTGCTGCTGTCGCCGTAGACGCTGAATTTATCGTCGTGTCCGGCTCCGTTACGGCTGTATCTCCGGAAAGAGTCGGTCTCGACATTGCCGTCTTTGGAGTAGTTCTTGAACGAGTCGCCTCCTCCGGGACGACCGCTTCCGTAGTTAGTGAAGTTCTTCTGTNGCGCCGTAGTTTTTGAAATTGTTTTGAGGCACGTTCCCGTCGGTTCCGTAGCTTGTGAAGGTGTCGTTGGCGGCGTTTCCGTTCTCGCCGTAGTTTGAGAACCCGGAGCCGACTACGTTGGAGGAGGCGCCGTAGGAGGCGAACTCGTTAGGGATCCCGTTTCCGTTTTTGCCGTAGCTCGTGAAGGATTGGCCTGGGCCGGCGTTGGCGTTTTGCGTGTAGGTTTTGAACGATTGAGTTCGACCGTTTGCTCCGTCGGAGTACGCCGTGAATCTGCTCGTCGGGTTGTTCACGTTGTTTTGGTAGTTGGTGAACTCACCGGCGCCGCCGGTTCCGGATGTTCCGTACGAGTTGAATCCTTCCTCGACGACGTTGCTGCTGTCGCCGTAGACGCTGAATTTATCGTCGTGTCCGGCTCCGTTACGGCTGTATCTCCGGAAAGAGTCGGTCTCGACATTGCCGTCTTTGGAGTAGTTCTTGAACGAGTCGCCTCCTCCGGGACGACCGCTTCCGTAGTTAGTGAAGTTCTTCTGTTCGTAAGTGGAGAACTTGACGTCTTCTTCGTGTTTCTCGAGACTCGTTCCTAAATCGGGGAAACAGAAGAGGTTAGCGGCGGAGCAGAAATCGGGAAACCGAGTCGGGAGCGAGTTGGTGGCGGCGAGTTTGGAGAAAGTGGCTGAGTCGACGGCGTTGAGTGGCGAGGCTTTAGAGATTAAAAACTCCGATCTGGGAGATTCGCTACGGATCTCTTTGTTCCAGTAACGGACTAGAGACGCTTTAGGTGTGAATGGATTCTGCTCCGCCGAGAAACCGCCGCCGATTAAACGTCCTCCGACGATAACAACCTGCATTGCCAACAAAATCCACATTTACTAATTCAACCAACAGTAACAAAATCAAAACTATATAATATATAAACCAATCAATGGAATAATAAAGTGTGACATATAGGTAGGTTCAAGATTGAGCTTACATTGAAGAAGATAAAGGACAAGGATTGGAGAAGAAGGAACTGTTTGAGCATTTTTGTTGTTTGGTTTCTCTATCTTCTTCTGCTAAAGTGAGAGAGAAGAGAGGAGCAGAGAAGATGAGATTGGTGGGCTTGATGGGGTTTGAGAGCTGATTGTGTTGTATATATATATATATAATGAGTAATCTATTTAGAAGCCAAAAGCTTGCTTATACAATTATGTTTTTTTTGTCCATAAACTAAACCCTACACAATTAACATTTATTAACTTTTCTTTTTTGGATATCAAACTTTTTAATAATTTATTAGTTATTTTATGTATAGTTGGTATAGTATTGTGAATAAATAAGTAAATGATGATGTTTTTAGATTTGGTATTTAAAAATAAGATGAAAATATTAGAAGAAAAGGATAATGAGAGGGAAATTGAAAAGAGTGGAGTGAAAATAGGGACAGCAGAAAGAGAGTGACAAGAGTAGAGTTTTTATTTTTATTTTAGAAGAAGAAGAAGCAAGAAAAAACCAAAATTGAAGTGGGACTTTTTCTTTGGACCGGTATGGTAACGCGTTTTCAAAACCGGTTTGAGGTTACCGACCACCAAATTTTTAACGGTTAGTAACTTTTTAACCGGCCAAAAGACAAAAGAGCAATGAAAGTTGTACCTATTTTTAGGAGATTTTATTTGAGTTATATAACAAGACAAAAAATTGTAATGGTAATGTTCAAGTTACAAGAAGACTCTTGTGTATATGCTAATTTGTGCCTCAAGTTTTAATCTTTAGATGATTAGCATTCTGGTTATCATATGATTAGTTCGGAGAAGCATCTATTTTGCCGGTTTTGCTTCACGACTCTTAGTTGGTTTCAATCGGATATATTGTCCATTTTAGGTTTAGGACCGGAACAGTGAAAGCAAGAGACACCAAGCTCTTCTGTTGATGCGCTTTTGGGTGTTGAAGCTTTGGGACAAGTTCTTCATGTCTATCAAGAGGTTCTCATAGCTGGGATTTGATCTTTTTCAGTATTTGTTTTGGTCTTCTCTGTGTTAGTATTTGTTTTCGTGTCATTAGGTTAATTTAGGTGGTTTAAGAGATGATTTCATTCCGAGTCGTGGAGTGTTATCTATCTCACTGTGGTTAAAAAATGCAATGGTTATCGATTGGGTAGCGTTGGATCCGCCTAGTGTTTCAGGGTTGTACTTGATCAACCATTGCATTTGTTTTTGGTCCAAGTCTATAAAGGTGAATGTAATGTGTCAGAGGTAAATGTAATGTGCCTTTGATTTGGTTTTAACTCTTTGGTTAATGATAAGTTGATGTTGAGCCAAAAAAAAAAAAAACAAGACTCTTGTGTATAATTTCATTTTTTTTTTTTGTTGTTGTCTTCTAGTTTTAATGGGGGATTTTTCAACTTTTCGACAATGTTTGTTTGTTAAACAGCTACCATGAGGAACTGAAATCTCATTAGAAGATGCCAATTGATTTATCAAACTCTTTTTTGTGATTCTGCTTTTTAAAGTTAATTACTATTCTTGATGTTTTATTATAGTATATCATTTTGTCTAACAACTTTTTAAAGCTTGCTTATACAATCAATATATGTGGATTTTATAGGGCAATTTCAAGTTATTATATATGTTTCTTTTATAATAAATTATTAAAAATGGACTTTTTAAAATAGTTGTATTGACAATATATATAAAATCACAACTCTTACCAAAAAAAAATATATATATATATATATAAAATCACAACCATCTACTAACTTGTTGCCCCAAAAAAAAGACAACTAATAAAACTATTCTGCATTACACACAGTCTTAAACAATTCAATCACATAATACAGCCCTCGTGTCATGTTTTCTTATGCAACTATATTACCAAATAATTTTATCACAAAAAAAAAAGAGAAACAAATGTAAAAGGCATCTAGCTTAAATATGACGTCAACAACATACAAATATGTGTATCCTAAGTCCTAACCTTTACTTAAAACAATTTTCATCAAATAGTAATGTTATCTGGTTTATACAATGATACTTGATTACAAATTAAACCATGGTTTTAAAACCATCAAATCTTAAGTAACATTATAGCGATATGGTTCGCATATACCCTATTCAGCGCGATAGTGTATGAAGTGAGAATAATAATAAAAAAATGGCATATGACTAATACAATATTTTAACATCTGTCGTCGACTAAAATTTATAATAACGTATGAAATCTCATGAACGGACGATATGAATGCATGGCTTCACGCATTAATGTTATCATAATTTACTGCAGTTCTCAATACAAATAGTCAAAAGCTATAATTTTTTTACTGTCTATTCTGAATTACAGTAGAACCTCTATAAATTAATAAAGTCAGACCATGAAATTTTATTAATTTATAGAGGTTTTAATTTATCGATAAATTAATTAAATTAATAATTATTAATTTATCGATAAATTAATAAAATATTAATATGGTCCCATCAATATTATCGTCGTATCTTCTTCAACTTTATCATCACCTTGAAAAATAGTAGCAGCAATTTCTTCTAAACATTGAATTTCTGATAAAAAATTCTCTTCATAAATTAATAATATTAATTTATGAAGAGAATTTTTTATCAGAAATTCAATGTTTAGAAGAAATTGCTGCTACTATTTTTCAAGGTGATGATAAAGTTGAAGAAGATACGACGATACTTTTAGAACCAGTTACACGTAAGGAAACAATTATCGCGTCAAGAACTCTCTACAATTTTTGGATGCGATTTGAGAAGACAACACCAGAAGTTTTTGATGCAATCAGAAAGATTAGAGATGCTCTCCAACAAGAATGAAAATTCAAGAACAAACAAACATCAATAGATTCATATTTCACTAGATATTCTTAGATATATATATATATATATATACTAGTTTATTTGATTATTAATTTATGATATTGATGGGACCATATTTTTACATGGGATTTTTAAAAAAGTTATTAATTTATTATTTTATCGAATAGTGTCCAAAATTACACTAGTCCCAACTTGGGACCAGAAAAATTTATTAATTTATAGAAGTTATTAATTTACCGAGTATTAATTTATAGAGGTTCTACTGTACATATTTGACCAAGGAAAGACTACATCAACTGATGACCAACAACTCTACTAAGGACCAGAGTGAATCTATGTATAGTAACTGTGTATAACTGATGACCAACTACTACGAAAGTACTCCAGTGAAATCCATTTATAGTAACTTTATGTAGTAGTCATTGGTTATCTGATGACGAATCCTTGATCGTTATTTTAGTGACTAGAAAGTTAGAAATATTATGCTCATAGCATTGAAATAAAATGTAGATAGTACAGTAACTATTTTATACTACTCTATCAATCTAAAACGTAGCTTCGTTACCTTTTTTTCAATGTCCACTATATACTGTCCGGCATGTTCTTGATCGACAACCGGAAGCACGGTTCGGTCTGATCGACTCGATTTTAAAAAGCCAAAACAATAATTTTCTTGTCTGACATTAAGCCACGCGCCAAGGACCAAATGGTTGCAATGAAACGCGTTTTGGGCCTCCAGCTAAAAAAGTAATGGTACGTGTTGATGTAATAAGTGGAAGGAACTGAGTAAAGATTCGTTAATAGTGAACCGCAAAATCGCATTATTGAATAAATTATTAATATTAGGAAATGAGTTTCGAGCATTATTATCTCTCGATCTCTGTCCGATGCGGCAGGATATTGACAAAGCTCGTGAGAGTGCCAAATCAGTAGTACTGTGGAATATGATAAGGGTCGTTTTGGTATTCGACATCATGAGTTCACGTTCGTGACTTAAATTTATTTGTAAAGCTATTGTTCATTACTTTTTGAGTTGCGGCTTTGGTTGTGACAATTTCGAGGTAATTCATATTATTAATTCGATACCAAAGCTTTTGGAAGTAGAGTGCCACATTCCCCTGTTATTGTGTATAAATGTCTCCCAATGTAGGAGGTTTAACTTTAATTATTAGTATTAGTTTTGGATACGAAAAATTAAACTAATAGCTTCCCCTTCCAATACTTTTTTCTAAGTGTTAAACAGGCGTCAGGCCACTAAAAGACCCATAAGTGGATTGATGATCTATGCAAATATGCAATTCCGACATACATATCATAATGTGTGTATATGTAGATATGTATATGTCTAACATGTATGCATGACGTGATGATGACATGTACATTCTTTTGGAAGTGCAAGTTCGCAGCGGCATTGACATGGATGTAAGTTTTTGTCATCTTGTCCAATTAATATGGCCATGGGTATTTTATGGTTTACACTAATAATATCTTATTGTAATGCCAAAATAGAAAAGCAATGCCGATAAATATATTCACCCATCACTCTTATAATCCACATATATTAGTCTTTTATCGTAACATTATGCTCATAGCATTGAAATAATGCTTAATAATAGTAAAAATTACAAACGAGAAGTACACTTGTAGTGATCTAATAATGGAAACGATCGTGCACTATCTTTCTAAACTGCAAGTCAAGTATGAAGTATGATACACAATTCATAACAACATAGTATAGTGAGAATCTTAAAAATATAACAGCGTGGCTCTGTTGGTGGTCACTAGTCACTGGTACACTGTCTTGATGTCTACTTTAATTCTTTTTATACTCCTTTTGCTTTATTTTCGATCTTTCTCTTCTTTTAGTGGGAGATGCGCGCGGGTCGATGGAATTCAATTGCCCATGACAACAACTAAACTGATCAAGAACACTTAAGGATCAAACTCTTCTAGAACCACGTTTAACTTCTTGAGGATTGATAAGTTCGTGTAAATGAATTGTTAATAATTTAGTACATTGATCATTAGAAATTCTTTTATCGAAGACGTACCATGAATAAAACTAACAATGTGATAAGAAAACGAATCTAACGATTTATAACATGTTTTTTTTATTTCCACTCATTCTTAGTCGTCGTGGTGGTTACTGGTTATATATGAGCCAAAGAAGTTTTATAGCCTTTCGCACTCATAAATCATTACTGTGGCCCTTGTCGGCACTGCCTCATATAATATTTATGCTCCCCTGCGCATGTTTCTTGGGTAAATTTACTGACATGAAAATTATGTGTGGACGATAAAAATAAAGTATAAGATTTTCTTCTTTTGTTGACCAAGAAAAACAAAAAAGAGATTGTGAAAAAGAAATAAAGAAACAAACTTATGTGTATCTAATATAAATTAATCAAAAATTAAAAACAAATTCTACCGTATACGACACAATATAACTTCTTATCAACATATTAAAATTTATGTTTGAAAATATGCTTGAGTGGTATATTTTTATATTATCTCTTACTTAAATTACAGTAGTATATATACATATAGACATATATATAGTAGATGAAAGACGTCCTACATAGTATAGAAATACAATTTAATAATTTTGGACCACAACTCTTTCCTGATTTTTTCTCCTCTTTATAAACTTAATATTTATAAGAGCCTATAATTATCGGATTAAATTTTGTATTATTAAGAAGCAGCAGAAGTATTAAATACAATATATATAATAATGAGTAAATAAGACAGAAGTTGAACTCGTTGAAAATATAGATTCTATGCTATACGACAGACATACTTTGTCGTGATTCATATATAAAAACATTAATATTGCACATGCTAAGTTGCATATGTATTCATATGCAAGATGAGATCTGTGAACATACATATATTTAACTGTTGATGAGCAAACTATAATTACCAAATCTCATTAATGATACTCTAGAGATTAACTATAATTACCAAAACATTAAACTATAATTACCAAATCTCATTAATGATACCAAATCTCACATGACGACGCTTGACTAGTATCAGTATATATAAACATTAAATAGTACCGTACGTATTTAGTTAAGAGTCCTATTAATTAATGTCAGAATTTTAAAATTTGTTGTCTCGAGTTCTCTTCGAGTATTGGAGTATCAATGAGCAACCAATTTATTAGATTCACCAAACAGTCAAAACATGAGATGTTTAGATCAAAGAGAATGTTTGTCCTCCATCATTAACTGTTGTCTAGATGATGATCACTCCTTCGTTCCAAATCATATAATCCGAGCATTGTTATGAAAGGATTAGGTATCGATCGAGATCAACATATTGAATAACTCATCTACCCAAATTAATACAGTATCTAATATTCTCTTTTAGCTTTTAGTTTTAATATCCATCCACATTTAATTTTAAATGGTTACTAATGTTCTAAGCTATCTTCCACCTGACCTGACCAATTAAGTTAGTGTATTAATCCACCTGACCAAAATTGATTACCTTATCTTACTACTTATAGAAAGTTTATGAAAAAGAAGCATAATCATTACTTATCCATTAACCAACGTCGTAATCAAATTAACAAGCCTGATACAAGAGAGATACCATGTGTTGTTGCATGCATCGTTCATCATGCGACAACTGTATATACATTTTAATCCGTGTATGTGAAACTTTTTTAAGTTCTTAAATGTGGAAGCAACTTGTTAAGGTCGACCAATAATAGTTTAATTATATATATATATTTTTTAAAAAGATTCCTGCAAGTAATGACATATATAATCTTAGTTTTTGTTTCGTATTATTGCATTTCTTGCGAAGTCGACCGTATCTCACTGAACTGTGACTTTCTGTGTCTAATTCATATCTATACTAATAAAACTGAGGAAAAAGTCACGACATCTAGGGTATTATGTCCCTGTATACACATGTTACAACTTTTTTGGGATTTTCCAAGTATTACTTCCTTTAAATTACAAAAAGGCACCGTTGATGTGTACAGTAATATTTATTTAAGTACGTAATCATATTACACATGTGATTTCTTTTCTTTTAGAAATCTTTGGTGATGAAAGTGTATGACACATTCGGTGATTTTTGGATCGATAAAACAAGAGAATGTGAGGTTTTTTCTTTTGGCTTTTTGTTTTTGTTTTTAATACTGAATCCAATGTTTTTTTTCTATATATGATCGTTTGATTCGTCAAAGGAATACTGAAAAATGAAACCTTAATTTAAGGGATAATTTATAAACTTCGGATTGGATTTTCATGTATAGGATATTGTTTTCATAAATTTCAAAACCAAAGTAGAGCACCATCCTAAAAAACAAAGATAAATATAAAGATAAAAGATGATCTTGCAATAACAACTTTCAATGTAAGCCAGCAACAACGACCTCCTCAAGCTTTTTCTTAGTCCCATAGTTCAACTTCTTTATGTCCCTAATACAATAAAGTAACAAATTCTTAGTTAAAAACCAGTGTAAGCATCGGCTTTTCATTTCACTTCATGTCCTTAACATAAATCAAACATCAAATTTTAAACATTTACCTTACATCCGAGTGATATGTCTATGTAAGTCTTCTAGTTTAAGTCTCGACAATCAAACTCTGAAAAGATAGAAAAATAGTAATTGATAAGTGTCGGTTATTAAAACTAGTAACTACTAAAAAGTAAGAATCAAGTAAATAGGTTTGGGCATACCTTTTTCAAGTTTATCAAGCAGTTCAATGTCCACAAGCAATTGTGTATTTGTAACAATTGCTTTCTCACCAAAGTGATTCTCGTTCTTCATCCATTGTTGCATGCATATCAAAGCTTCCACCATATAATGCGTTAAGCAGCTTCTGTGTGGCTCTATGACCCTCCCACTAGTACTGAATGCACTTTCAGATGCAACTGATGAAACCTGCATTGCAAGAACATCCTTAGCTATCTCTGATAAAACTGGATATCTACCACTATTGAGCCTCCACCAAGACAATACATCCCACTCTAATCCAACAATAGTTCTAGGATTTTCCACTTTTTCATTCAAATAGACATCCAACTTATCCCTACCATCGTCAACCCCAATCTCATCAACCAACTCCTTATAAGCAAAGTCTATTCTCTCATAACCCATACTATCAGACATTAAATCAGTAGACTCACCTTGGCTAACAGAAGTCGATGTCTGAGTGGACTGTGATGATTGACCACTTGATACTTTCTGAAACCGATTGCTATACTCCTTAAACAGAGATGTCAAAAAAGTGGTGATCCTATCACTTATCTCCTTAGAATCGGATGTATCTTTCCCATAAAGCTTGTCAACGCACATCTTAGCAAATTGCATTTTTTTCCGTGGATCAAACACACTTGCAATAATCAGAAAAACATTGATGTTTCTCATTCCATCCCAGTACTTATCAAACTTCAATAACACAGCATCCGCCTTTGATTTCAAGTCACTATCAATACTATTGCTTAGTGTCATCAAATTCCTCTCTATAGTCACTATCTCTCCATAACACTTATAAGAAGCAATTGAAGTTGAAGCAGACACAACCAAAGTAGAATTGTAGAATATGATTAGAAATCTCACTAACCTTTCTACGACATTCCAATCAGCTCTTGTAGGCGGCCCAATCTTTTTTTCCCATTCTCAACCTCATTAAAGTAGTCATTGTACATCTTGTCTTCTGCCTCCATTCTATCGAATGTCAATCTAAAATCAATATCTCTTGACAACATTAAGTAAGTAGAATTCCACATTGTTTTGATGTCCAACGGTAGACTCCCTCTAGTCATCTTCCCTGAGACAACTTTTTGCTCAAATGAATCACATCTTGAAGTAGAAGACCTCACATACTGAACTGCATTTCGTATGGCTGTCACATTCTCACTCAATTCATGCAACCCGTCCCTAACAATCAAATTGAGTATGTGCGCACAACACCTCATATGCATACACTCTCCATTTAAAACAAATGCTTCACTGTTCCTTAAGCTGAATGCCTCCTGAAATTTTTTCAAAGCAGAAGTATTTGCAGTTGCATTGTCAATTGTCACAGTTAAAAGCTTCTTTATGCCCCACTCAGCCAAACAGTCAAGCAGAACTCGTGATATTGTTGCTCCTTTGTGATATGTAATATACTTAAACCCAATTATCAGCTTCCTCAATCGCCAAGATACATCAATGAAGTGTGTAGTTATGACCATGTAACTATCACCTGTTGCTATAGCAACCCAAATGTCAGTTGTCAACGAAACTCTTGGCTTACTAGCAACAATCCAAGTTTTCATAGATGCTTTCATCTCCATATACATTCTAACAATGTCCTTTGTAGCTGTTCTTCTGGAATGTGGTTTGTAGAGGTTGACTTTGTTGCAGAAATGTTTCCAACCGATACTTTCAATGAAAGCAAGTGGTAACTCTGACAGCACAATCATCTCATTCGAAGCCTCCCTGAACACTTCTTGTGTAACTTTTCCACTCTGAAGTTGTCCCTGATTGTTAATCACAGTCTGTGATTGCTTCTGCTTCCATGCTTGAAAATGCTTGCAGCTCTCCATATGAGCCTCCAGGTGAGAAGTTCCTGATTTTGAATCACAACCGTAAGACTTGTGGCAGTAATTGCACTTACATCTCTTATGATTATCATCAAATCTCGTGAAGTGTCCCCAAACAGTAGATCTTGTACTCGGTTTTCTTTTTGGCTGGGCTGGTTGTGAAGTAACTCCACCATCTGTCGGACCATCTGCCGGAACCGAAGCTTCTTTCCTTTTGTTCCCACTCGCAGGTATCAGATTTGGGACATCTCTCTCGTTGTCAATGTTGTCTGGAAATGGTGAGGAATCCATCTAAACAGAACATAATGCAAAGTTAATAAGCTAAAGTTTTGTTTCTATCTAAAGTTATAATTGTAAACTGTACACCTTATCCACATCCTAAACTATAATTCTTATAAACGAGAACAACTTATGGTTAAGATCAAATACATAGCTAAGTTAGCTAATCTAACCATTAGGAGTAAAGAATCAAGCAAATTAAACACAAAATCAGCAAAAAAAAAATCAGATTTCACTATAATTTAATTCGTTTCAAGGAAGAAGAAGAATCCTAGAATAACTAAGGAAGAAGAAGATGATAACTAAGGTTGAATATGAATCATAGACATACCCGAGATCGATTTCTTGATGCCTCTGATGGAGGAGACTGGGGTGGCGAAATTGGTATTATTAGGGATTCCATCTTGAAAGTTTAGGGTTCTACATTTATTTATATGTACAGAATCGAGAGAGATAAGGCAATTGGAAGATCGTGTATCAAACTGAATCGCGAGAGATTAGGGAAACGGAAGGAGCATCGCGAGAGATAAGGGAAGTTGTAGGTGGTGTATCACAAGGAGGATCGGGAGAGATAACGGAATTGTTCGGATGTGTTCGGGTGTATATCGGATTTCAGTTATTATCCGAACCGATCCTATAACCGATGGATTTATAAAACAATAACCGTTCGGTTATTATCTCTGTTTCGGTTTATATCCGTATCTAAGTTTTTCGGATCGGAGTCGGATCGGGTAATCGGTTTCGGATATAAGGCCCAGGCCTAATCCAAATATTGTGTTGCGTCTAGAGGTGTCAAATGGGCCAGCCCGCGCCCATCTAGCCTGCCTCGCCATGGACAATCTTTTTTTGGACCGCTGCGGACCGGCCCGTTTAGGACCGCGGTCAGAATATATATGTCCAGACCCACCCCGCAAGACCCAGCGGGTTAACGGTCCGCATCTCACTCTTCAAGTTACCCATCTCACTCTCATAAAACTTGTAAACATCTGTTGCAGCTGTATTCCGACAGAAAAACTTCACATCCGCATTTAAATACTTCCAAACAGCCCTAACTCTCTCATATTCCACATAAGAAAATGGGAGGTCATGATGGATAATAGACTTAGCTACCATTTCCCGGAAAACATGTTGATCAATCTTCCTAGCTTGCAATCTTGCTTCTGAATCAACCATCATCTTACCAATATCCCCATCTCTAAGCATAAACTTATATTTTTCCAAATGGCGTCTATGAGTTTGTACCATTTTTATGTGCATTGAACGCATAATCCTTTTTGCAATATTTGCACACAACTCTTTCTTCACTAATACCCAAGCTGTTAACCTTCTTAATCACTGAGAAATGATCCCATACTTCTGATTACTGCTTTCTTTTTTTGGTTCTGATGACCTTCCCTTGGCAGAATCTTCATCAACATTAATAAATCCCTCATCATCATTAGCATCTTCGTCAAGATCATCATCATCAGCAACCTCAATGACTTTTCTTTTCTGAGTTTTCTGAGTTTTAGGTGCTTCTGGTTCATAACTCACTTTCTGTTTCTGTTTCTGCTTCTTAGATGCTTCTGGTGCAGCACTTACTTTTTTTCTTTGCTTTGCAGATATTTTTGATCCGTTAAACGTTCTGCTCTCATGTTCAGCATTTGCAGCATTGATAAATCTCTGAGATTCCAGGTCTACTGATCTCTTTTCATATGAGTCCTGCGACTCTTGTGACTCCTATCAAAACAAAAATAAAAAATTCTATTACTAAAACATAATTTGAAACATGAACAAATCGTTTATCAATCATACATGATCAAAACTGCAACTAGAACACTAAACTGAAAAATCAAATGTTAGAACACTAAAACTGAAAAATCAAAAGTTCAAAACAGAATGCAATCAAAGGTCAATGATACATAAACCTGCAACTTATAACACTAAACTGAAAAATCAAAAGTTCAAAACACTAAACCTGCATAAACCTGCAACTTAGAACACTAAACCTGCATAAACCTGCAACTTAGAACACTAAAATGAAAAATCAAAAGTTCAAAGCATAATGCAATCAAAGGTAAAAGATAAGTATGAAACATTACCATTACAGATATGTTCAGATGTGTATGGCTTCAGCTTCCAAGCCTCCAATGATACTCACAATTCACAAACGAAAATTCTCACCTCTATGTTTGAGTCTTTGAGTCGTAAGTCGTAAAAAATAAAAAGACTTTTCAGTTTCCTTGTTAAACAATGAAAACACTCTTAATTTAGGGTTTTCGATTATAAGTTTTATTCTAAAACCTTTACAAACTCTAAGTGAAACAGAAGGTTCAAAGTTCAAAGAAAGGTTTCAGACTTTGACGGGTCGACCCGCAATCCGCAATGGGTTAGCCCGCTCCAACCCGTGACCCGTGATGGACTAATCCGCTAGGCCCACTATTTCATGGACACAAAAAATGATGTCCAAGCCCGCCCCACCATGATACTAAATGGGCTAGGCCCGCGGGTATGAGGCCCGCTTGACACCTCTAGTTGTGTCACACTTTAGATTACGTGAATTTCATAAAATTTCCTTTCAAATTACATATGATCAGTGGCGGATCCAGAACAAAATTTTATCTGGGGCACTTATAATTAATAATATAGTTAATAAAATATTTTTTTTGTTTATATTAAAGTAAATATTTTGTATTTTTAAATATATTATAAGGTTTGATTGTTTGAAGTCCAAAAAATGAGCCAAACTTTTTTAAAGTATTGTTTATACTGGTTCATGATGATGCTTAATTAGATACAAACTTATAATTCATTTTAAAATATAAATATGTTTAATATATTTAAATTACTTATCTTATTAAATCACACAAATTTAGAGTTTAAAAATAATAAATTAACTACAAAAAGAGATTTTGCCCCCAAAAAAAAACTACAAAAAAATATAATATTGTTTAATATTACTAATTTACTAGTTTATTACTTGTATTTTATTAAATTACGATATATATTTACTTTGCAATAAAGGAAACAGGAATTAAAATTGTTAAAAGTTAAAGTGAAAATAGAAAGAAAAAAATAGAACTAAATGCATATAGTTTTATTTAAGGAAAAATGGGATAAGAAAATGCCTCACGTATTAAAATACTTAAAGAAGAAGAAAAAAAACAATATAGCAAGTACTAGGTGCTAATCGAACTCGTGACCTAATGTTTTATCTTGGGTAAAACTACCAACTGAGCTAAAGATTCTAACAGGATGGTGGTGTTAGAAGCAAAACTTTAAAAATTAGTGTGGGACACGTGCCCCACCTCTTTGTAACGTAGATCGGCCCCTCCATATAATGCTTTATATGTGAAACTTTAAAGTAAAAAAGTTTGGACTGATGAAATAAACACTTTATTCTTGGCAAATGTATAATGATTTTGCATTGGCTTGACCATAATATTCTTCTTTTTAACTGCCAATTCTATAATAGTTTATATGAATTACCATTTGTTGATATATACATATCTTATTAAGGTTTTTACTAGCCATTATTGTGATTTTTGGGTGAAATATATATAAACGCTATAAGGTGAAACGGCAATTTAATAAAATAGAGTAAGTTGACCAAAAAAAAAAAAAAAGTATATATAATCGTGATTAGTTGCCAACAACAAAAAAACTTAATTATTAAATAAATGTTCACATGCGATCCAACTATTTAATCAATCACACTAGCAAGTAGCAACACACAACTCCAGCTTGTCCTGAACTGAATACTGTGTGTTGGATAAGATATGAATCCCCAAAATTATCTTTAACTATTTTTGGATAAAAGTTATAAAAACTACGTTGAAAACAAAAATCTCAGTAAAAGTAATTAACTTTTGTGATTTAGTGTTTCACTAATTAGATGTGGCAGAGTATGATATTTTATTAGCTAGATAGATTATATTATCTCATGGTATTTTTAAAATTGAGATTCATCTAAGGTGGTATTTCGTGAAAAAAAAATCATGTTTTATATATATAACTATATGTTACATCATCATCACTTGATATTATCAATATTTGGCAGTACAATTATATCAATGTGGGGTTAATATTCCTCATAGTGGAAAATACATAATTCAAGGGCAAATTATGAGATGAGGGGTCTTTTTGGTGTTAAAGATAGAGGAAATAAAACTAGAGTAACAAACCGAATTATTGTTTTTTTCTTCTTTTTTCTTAACAGGTTTTTAAATTAATATTTTTACAATTAAAACACCAGATTAAAGACATCATTAGATGTTATTAAAAGGCTTAAAGCCCAATGAACTTGAATGCTACTGTCTCTAAAAATCAAAGTCTCTTACATTATTTATTATTACATGGATAATGTAAACGTCCCTTAATACATTAGAATTTCTATATATGAGTGAATATATAGTACATGAAATGATGAAGGACCCCTTCGCAAACGTGGTTTGTCCCAAAGTATTATAATGAGTTTATTATGTCCCCCAAAGACTTTCTTTACCTCAAATTATAGCTTCTTCTTTTCATTTTTTCTGCATCTCCCCCATTTTGTTACAAGTCAATGTTCCTGATTTTTTTTTGTCAACTGATATTATATAAATTAGAAGGATATATGGTGAATTACAACTTAGCCGGCGGAAAATAAGAATATCTTCGGAGTCTAAAGCCCAAAAGAGGGAAACTAAGCTGGAGAACAAACAGGAATTCCTGGAGACATAGAGCGAAACCAAGGTAAAAATTACAAAGTAGTGAAGTTAAACCCAAAACAGAGGATGAACCCTTAAAACAAAGTAATAGGCAACAAGGCATAAACCCTCACATGATACACTAGTTTTAGGATGCAAGAAAAACCTTTCTCTTCAAACACTTGGATGAGAACTACCAAGGATGCCCACGGCCAATCCCAGGCTAAGAACAACCGCCTCCTATCACGAAGAGAACCAATCTCTTGTAGCAGAACCAAAGACTTCATAACCCGGCAAGCAAAGACTCGAAACGCTTCCGAATGCGACGATGACAACAATGGCGTCCAGAATCGTCTGTGTAGAAGCCTTACAAAAATGCAGTCAGATCTCACCAGATCTGCAAAGCAAGTACAAGGAGCGCAGCCTAACCTCTCGATACAACCGAACTCAAAAGCACGAAGATGGAACGAAGAAGCTATCAACCACAACGAACAGATAAACCAGAGAAGAGCCCACTGCAAACAACTAAGACTAGCATAACTTCTAAACAAACCGAAGCCTAAACTTAGAAAGGAAACAACCTTAAGGGAAACAAAGACTGGAAAAGTAGACCAAGGGTGATGGTCGAGACAATGGTTGGGCGGATAAAACGCAATCGTAACCAAACAAACCAAGCGGCTTCAAACAATGAGAAGCACATGAACGACAACAAAGGAATGAAATGGTCAAGAGATATATTATTCTTCGAGTCGTACCGTGGAGCTGCTAGCTCCGGAATTAAAACAAACCACTTGCAACCACAACCCAACAAAGACCGTTCCTACCGCAAAGACAAAACCTAAGATCGAAACTTTAACCAAACCACAAGATTCCCCAATCAAGGGCCAAACTTTAACCACTTCTACAACACTACACACTTAGACCTATCTTAAAGGAACAGGTGAAGGACGGGAAAGACAGCTTACTCAAACAGGAGACAACAAGAACCCATGGCCATAGAACCGAGAAGCAGCACCTAAGAGATCAAGACACCGCCGGATCTGACAAAGGCAAACGAGGCTTCTCCAAAAACCGTCGGGGGAGGACGAAACAAAACGCTCAAAGACCGTCGAGCAACCCTCACTGTGAAGACCATATCATTCGCTGAGTCTCTAACCATCCCATCCATCCACCAGATCCAACCGAGACAACACAAACGAAGGCAGGAAACGACTAAAAACAGAGCAACGGGCCCCTCTCACAGCTACGGCGAGGAGCACCGATCATCGGAGAGGACAAACAAAGATTTTATTTTCTGGACGACGGCTAAAGCGAATTCGGGGGAGAGAAGAGAGAGGCAATTCCAAAAAAAAAAATTCCTAATTATAATAACTAAGTTCCTAATTATAATAACTAAATACTATTAAAAAAAACTAAGAAGAACCGTGAAATAAATAATTCCTTCTTTTTCCCATTGTTAGGTAATATTATATGAAACAGTTCATGTCGTAATTGATATGTTGTACAGTAACATGCTGCTTCTAAAAATGNTTGGTTACAACAAATTAATATTAAGATTCTGTTATTATATTTTGTATTAAAAATACAATGGCATTTTATGTAATATCTTACCTAAAGTAAGGTTATTTGTTTATAGGATTGCTTAAATAATATAATAGAGATAATAAAAAAAAAACTAAGAAGAACCGTGAAATAAATAATTCCTTCTTTTTCCCATTGTTAGGTAATATTATATGAAACAGTTCATGTCGTAATTGATATGTTGTACAGTAACATGCTGCTTCTAAAAATGTAATAAGAAGTTGAGGCATGCCAATCTATGTATGTAATGTACGTATATGAAAATAAGATGTAAATAAGGTGATGTCACGTCGTCGATGCATCGTAAATCAATAATAGTACTACATTAATGTTGGCTTGTGTTATGTTTCTTAGTTTGTGACCTTTGTTGCATATATGATATATCAAATATGTATGGGCTTAATTAATTAACTTGATGATATGTGTTCTTCAAATGGCTTATAGTTTTTCTTCTTTTTTCTTTTGTCGTTGTAGGTAGGATACCACCACGCAAAGTCTATTGGCTTGCCGCTTTATTTTATATGGATAGCGGTAAGTTGGGGCCTGGTGGAAGAAGAAAGTGGCGTCACCGGAAATAGAAAAAAGGTTAAGATGACGTCGGAGAAAGTTCAGCGGCTAAAGGTTTGATGGTGATGGGATTAAAATTTGTATTTGATTTAATTGTTTATTATTGGTGGGAGCGAAATTGATCCGTGGTGGGAATGGAAGAGCCGTGAGTTCTCAAGTTGATTGCACATAGTAAGCGAAATTATTGATAACTCATTTCTATTTGATTTAATTGTTTTGATTTTTACGAACTTTTATCATTATCATGTTTTCTTGTTCTAAAATGTTTAACCCATGTAGAAAATACTTTTTTAGTAGTGGGAGATAATGGTACAAGTCTTTTTTATTTTGGTCAGTCTTTTCATTATTGCAAATATTATTTTGATGCATAATTTTCCAATATATGTGATTGCCCTTGCCTTGTCTTGCCACTTTTACTTTATACATATATCCAGTACATAAAACCATTATAACTCTTTTCTTTTTTGCAAACATCAAACATTATGTAAATCTTATCACAGATAATTTATACTTAAAAAAAATGAGTGAATAGGTGAGAAAATAATAATAATGAAAACAAAATATATGATTCAAAAGCTTGAGTTAAGGCTAGTTCTACCCAAAAATCATATGGGCCGAATCAAAGCCTTCGTAGTATGAACCTTATGGACAAAGATTTCTTTGCGTGTTTTGGTCAATCCATTCGTCTATGTAGCTAAACAAAAATAATAGGGGCTATACCAAAATGTGTTATATAAACAAACTTTTATTTCATCGAAAGGCTCACAACGGCCAGAAACAGAGTATAAAAACGTCACTAACGTAACGTTACATCAGGAACTGAACAAACATTATTATTTAGCATAGATTAAAATTTAACGAGACAACAGACGTGAAAGTATAGTATTATTAGTCGAGAGACTAAAATTATTATTTAGCACCAAACAAACCAGTTTCGGATACTCAACGGACGACCCGACCACCGACTCTATTGTTCCGTTAGATAAGCATAGGAGTATCAACATGATCCAAGTAGCATCGAAGACAATAACACAGCCCCCCTCCTTGCATCTTAAATTGTCTGAGATCGTCTGTCTTTGGATTGTAATAGTAAACACAGATTGATCTTTTGCCATTAAAAATTTGCGAATAGTGCTTCATTGAGAAAACAAGTTTTCCTCTTTTGGTGGTACCTCTGAAAAAATACAGCGTAGACTCATCAACTTTTATTTTATAAAGAAGGATCTCAATGCGTTTTCTTGACCAGGTTCCTGCGACTTCTTTCTAACCCATATGTGAAAGACTTTATTCCAATTCCACTCGTACAAAACGTCACGTGGAAATTGAGAGTCATCCACTAAGGCAACCGCACCATTGTATTCACCAGTTCCCAACCACGATCATCTCCGCAATCCGACACATCCCAACCATTCTCAATGTTCATGTCCTCAGGTAACTCAGTGACACTAAACTCTTCAGACCTCACGTTAAACATCATTACCAGACCTCTGCCAGTACTGGACCTAGCTCGATATTACAAAACTCCATCTTTGCATAGTCCTTGCGCAGTAGGAGTTGGAGAATGCTGATGCTCACATGTGATCCGTCTCCAAGCTGCTTCGTTCGTTCCTATCGTGAAATATGTTGTTCTTCCTCGGTTACTTCTGCTATGCATAACACCTTGTACACATCCGTGAGTTCATCGTATCCAAAGAAAAACATTAGGAGTGCGCTTTTGTTAGGCAGTGGGATCTCAGCTAAATGCTTACGTTTGTTCGTACCCGGATTGAAAATTATAAACTCTGTGTTTAAACGAAGACATATCAAACCTCGGACGGGTGAAGAAGCCACGTATCCTGGGTCTGGAGAAAGAAGCACTTGTTGCTGACCAGAAGACATCAATGATTCCTCTTCTTGATAAGCAGACTGAAACAACAATGGTTCCTCAATTAAGTATCTCGATGTTATTTGATATTGATCGACCGCGAAGAACAATCGAGGCTTTGTCGTCGATCGGCTCAAGTAAAGCTTTATGAATTCTTTTGTGCGGATAAGAGAAGCCCATTTCTTTGAGGTGCAGATGCATTTCATCAAGGTTTTCAGAGGCAAACGTGACAGTGTCTCCGTTTGTATCGCTAAAGGAATTGCTTCGAAACTTGTCTCAATCACAGCCATTTCTCTTCTTTTGTTTTGACCAAAATGCTCCATTTCTCTCTTTTTCTCTAGTCTCTAATGATAGATGTGTCTGGTGACAAAAAAAGACACATGTATGTGATGTATTTATAGAGGATTCTGATCAAGACTTTGTTACCAACGTTGTGAGAGGGTGACTATAGTTTAACTTGTTGATTAAGTTTGATTTCATTGCTTTACATCTAAAAACAAAAAAAAAGAGAAGTATATATTAGTAGTTCCACATGTTAAAGTCTTACTAAAATTATTAGCCAATTAGAATAGAGATTATTGGATACCAAGCATTATTTCTACAGAGTTTATTTCATCCTACACGGTTTTAGTTGTTTAGTTCTTTGAATACAATTGAATCACACGTCAAAACATTAATAATCAAGTTAATTATCCTTTAAAAAAAAGTTTTCACTTTAATTTGTTTTGTACACAATTGCAAGAAAAATAAATGTTGTCACAACTCAAAACTTACTCATTTTTATGACTAAATTAACAAGAGATGTTTTGGTGTTAAGCATGACTTGAAAGATTTTCTTTCATCGTACATTTTAAAATCAATTAAAATTATAGAAAACACGTTTTAACCCTTTTAAAGATTTTCAATTTTCATTTTAATTCTTGGTACACAATTGTTCAAACGGAGGTTTACACGCATAAAAACTTAATTGCCAATTCCATTAAATTTCTTTATTTTTTAATCTACTGGTTGAGGAATGTTATGATTTAAAATTTAATAATATGATGTAATGTTGTTTTTATTAACTATTAAGTATACTAATCAGTGATCACTAGTCTGAGTGTTATTATTATTGGTTATAGTCATAGAGACTTATAGTAACTTAACTTCACAATATTACAAAGCTCAGCCAAACAGTAAAAGAACAATAAACAAAAGCAGAGGATAAAGATTGGTTGCAACAGAAAGCAACGTAGCAATTGCAAATCCAAATCTTTAGCCGCACTCTGTTTTCTGGTACCGACCATTTTCTGTTTTCTGTCGTGAGTCATGGTCTGGATAGTGTGATTTTAGATGGCTCCGTCTGAAAATGTTAAGAGAAAGCAAGTTTGTGATAAGTTTCTCAAAATTTCAGCCTGTAACACCACATCCGGTACTTTTTAGTAGGCTTTATGTCGAGTCCCAGTTTATGAACCCACCTTTTTTAATGGGTCTTATGTCTTTTCACTAGGCCAATGAGCCCATCCATCTTTCCTTGTATTTTGTCATCACTCGCACAGTTCCAACAGTCCCTTCCCGGAAGATCACCCATCCTGAGACTACTCTAGCATAAGCACGCTTAACTGTGGAGTTCTCTCAGGGCCTTTGACCGGAAATATAAGTGCACTTTGGTGACAAATGTGGCAAAATCAATTCTTTTAAACCTCTCTACATGTCCCTGAAACCGGGGTGTCTCAATTCACCTCCACTAACAGATCGCAACGTCCTTGTTGCCACCAAGACCGTCACCCCCGACGGTGTGAAGAAGAAAAACAGAATGTATGGAGTGGGTAATATGCAAACTGAAGCATCTTCACCTCATGTTGTTCTCACGCCTACTTCGACTGAAGATCCAATCATTCTAGCTGAGAAGTTTTCTCAGGCCGAAGCTGTTCTTGCGAGTTAGTCTACTCATTTAGAAGATTATGCATTGAAGTTGCAACAAAATACTCAGAAGATGCATTGTTATGATGCCTACTTCGATTATCTATCTGAGAAGGACCCTGAATTTGCTGCAAGATTTCCCCGACCTGAGACTGATGCCACCATTGATACCGGAGCAGGAGATACCACGAGACCAGCGTAGGGTCTCTTGTTCTTGAACTTTACTTCTGTTTGATAGTCTCTTGAACTTGAACTTGTAGTTGTGTTTCAATTTATGTTTTGAACTTATGTTTATGTAATTTTAACAACATTTTGTAATTTACAAGTTTATTTTCAGTTTTAATTAAAAGTTTTTTTTGCTAATTATGAATTTTAGTTTGCATAATTAGAAATTAATCAGAATTAATTTGCATAATTTGAAAATAATCATAATTACAAAATGTATAATTCATCATACAAACCTCAACTGTTGCGACGGAAATAAAAGTTGCAAAGTCATCGCAAAGTTTGCGAGGGAATTGCTTGAATTAAGTTGCAAGGAATCTGCTACTGATATTGTCCCTCGCAATTTGCGTTGTTTTTGCGAGGACATTTTTTTCCTTGCAAAAGTTGCGATGATTTGCGACGTTGACCAATTTGCGAGAAGCGATTTGCGAGGAAAGTGTGTTTCTCGCAATTTCCTCGTTTTTGCCTATTTGCGAGGGATTTGCTATGAATTCTTCCATCGCAATAGGCGTGTTTTCTTGTAATAAATGGAGAAACTCATATCCATCGTCAAATAGAAGAAGTTTATCCTGCTTTACTACATAAATGTCCAAAAGGAAAAAAAACAAAAATTTCTAAAATATAAGAAAAAAACAAAACCTAGCATGCCCAACGTATTGAATCATGATATAGTTCATTTTTCTCATGACGTAGTAATATTAACATAACAACCAATAAACACGAAAACCCTGAAGTAAAAATAAAACATGGTTCAAGGCTCTACCCATAGGTCAAGCAAGTGAAGTTAAAGATTAGGGCATCAATTTTTTGGGCATATTTTAGGCCAAAAGTTTTAGGTTTTTTATGTAGGAAAAAAATCAAAATTAAAATTATAAGTTCAGTTATTAAATCTAATAAAAAGTTTTCATATTTGAAAAGTTTTAAAAGAATAATGAGCTATTTGGCAATATAATATTTATTTTCGTATGAATATTTAAATGAACATGAAAACATTGAAAAGAAAAAGAAAAATGTGAGCAAGCAAAAAATGAACTACAATATGAAAATCATGAAAATAATTTTTATATTACTATATTTTATATTATTTTTACAATAATAAAAATGGGTTTTAAAAAAATATTAGCGTATGACATCCAAAATTGTCGGACCGGCTCATGGAGAGTAAGAAAGACATACATAAACACTCTAATGAATAAATAAATTTGTCAAACATTCTCACATAATTTTTTCTATGTAGTATTAATGTGAACAACTAACATGATAACATGCAAAAATAATTTTTTAAAATTATTCAAGAATACTGAATACCTCTTGAAATTTGGAAAGATATATAAAAATAATATAATTCTTTATAGAAACCTAATGACTGAAATTAAATAATAATAGCTGAAAATTTGTTTTAAAAGGAGAGTAATTAGGGATTAAATTCTAATTTCTTGGAAAACGAAATGAATCTACTTTTATGGAAAAAAAATTGGTAAGATCTATTGGGAAATAAATGACTATGCAATTATCAAGTTAATTACGGAAAACATCCCACCATTAGATTATATAAGATTAAAGGCCATAAACTAAGCAGAAATGAGAATCCAAATTTTTACGAATTTATAAGAGAATTTTGAGAACACATAAACATCCCTCAGTCTAACATAATCTAGAATCCTTTCGTGCCCATGATGAATTATTTATAAGATTGAAACCTAGAAATAAATGTTATACATAATTTAGAATCCGGCTTTGTCCTGAATCATACATAAGACTGAAACACATATTTAGAATTTCAAAATAAACTATAATTATTATTTTTCCTAGGATGAAACCACAAAGTGATAAATGATGGCTTTAGATCAGAAAGGGTCTACAATTGGTTCTTATTGAGGAAGGGAAAAATGAAATGTTAAGATTTTGTTTGTTTGTTTTATGGGCCTCTAATTACTTAGGTCTAAAGTACAATGAATTTAATTAATTAGGTCCAAACAACAAAAGAGGATAGATGTTCCCTGGGCATTCGGGTACCCGTTCGGGTTCGGGTCGGTATTTCGGATTTTCGGGTATTTCGGTAAAGGGGTTCTAGACCCATTTGGGTATTTTTAGTATTCGGGTCGGGTTGTAAACACCCATCAGGTTCGGATCGGGTTCGGGTACCCGAATTCAATCCTTAATTAAGTAAACCAAACTCAATTTCATTCAATAATCATGAATTAGTGGGTTGATGAAAGTTGTACATATTAATATATAAATACTAGAGGTTTTAGAATTAATCAAAGATATTAAAGTGGCAAAATGGTTAGAATGCACCCTTAAAATGCTTTAGGTCATGGGTTCAAATCTCACTAATGACTATTTTTGCACTATATTTATACATGTTCGGATTAATTCGGGTACCCGTTCGGATATCGGATAATATCCGATCGGGTTCGGGTACCTGATTGGGTTCGGGTATTTTGCCTAGGCCTAGATGTTAGATAGAGAACATGTCAAGTATCATATTTTTAGCAAAAGATGAGAAAAACCTGCTCATATTATATAATAACGTAATTTAGAATCCGGCTTTGTCTTGAATTATACATAAGACTGAAACCCATATTTAGAATTTGTAAATAAACTATAATCCGTTTTTTTCCTATGATGAAACTACAAACTGATAAATGGTGGCTTTAAATTAGAAGGGATCTATAATTGGTTCTTATTGAAGAAGGGGAAAAGGAAATGTTAAGAGTTTTTTTGTTTGTTTTATGGGCCTCTAATTACTTAGATCCAAAGTACAAATAAATTTAATTAATTAAACTCAAACAACAAAAGAGGACAAGTGTTAGATAGATAATATGCCAAATGTCATTTCGTTAGTAAAAGCTGAGAAAAACATTTTCATATTATATAAGATATTATATAAGATTTTTCTTTCTTTTAATAGAAGGCAAAAGCATGAGTGGTCTTGAAATCGAGCTCCCAGAGATCAATGTTCCTTTCACGAAATTGTAGTGACCTTCTCTGATTGCAAGTGTGTTCTTCACCACTGCCGCTCTCACGAATGGGTACGAAAGCAAGTTTCCAAGCGACACATTCACAGCTTCCTGCACAAGATAACACACACATTCGTTTAATAAGCATTTGTCTCTCTTATCAAGAACATTAAACAGTAAAGAGTTATTGTTATTTATTACCTTCTCACACTTGTTGCATTGATCATCATAGCTCAAGTCTTTATGTTCTTCCTTGATCTTGTTCCTCGCTGCTGCACCTATCTTCACCCAGTTTTCTATGAAGTCACTGTCATTTTTAGAGGATTAATGATAACACACACATTCGTTTAATAAGGCACATTTGTCTCTCTTACCAAGAACATTACAATAACAGAGAGCAAAGAATTGTTATCATTATTATTACCTTCTCACACTTGTTGCATTGATCATCATAGCTCAAGTCTTTATGTTCTTCCTTGATCTTGTTCCTACGTACCTGCTGCACCTATCTTCACCCAATTTTTTTTATGAAGTCATTTTTAGAGGATTTTTGGCATTGCGTTAGTGATCTTGATTCATAACTCAGGACAAGTCAAGATTAATCAGTTTTTTAAATTGCCTTTGAGTAGAGGCAGCATCATCTTCAATGGACATGAGTCACTTAATGCCACCACAGCATCTATGGCCTTCGTAGTATGAACCTTGGACACAGTTTTCTATGCGTGTTTTGGTGGATTCATTCGTATACGTAGCTTACAAATTAATAATAGGGCTATACGTCCGGCTATACCCAAATGTGTTATATAAACAAACTTTTATTTCATCAAAACGCTCACAATGGCCAGAGAAACAGAGTATAGAAACATCACTAACGTAACGCTTACTGTTTAAATATGAATTAAACAAACATTATTAATTTATTATTTAGCACAAATAAAGATCAAACGACAATAGACATGAAAACGAACAATCTTATTAAGATTATAGTATTATTAGTGAGAGACTAAAATTATTATTTAGCACCAAACAAACCAGTTTCGGATACTCAACGGACTACCCGACCACCGACTCTCTTGTTCCTTTAGATAAGCATAGGAGTATCAACATTATCCAAGTAGCATCGAAGACAATGACCCTTCTCTACTCCTTGAATCTTAAATCCTCTGAGATCTTTTGTCTTTGGATCGTAATAGTAAACATAGAGTGATATTTTGGCATATTGATATGGCAAATAGCGCTTCATTGAGAAAACAAGTTTTCCTGTTCTGGTGGTACCTCTTAAAAAATACAGCGTAGGCTCATCAACTATTATTTTATAAAAAGGGATCTCAATGCGGTTTCTTGACCAGGTTCCTGCGACTTCATTTCTAACCCATATATGAAAGACTTTATTCCAATTCCACTCGTACTTAAATTCCAATTCCATATATGAGAATTGAGAGTCATCCACTAAGGCAACCGCACCATTGTAATTCACCAGTTCCCAACCACGATCATCTCCGCAATCCGACACATCCCAACCATTCTCAATGTTCATGTCCGCATGTAACTCAATGACACTAAACTCTTCAGACCTCACGTTGAACATCATTACCAGACCTCTGCCAGTACTGGACCTAGCTCGATAGTACAAAACTCCTTCTCGACATAGTCCTTGCGCAGTAGGAGTTGGAGAATGATGATGCTCACATGTGATCCGTCTCCAAGCTGCCTCGTTCATTCCTATCGTGAAAACATGTTGTTCTTCCTTGGTGACTTCTGCTAAGCATAACACCTTGTACACATCCGTGAGTTCATCGTATCCGAAGAAAAACCTTAGGGGTGCGCTTTTGTTAGGCACTGGGATCTCAGCTAAATGTTGAGACTTGTTCGCACCCGGATTGAAGATCATAAACTCTGTGTTTAAACGATGACATATCAAACCTCGGACTGGGGAAGAAGCCTCATATCCTAGGTCTGGAGAAAGAAGCACCTATTGTTGACCAGAAGACAACAATGGTTCCTCTTCTTGATAAACAGACTGAAACTGTTGGATAAGCTTGAATTATACAAGAAGATTTCCTAATCGAGTTATGTTTAGGAAATAAGGATTACGTATGTCTAGGAGTTATCTAGACACAATGTATTTCCTATTAGGAATTGGTTTTAGTGTTTTACATAAAAGGGGACTTAGGGTCTGCATAATTACTTAGAGTTTTGGTGAGAGATATTAACATTGAGAGATTGTGTGAGCTTGAAGTTTTTGAGTTATTTTTCTTTAAGCTAATAAAGAGAGTTATTCTTTTAAACATACTTGTGATTTGATCTTTCTTGCTAAAACAAAAGTTGGTATCATAGCTTCTAGGTTATCGACAAAATCAAGCAAAAGTTTATTCAAAGTCATGAGTGAATTGTCTGCAATCACCAACAAACCGAAGGAAGGAGGTCCTTTATCAATACAATGTCTGATGCTAAACAGTTCCAATTACACTGTTTGGTGTATGAGAATGATTGTTACGCTACGAGTACACAAGGTTTGGGAGACTATTGATCCAGGCTCCGATGATGTAGAACAAAATGATCTTGCCAGGGATTTGTTGTTTCAGTCCATACCAGAATCATTGATTCTACAAGTTGGCGATCAAGAAACCTCCAAAGCTTTTTGGGAAGCTATTAAATCAAGGAATCTTGGTGCTGAAAGGGTAAAAGAGGCACGACTGCAGACACTGATGGCTGAGTTCGATAGGATGAAGATGAAAGAGAATGACACCATAGATGATTTCGTTGGTAAACTCTCAGAAATTTCTACAAAATCAGCATCTTTAGGTGCAACTATTGAAGAACCTAAGATCGTTAAGAAGTTTCTCTCAAGTTTACCAAAAGCAAGATATATACAAATAATAGCAGCCCTGGAACAAGTTCTTGATCTCAACACAACGACCTTTGAAGACATTGTCGGTAGATTGAAAACTTACGAAGAGCGTATCAGTGAGGAGGAAAGCTCACAGGACACTCAAAGTAAACTCATGTTTACTATCTCAACTCTACAGCCGCAAGAATTCTCATATGAAGGAAGCAGAGGAAGAGGTTCAGTTCTTGGTCGCGGTAGAGGGCATGGCCGGTTTAATGGTGGACGGTTTGGATATCAACAAAAGGAGTATGGCTATCAACAGAGGGACAAAACCAAAATCATATGTTATCGCTGTGACAAACTTGGACACTATGCCTCAAATTGTCCGGATCGTTTGCTCAAGCTGATTAAGCTTCAAGAATCACAAGAGAAAGAAGAAGAAGATACTTATGAGGCTGAATCACTCATGATGCATGAGGTTGTATATCTTAACGAGAGGAAAGTGAAGCCAAAAGATTTTGAGACATGCTCCGATAAAGTTTGGTATCTGGATAATGGTGCCAGCAATCATATGACAGGGAATAGAGCTTGGTTCTACAATATTGATACAACGGTCACAGGTAAGGTGCGGTTTGGTGATGATTCGCGTGTGGACATAAAAGGAAAGGGTTCAATTCTGTTTCTAACTAAGGATGGGAGAAAGAAGATACTAGCAGAGGTCTACTATATACCAGATCTTAAAAGCAACATCATCAGTCTTGGACAGGCGACTGAATCTGGGTGTGATGTGAGAATGAAACAAGATTATCTAACCTTACACGACCGAGATGGAAATTTGTTGGTGAGAGAAATCGATCAAGAAACAGATTATATAAGGTGGACTTAGAAGTTGAAAACAACACAAAGTGTCTACAGGCTGCTGCTTCAAACGACTCAACAATATGGCATGCTCGACTAGGACATGTTGGCTTTGAAAATATTAAGAAGATGGTGACTAAGGAACTAGTCATTGGAATACCGAGTGTTCCGAGGGATACAGAAACATGTTCATCATGTCTGTTTGGTAAACAAGCAAGGCGAGTATTCCCTAAATCAACGACCTATCGAGCTTCACAACCACTTAAACTTATCCATGGGGATCTCTGTGGACCTATCTCACCATCTACAGCTGCACAAAAGAGATATGTGTTTGTGTTAATTGATGACTACTCTCGCTATATGTGGACCATTCTTCTGAGAGAGAAAAGCGAGGCATTTGAAAAGTTTAAAGTGTTCAAAGCATTGGTTGAGCAAGAAACTGGAACCACTATCAAAAAATTTCGTACAGACAGAGGAGGTGAGTTCTTATCTCAAGAGTTTCAGCTTTTTTTGTGAGAAAGAAGGGATTATTAGACATCTAAATGCACCCTACACACCTCAGCAAAACGGAGTGGTTGAAAGAAGGAATAGAACTTTGCTAGGTATGACTCGCAGTATCTTGAAACACATGAACATGCCAAACTATTTGTGGGGAGAGGCTGTTAGACACGCAACCTATCTCATTAACAGAGTAGGAACAAGGGTGCTAGAAGATCAAACACCTTATGAAGCATACAAAGGGAAGAAGCCGAATGTAGAACATCTTTGGGTGTTTGGATGTGTTTGTTATGCTAAGACCGAAGCTGCAAATCTCGGGAAACTTGATGATCGATCGAGAATGCTTGTGAATCTTGGAACAGAACCCGGTACCAAGGCTTATCGGCTTCTTAATCCAGCAACTCGGAAAATCATAGTAAGTCGAGATGTTGTTTTCGACGAGAGCAAAAGCTGGAAGTGGAAGGATTCATAAGATATTACTACAGATTCAGGAATGTTCACTCTTAGTATTGGAGAGTATGGAAATAATGGAATCAGGGAAATTTTTGCTGAGACAGAGCAAAACAGAGAGAATTTTGATACTAATGATGCAGTTGCAGAAGAATCGAGTGATGATTCAGAGAATGGAGAGGACCATAATGAAGAACAACATGTTGAACAACATGGACAACAAGCTCAGCCAATACCAGTTTTAAGAAGATTAGAGAGGGTGACTACAAAACCGAGTTACCTAAAGGACTTTGTGATGCTCGCAGAGATTGAAGGAGAACATTTGTTGCTTACTATTAATGAAGAACCTTGGGATTACAGTGAGGCGAGCAAGGCAAAAGTGTGGAGAGATGCTTGTGAAGAAGAGATAGCATCAATTGTTAAGAACAAGACATGGAGTTTCGTTGATCTTCCTATTAGTTGCAAGCCAATTGGTTTAAAATGGGTGTTTAAGGTGAAACGCAATTCTGATAATAGCGTGAACAAATATAAAGCAAGGCTTGTGGCTAAGGGGTATGTACAAAGACATGGTATTGATTTTGATGAGGTATTTGCCCCAGTGGCTCGTCTTGAGACAATCATATTCATCATTGCGTTAGCAGCCTCTAGTGGTTGGGAAATACATCATCTGGATGTAAAGACTGCGTTCCTACATGGGGAATTAAAGGAAGATGTGTATGTTAGTCAGCCTGATGGTTTTGTGACTGAAGGTAGTGAGAAGAAGGTTTATAAACTACACAAGGCGCTGTATGGGCTTAAACAAGCACCTCGGACATGGAACACGAAGCTGAATAGAATTCTTGTCGATCTCAATTTTGAGAAATGTTCTAAAGAACCTTCTCTCTATAGAAAACAAGAACAGGAGCATCCACTTATTGTGGCTGTCTATGTTGACGACTTGTTAGTCACAGGTTCTAGTGTAAAGCTTATACTAGATTTCAAGAAAGAAATGGCAGGGAAGTTTGAAATGAGTGATTTGGGGAAGCTTACCTATTATCTTGGCATTGAAGTGTTTCAAAATAAAGGAGACATAGATTTAAACCAAGAGCGGTATGCTAGAAAGATCTTGGAAGAAGCTGGCATGAGTGAGTGCAACTCGGTTCTTCTACCGATGGAATTTGGTCTGGAGTTATCCAAATCTGAACATGAGAGAAGCATTGAAGCAAAGAGGTTTAGAAGGATTACTGGATGCTTGAGATATTTGATCCACACTCGGCCGGATCTTGCTTTTCCTGTTGGCGTTTTGAGTAGATACTTGCAGGAGCCGAAGGAATCACATGGTGTGGCACTCAAGCAAATTTTAAGATATCTTCGTGGTACACTTTCGTACGGTCTACAGTTTAAACAGGGGAACAGGACTGGTTTGATAGGATATAGTGATAGCAGTCATAGTGTCGATTTGGACGATGGAAAAAGCATTGAAGGTCATGTTTTCTATCTCAATGAGTGTCCAATCACTTGGTGTTCTCAAAAACAACAAGTTGTGGCTCTATCTTCTTGTGAAGCCGAATTCATGGCTGCTACGAAAGCAGCTAAGCAGGCCATCTGGCTTCAAGATCTGTTTGCTGAAATAGTCGGAAGTGATAGTGAAGGAGTGACCATTCGTGTTGACAATAAGTCTGCAATCGCACTGACTAAAAATCATGTCTTTCACGGAAGGTCTAAACATATCCATCGAAGATATCACTTCATTCGGGAATGCGTCGAGAATGGACATGTCAATGTGGAACATGTTCCAGGTATCATACAAAGAGTTGATATCCTGACGAAAGCACTTGACAAAAACAGGTTCTGAGAAATGAGGGATCAAATTGGAGTTCATGGTGTGTCGAAGAAGAGTTTCAAGCTTCTGGGGGAGAATGTTGGATAAGCTTGAATTATACAAGAATATTTCCTAATCGAGTTATGTTTAGGAAATAAGGATTATGTATGTCTAGGAGTTATCTAGACACAATGTATTTCCTATTAGGAATTGGTTTTAGTGTTTTATATAAAAGGGGACTTAGGGTCTTCAGAATTACTTAGAGTTTTGGTGAGAGAGATTAACATTGAGAGATTGTGTGAGCTTGAAGTTTTTGAGTTATTTTTCTTTAAGCTAATAAAGAGAGTTATTCTTTTAAACATACTTGTGATTTGATCTTTCTTGCTAAAACAAAAGAAACAACACCTCAGTTATGCTCCTGGACGTCCTGGTTATATTATATTGATAGACCGCGAAGAACAATCGAGGCTTTGTCGTCGATCGGCTCAAGTAAAGCTTTATGAATTCTTTTGTGCTGATAAGAGAAGCCCATTTCTTTGAGGTGCAGATGCATTTCATCAAGGTTTTCAGAGGCAAACGTGACAGTATCTCCGTTTGTATCGCTAAAGGAAGTGCTTCGAAACTTGTCTCAATCACAGCCATTTCTCCTCTTTTGTTTTGAACATTCTCCATTTTTCTCTCTTCTTCTCTCTAATGATAAAATGTGTTTGGTGACGAAAAACACAGATGTATGTGATGTATTTATAGAGGAATGATTTTGATCAAGACTTTGTTACCAACGTTGTGAGAGGGTGACTTTAGTTTAACTTGTTGTTTAAGTTTGATTTCATTGCTTTACATCTAAAAACAAAATAAAGAGAAGTATTAGTAGTTCCACACGTTAAAGTCTTACTAAAATTATTAGCCAATTAGAATAGAGATTATTGATACTAAGCATGATTTTTACAGAGTTTGTTTCATCCTACACGGTTTTAGTTGTTTAGTTCTTTGAATACAATTGAATCACACATCAAAATATTAATAATCAAGTTATCATTTAAAAAAAATAAGGTTCTCACTTTAATTTGTTTTGTACACAATTGCAAGAAGAATAAATGTCGTTAACCCTTTTAAAGATTTTCAATTTTCACTTTAATTCTTGGTACACAATTGTTCAAAGGGAGGTTTACACGCATAAAAACTTACTTGCCAATTCCATTAAATTTCTTTATGTTTTAATCTACTCGTTGAGGAATGTTATGATTTAAAATTTAATAATATATGATGTAATGTTATTATTATTAACTACATTTAAGTATACTTCACTAGTCTGAGTGTTATTATTGGTTATAGACTTATAGTAACTTAACTTCACAGTGTTACAAAGCTCAGCCAAACAGTAAAGGAACAAAAGCAGAGGATAAAGATTGATTGCAACAGAAGGCAACGTAGCAATTCCAAATCCAAATCTTTAGCCGCACTCTGTTTTCTGGTAGTACCGACCATTTTAGACAAGAAGGTGCGTATGATACTTGTGTTTTGGCCAGAACCTGGTTTGTTTCTGTTTTCTTCAAGTATTTTTTCCTCAAGTTTCATATAGACTGGTGAAAAATGTCATCGTTTTTAAGAGAACCAGTACTCATCTCCAGCTTAGCAGAATTGGTACTAGAGTGGTCTTTGTATTTGAATTTGTTTGTATCAATAGGAGTTTTGTTTGAGGTTGAAACACAATAGGTCTTAATTTCTTTAGGCTATCACAGAACCAATAGGTAATTAAGTAAAGAGAAAGATAAACAGAGTTACATTATATCTGTTTCGAAAGAATGTATACTACCTCTTGGCACCTACATTGGTTTTAAAAATAGAACTTAAAGAAGAACCCTTTGTCCTCCTTGAAGCAGCTTTTGACGTTACATCATGTCCAGGGACTTCGATCCAGATGCAGAGGAAGGTGTTTACGAGATGGCTATCAGTATCAGTAGACCAAGAAGCATATCAAGTTTTAAAATGTTTCACAATGCAACAATTAACAAGGTGAATTTAGTATGACACTTATAGGTTCTATTTTGGTGTGACAAACATTTACATAGACAAGCATATTCAACAACCTGTTTGAGGAATACAGAGCCAGGTTTAGAGCATTTGTCAACTTCTTCAAGATACCTGTTATGATCTTTCCTCCCATGAAACTTATTTCAAAATATGACTTTTTCATTTTAAAAAAAGAATTGAAACTGATTTAAACTTTTTATTAGTGCTATAAAATTGATGTTGATATAAACTCTTTATTTGCCACACACAAAAAAGAAAAAGAAAAAAAACAAGTAAGCTGAGTATTCTCTACATATCTATCTACATTGCTTCTATAGTAAAATTTGGTGCTATATAGATCCCATCTTACTTTCAACAAAGCTAAGGACCTTCTCCCGTCCAGAATCAAGATCTACAGCTCGATCGATCACAAGCGTCTATCGTCTTTCGCAGGACACCCTCCGGAAATGCTTTCCCTTTAGTGGTCAAAGCAGTAACTGAAATAACCATGATAATAACAGATGGAAGAAGGTCTTGTAGATCATCAAGTGTTAAATCCATCTCGTTGCCAATTCTTTTCACAACACGACCATAATCGATTGGGTGATGAACCAGCAACTCAAGTTCTCGAAACTAATTAGGTCTGTGTACTTGTCACGGATAAATTTGTAGTCGACGACTATCTCATCCTCAATATCAACCATGATCATCTTCTCATACAGTTCATTTCTCAAGAACCTCTTCCACTTTCTTCATTATATCAGAGCATATCTCTGACTTCTTTGTAGCTTTGAAACACTATCGAGATCATCGTGATTAAGGCGGGTCACTAAGCACGCCCATGTCCATGCCATGATGATTAACTCGGCAAAACCCTAATTTATAGATAAATCACTAAAGTCGGGCCACTTTAGGTTGGTCCTTTAGCATTTAACTTCGTAAATGGGCTTCTGCATACACATAAGAGATATATGATCTGTAAATAAAAAGAACCAAAAAGTTCAAATCTTTGTTCGAACATCAGTTACACGAAATATAGAAAGTTTCAAACGCTTGGTTACAGCTTTTATTGTTTGAGCTTTTGAAATATAAGCAGCAAAGTTTGAATTAACAAAAAGGAAAAGAAACAAAAGGAGTTGGAGAGGAGGAATCATCAACATGGAGAGAAGAAGAAAGATGAGTCAAAGTGTCTTGTTATCTCAAAAGAGTTATATATATATTTTTCTTTCTTTTAAGAGAAGGCAAAAGCAAGAGTGTTGATGTGAGCCAAAATAGGGGTGAGTCGATAGCTGGTCTAAAAGACTTCTCTAACTAACTCGGATAGGATGGAGATGAATGATGGATCGAAGTTCGCCACACAAAGTTGCGGAATGACTTTGTGATAAGAACACAAATCAATATCTAAGTGAATCACACACAAAGATAAAAATTCAACTTGTTTTCTAAAGGAATCACACACAATAGAAAAGACAAGTAAAACAAAAGCCTAAGCTTCAAAGTGAGAAAACTCTCTCTTTTATTTTTCCAAAAATATTCTATATTTACAATGAAGGGAAACATGGGCTTATATAGGCTCAATTTACAAATCAATAACATAAATACAAAATAAATCAAATTAATTACATAAATAAATCAAGAATAAATTTGAGAGATTTTATCAATCATCATTGATGGAGATTGGTTATTTGTATCTAGACACTTTCTTGATGTAGCCTTGAATTGATTGTCTTCTAGAAACTTCTTTATAATTTGATCTTGATTTTCCTTGAACCAATNATTACCTTCTCACACTTGTTGCATTGATCATCATAGCTCAAGTCTTTATGTTCTTCCTTGATCTTGTTCCTCGCTGCTGCACCTATCTTCACCCAGTTTTCTATGAAGTCACTGTCATTTTTAGAGGATTTTTGCATCGCGTTAGTGATCTTGATTCATAACTCAGGACAAGTCAAGATCAATCATTTCTCCAAATTACCTTTGAGTAGGGGCAGCATCATCTTCAATGGACATGAGTCCCTTAATGCCACCACAGCAGCTATGGCCTATCACCAGAATGTTCTCCACCTACAAATACATTAACAATATTAATACAACTGTTGACTCAGAATAAAAAAGTAGCTGCAACTTGATGCATTAAGACCCATTTCAATTCTCAAACATTATCCAAAAATGATTCAACTTTACTTTAAAAAGGATAATCCTAGTGGCCAAAAAAAAGGAGAACAGGGTTTGGTGGATGAGCGAGATGGGTCCAAATAACACAGTGACTAACTAAATGAACCATGTGCAAGCAAAAATGGCATAACCAACGACTTATAAAATAATGAGCACAATCAAAAAAGAGCCAAACTTTGGGTGATTAACTGACTAGAAAGAAACAAAGTTTATAGCTTATTTAATTTTAATCTAAGTGTCTATCCTTAAAAAATACCTTGAGATGTACAACTGCGTATTCGACGGCGGCACCAACTCCAGAGTGTCTTTTCTGAAAATATTATTGACAAAGCCAAATGTGTTGTTGTTATTTATAATAAGTTGAGGAAGACAATTCTTGTGTGATGTAATATGATAAAGAAGAAGAATTGTGAAATGGGTTTAGGGTATGGAACCTGGTCAAAAGGTGGAACCATATTAGCAATGTTTCGGACAACAAAGGCCTCACCAGGTTTGAAATTCAAGATGTGAGATGGGCAAACTCGAGAATCCGAACAAGCAAATACCAGAAACTGCAAAACAAAGTCATTAGAAAAAAGATTCAACATTTCTATAATTGTTTAGTTTATTAAACAAAAAATCAAACTCTTAATCTATGAAAGAAGAAAGGTGGACCGGGGTCCATCTTAATAATTGCGTTAGCTTAGTATTGATAAAGTCAAGATCAGACGTTGGATTAAAGCATTCATACTCTTTTGTTCGTATTATTAAACAAATTTCTCTTAGTCTTTCTTAGGTATTATTTAGTCAAAGAAGAAAGAAAAAAAGTAACTGAAGAGAGAGAGAGAGAGAGAGTTAAAACCTTTGGGCTCTGACCCTTGGCAAGATCATTAAACAGAGCATCATTCTTCCTGTAGTAAAAACATTCATCAAAAAAAAAATAATAATAATGAAATCAACCTTATAAAATTCATAGTGTATATGTATCTGTTACTGCATATACTAATTGAATCCCATTATAGCCCTTTATGAATACTAAGCACGATCCGACTAAATTAATAAGCTTTTTTTAAGCACCTTTTTAATTAATAACTTTTTTTTTTAGCACTATCCGATGAAAAAAACTGTAATACACAAAGAAGGATACCCCCAAACAAAAAAAAAAACAAAAAAAAAAAATAGAGATAGAGCACTAACCTACTATTCCTATCATTCATATGTTTTGCTTTATTCAAAGCACATATAGACAAAAGGATATGGACCAATTGATTCCATTTCACCGTCATGAAAAATTCTTTACAGAAGAACAAAACGAATTAAATTTTTTTTATTCCTTTTCCTTAAATAACTCATTATAAAGTATACTCACACAAGTCACAAAACTAAATTTTTACAAAACAAAAAGTTAAGGAAGAAAAAGGGAACTCACAAGTATATCTCAGTTTTGAAATGGGTAAAACCAGACTTGATTCGTGAAATCGCGTCTGAGTTGTCTGAATCAATCTCCTTCAGCTCTTCCGTCAACGCTATGATCTTCGCGGCCGCTACGTTTCCAAGATCCGCTTTTTTACTATACCCAATTAACCAAAACACAAACACAGATAATTAAATTGTGGAAAAAAAAAACTTTATCCCCAAGGCAAAGAAGTAGGATCCAATGATCAACGGCTATGATTAATCCACGTGTATGACATCCCTACTTAAACTTTTCTTTGATCAAAACCAAAAAAAAAAACGCGGAAATCAAAACAAACGCAACATTTTATTTTTCCGATTCAACAAAAAGGAATTTTATGCTCTGATGATGGCGTTGATTTTGCCGTTTAAGCACGATGATGATGATGATGAATTCGCGAGATAGTTGGAAGAAAAAGAAAAAATAATTGAACAGTGGATATGACCGACACGTTGATAAAATAATTGTCCTTTTTGAGTCAGAGAGAGAGAGTGTGTGTACCTGAGAAGATCCTTGAGTCCTTTAATGGCGGCTTCGTACGAGTCTGTGTCCATTTCGTCTCCTTCCTAAATAGTAACAAAACAAAAAAAAAAGGTAGTTTTAATTGGGTGAAATCGAAGGAAAAACAAAAAAAAAAAAGTAATGAATTTCATGAATTTGGGATCTGATGATGATTTGAGAAAGAGACCTTTGAAGGTTTTTACACAAAAGCAGAGGGGAGAGAAGTTTTAAGAAATCCGTATCGAAGAATGTGAAAATCAGTTAAATGCAGTAAAGAAGAGGATGCTTTTTTTGTGAATTGTGTGATGGGATTAGTCTTGGGCTAGTAGGGTATTTATAGACCTGTGATCTCTCTCTCTCTCTTATGCCCATTTGGTGTGTGTGTGACTGTTATAAACTCTTTTACCAATATAAAAAGTTTCCAAGGGAAAAAAGTAACTCCACAAAAATGGGAAGATTATATTAAAATAAAATTTTTAAAAATGATTAAGAAAACTATTTTTAATAGTGTGGGGATGAATATGTTGACTGAGGAAGAGAGAATAAGCATGTGCTTTAACATTAACCATTTTTTTTGTTTGGGAGAACAACTTTTTTTCATACGAATAGTAATTAGAAATCATCAAGCATATGGTATAAACATGGGATTAAAAACAAAACAAAAACAAAAAAACAAAAAATTAGAGAAAGCATGAGTTTAACATGCCATCACCAGCGCCAAGATGCCCCTCATCATCAGAAATTAATTTTCATCATAATATATATGTATAAAGTCAACTTTACATGACATGCTACCACTACATGTATATGTGTTTGATTATACTGATAAGTCATTTTACTACTAAATTAACTTTTGTTATACTATAGTTTGACCATAAAACTGATCTCGAAAGTAAACAAAACGCAGCGTAGCTAAATTGATCAATTTTTTTTTATTTTTCTTTCCTTAAAGGCTACTATAAAGCAAATTTGGTCTGCGTCTTTTCCGATGGGCCGGTGGCCAATGGCATAGAAGGATAAGTCAATCAAGGCAAGCCTACGAGCTGACGCGGTCATGTTTTTATAACCGACTCGCCAGTTGGCATCTACGCGTCAGCATTTTTTTTTAATTAGCATTAGTTCATTACTTTTTCGATATCAGTTTCGTCACTTTTATATATTTTGGTGCTTGCACCAAAAAGTATAATATAATTTGGTGCAAAAACACTAGCTAGCACTATCAACTAAAAGTAATCAAAAATCCATTACGTTACCCAATTGTAAATAAATGGACAAATGAATAGCTCGGACATACCGGGGAGGTCTTAGCACAGCAGAACATGAAACATTTGCCAAATGCAGGAGCCATGAACCTGATCTCTTTTCTGCTTCTCCTTGCGACCTGTCCAGTCCAACACCTATCTTTTTTTAAAAAAATACATCTAAATAAACTTCTGAGAAAACGTCACACTGTAACTTACAAATCGACTACATTATTGATTACTCTCACGTCGGCATATTCATAACAGATTTGTAATTTTATTATATTTAGAGATCAAATAATGCAGCACAAATATTAAAAATAGATAATTAATCTAAATCCGGAATGGTTCTCTGACTCTTTTAGTTCCAATTGTATAATATGCATAGAAATTTTCAAACTTTTTTCTTTTTGGCTTAAAATGCTCAAGAAACGCAAGCTGGCTTTTCATTAGGACCGAAGGTCCAATTTCATTTCCATTAATCATTATTGTATATGACTGTATTCGTTGCCACGAAGTGTTTATTTTCTATTATACTATTAAGTTCTTAACCTATTTTTGGAAAACAAATAGGCTCATTGTCAAGAAACCACAATTCAAACAAATATCATTATATTATACTGTATATATTCGTCTTTTTTTCCTTTTTCAAACATGAACGTGAAACGAAGTTCTTGTGTTTTCTTTTTTAATTGGTGGAAAAAAATGGATTCGGTTTTGTTCAAAGAAATTGAGATAAGAAAAGATAAAAAGTACCTAAGTGTTAAGAGAATGAAGACGAAGCACTTGGGTAACGCTCTTTCTCTAGCTCCTCGAAAAACTCTATGGACGTGGGAACAGTTCGAAGATGATGAGGCAAAGTTTTTTTGGGGAATCGAAATTAAATAATTATATTAAACCCCCCCCC
>NC_025700.1:17272949-17277465 GCF_000633955.1 Camelina sativa
TATTTTGGATAGAAGATTGGAGATATGGGATTTTGGATTTTCGAGGTAACAAGGAATTTATGACGACCGTTCGAGCAATGTGGGGGAGCTCTGTTAAGGGGATAGAGAAAGCGAAAGGTGAGTGAAGCAGGACTTCTTCTTCTTCTTCTTCCATTTGTTCTTTTAAAAAAATTCTTCTTTATTTGGTTCTGTTATTTATTTAGTAAAAATCACAACCAGATATAAGAGATCTCTGTATGTTTAATATATAGTTATTGATATCATGAGAAAACACTAAAAATAATGGTAGAAGATAAATCAGATGATTATCTTCTATATATATGCTTTCACGTAAATATTCTGAAATTTATTAATCTAATAGAAATTAAATCAAATTAGGTTGGTATCCGCCCTACGCTGCAGGATTGGTTTTTTTATTTTATTTTTGTTATATTTGTTTTTCTTTTTCGATTTCATAATTTAATATGTTATTTAGAATCAATTCATAAGTTTTTGATAATTTCAATAGTATTTTTTTGTTATTCTTATTTACATCCTTATACGATACTTGAGTTTTTTATTTCATACATTTAGTTTTTGAATATATTTTAAATTTATTACCAAATAAGTTTTGGGATTACAAACCATTATTTCTTTATTTGTTTCTCACTCACAATCCTTCTAGAACATAAGAGAGATTACTTTTTGATGTCTACATTGTAAATTTTCTTGATGTCTCCTAAATCTTAATTTATCTCTTACAACATTACAACATATTTATACTTGTTTTTATCTTATAACCTAACACCTAAACTAAACAAACCCATTTAATCACTTGAAAAGCTTAGGATCATGTTGGAAGCTTATCAGTCACTTGACAAGCTTATGATTAAGTTCTTCAAACTATATATGTTAATCTAGCAACATCTTAAAAGAAAAAATAGAAAAACAAATCAAATTTTTATATATATTTTTTGACAACAAATTTTTACATTCTTACATGTAAAATATGACAAACAGCGGGATACTATTTTGAATATTTTTTAGAATAGATATAATTTGTAAAACATATAGTTTATTTTAGAATTTGATGAGTTATCTTTACTTATAATTTTTACTTCTTGAATTCTTATTTTCTTATTTATTTATCTAGTTAAATTTAGTATATTATTTTATCTATTGCCAACTAAATTGTCATTATGTCGTTCTAAAGTTGAGTGTCATGCAATATCGACATCATAATATGCTTCTAACTCAAACCGAAGGTGGTGAATGATCTACCGTTGGAAATTTTGATGACATTTGCAATGGTTGTTTCAACTATAAGTTTTTTGACTAACGAAAAATATTTTTATTACACATTTGTATGGTCTATTATTGTAATATTTTTATTACACATACAGGCCTTTATAATAATGACCCAATGACCTTTTTCTATAGTGACCATGTTTTTTTATCACCTAGTTTTTTAATTGGTCTAGAAATCTTAGTTGTATTAATTCAAATGTTTTTATTGGCTATTGATTTTAATTGATGTGTCAGCACCAGCTTGAATATTAAAGTTGATATATCATGCTCTGGTGAAAAATATATAAAGTTTTATTGTATTGATTATTTATTATTGAAATTTTTTTTTAATTATACAAGTTATAAGTTCGTTTTGTGTCAACAATACTACTATTAATCTACTTTTTGAATTCTAAACCAGAAAATTATTGGGCTTGATGAATCTATCTACAAGAATATGAAATATCTATTTTTGAATGGTGTTCGTCAGCTTGGACCATGGATTACTCATGCCTATGATTCTTGTTTTCGGCCCAACTATTTATATGGGCCTCGTACATATAAAGCTATATTAGTTGTTGTAATCTTGTATTCCGGAGTAGACATTGAGTTTGGTTATCAGATGTGTTGTCACTCGTCACTACAAAGTTCCAATAGTGTGGTTTGTACTTCAACGACAATCTAAACAGTTAATTTTGTCGGTAAACAGAATTTGTGAAACTAAGCTATCAAAAATAAATGCGACTAATTTGTAGCCCACCTCTAAAATGTTTTTTTACATGTAGTCTGCGGCCTTCGTCAATCAAATTAGATAGAGATATAATACCGTACTTATTATTCTAGCATCTTTTAAAAATATTCTTGTGGATCTATAACATTTTGTACAAACTGATACTAAAAATATTTGTTCGTATATATGATTTGGTCTATCAAAACGTGTCATCAAAATCAATAAATCCATTGATCTATTACTGAAAAACTACTACTTTCTATTATACATTTCTGAAATTGGATGAAATGAGTAAAAACATTCTTTCATTTTTTTTTTTTTTTTTGGTCAAAAAACATTCTTTCATTTTTAACGAAAGATTGAGGGTAATCTTTTGGGATCTTTTTAGATGCCAACAACATAAAAGGATCGGTGAATCTCATTCTTTATCCACAATATCAAATCAAATGGATACATTGAGAAATTTAATAAGTAAATTTCACTTTTTTTTACTTAACAAAAAAAAGAAGGTCCGTTTTATAATACAAAAGGTACCTCAAAAAAAAAAGGTTAGATATTTATATACACAAAAGGCATAAGATTTGTCGGTAGAGTGATAATTTGATACGGATCGGTTTAATCAGAAAGGATTAACATTTCTGGTTAAACCATTGACATTAGTAAAGAAACCAACATGTTTGTACGGAAGATACGATCTTCGTTTACCTTCTTCTCTCATTGCTCTGTTTCTCGTATACAATTTCTCATGTGCCGACTTCGTTCTCATCTTCTTCTTCTTCTCCGTTTTCGTTTTCTCTTTCTCTTTCTCCGATCTCTTTGATTTCACCGACGACCAAGACGGAGTTGGTTGGTTCTTGTCACCATCTCTCCCGTTGCTAAGAAACACAAACGCGTCTCTACCATCGCTGTTACTTCTCAAAACAAGATCTTTAAACCTCCATAGCTTCGAAAACCCTGTCGAGTTACTTTTCCGACAAGTCTCCGGTGATGCTTCAACCACCGTACGACCTTTCCATGAACAATAAGGACCCATCGGCTCTTCTTCATCTTCGTCCTCCGCGGTGGTGGTGGTGGCTTCAACGAAGAGTTTCTTGAGAGGTGAACGTAAAGTTTCTTCCTTTGGACCGTCGAAGAAAAAATTCCGGTTAAACAGAGGATAAACCGGTCGGATCTGACCGTCTTTAAACGCTTCTTCTGCGGTTATTGGTGAATTCTCTGCGTTTACACTTGCGAATGAGAACTCTTCTCCTTCCTCTTCCTCATCAGATTCTGCTTTGGTCTCGTTCTGATTCAACCGTGATTTCTCAAGATTATGATGATCTCTGTGTTCTTGCTCTGTTGTAGAACCAATCTTTAGTTTGGAGCCAAAATCGTTGTTTAATTTACCGTAAACCTCTGAAAACCTCTCTTTTCCGGCGAATTGTTGCGCCGGCGATGAAGGAGAAACAACTTGCATCTTTTTTTTTTATCAATCAGATCTCAAAACATAAAAGTTTTTTTTTCTCTTTTGTTTTGTCTGAAAATAAGAGAAGAGTATTGTTGAGATTTGATAAAAATAGGTGAAGCCTTTGCTCTCTCTTTTATATATGGTTTGGGATATTATTAATTAATTAGCTCCCAAATCTTAACACCTCTCCTTTTCTTTTTCTTTTTTCCTATTTTATGTATTAAATATTATTTTCTCTTTTTTTTTTTTTATTAATGACGAGACTGTGAAAAACTTAAAATAATATGGTCAAATATCGTCGTTTATCTCCGGTCAAAGTTCACTTGATAAAATTGTCTACAAAAAAAAATGAATTTTTATCCATATCTAACAAAACAAATCTAAATATTTTTCTTTTGTTGCGTTGAATATGAATTGAGATTCTAGAACAACTAAACTAATTGAAGGCTTTCTTGTAATTAGAATCAACCTTACCTTCATAGATAAATTACAAAGTAGATAATCTAAAAGATGGGTTAGCATATAAACCCTTTCACCAAAAAAATAAAAATAAAAATACATAGAGAAAAGAAAACTTTGGGTTTTAGCTGAACAAAAATCTGAATAAAAAAGACTTTCCTCCAATCAAAAATCATACAAAACACATACAAGTTAGATTCTTTTATTCTCTCCAAATTATTTTTAAAACATTTCACCAATTGATAAAGAGAAAAAAAAAAATATAAGAATTTTCTAATGCATTTTTTCCTCTTATCTCCCTTTTTGCTGATTGGAAGTAAAAGCGCGTCATGGCGTGATGGGCAAATGAACATGAGAAGAAGCTGACGGTCGATATAATAACAGAGGGGTAGAATCGTAGTTATCTTGTTACAGAACCACCTTGTTCGACCCGAACCCGGACTTGTTCAATGTCCTGACATGTTTGCTGACGTGGAAGGTGGCTTGAGGTCCACGTGTTGACCTTGCAGGAAAAAAGTTTGAAATCTTCGAGAAGCTCTCACTTGGTTTTTCTTGTGTTTGAGAAGTTGACCTACAACAACGTTGTAGTATGCCTTTGGTGAATCTTGACCAAT
>NC_025700.1:17279466-17280955 GCF_000633955.1 Camelina sativa
TTTTTTTTTTTTTTTTTTGTTACGGTGTTTTTTTAGGCATTTGGTTTGTACAACTTCGGATAAGAGATATCACAACAACTTTTAACGAATGATTTTTCTTTTTAATAGGATCTATTCTAAGAAAGCTTTGACATTTTCTATCAACGACTTTATATGCGTGAAAAATCAAGCAGTAATATATATACAAACCATTTGCTCGTACTTAGCCTAATCAATTTTATTTGAGTCAGAATCTACCTCTGCAATTTCTTTGAGCATTTGGACATTTTTGCACACTATTAGGCTTAGAGAGTTAAAAAAAGCTTGTACGTTATACATTCACGTCTTCAAAACTTAAAATTTTATAAAAATATTGTAGGTCAAAGATTTTTGTTTTTTCCTTTAGATTCACGATATAGGAAGCCTATTCGAAGTATCAAAAGATTTTATGCAAGAAAACTTACAAATAGCATTGATGGGCTATTGAGTGGAACATTATTGAGAACATAGAAATAAAATCCACTAGGTGGCAGGGATAGGATATCTTAAGCTCGTATAAGTAGAAAGAAGGCGTTGAGTTTCGGGATTTTACATGCTTCGGCCAAGCTATTGTGGTTGTGGGTCAACAAGCTTGGAGAGGAGACTCTTGAAATGTCTTCTCTTGGTGGGTGTAACAACTCCAAGAATGAAAATTTATTTCAAGCAAAAACAAGATCTGTCCATGGTAAATAAGTTGTTCGAAAAAGACCTAACCCAATTTACACCGTTTTGTCAGGAGGCTACAACATAAATTACAAAATAATACATATTGTTGGAAAATCATTAAAAACGAGCATATATATGAGAAACTGATACATAACTATCAATATGCTTTCTCTCAACTATGTCTAGATGATATTTAATACCTTTTGGCGAAGATTCAAACATTCATGTGAAAAAAATCTCAAATGGGGACTCCTAGTGGAAATGACTAATAGATTATGATCGGCGAGGCTCAAAACATCGCCAACCATTTGTTTAGCCAATGACACTCTTATTATTTTTTATTTTTTTTGACAATAGCCAATGGCACTCTGCCACTCTTTCTCCACACAAATACATTTTGTTCTTATTATAACGCTATTTATCTATGAAAACATCAATAAATACCGGGAAAAAGTTCATAGGCTTTTTGTCCCTTGGATTATATGGAAGAACATAAAAATACTTTTTCATCAATCAGAAGTGGAAAACAAAAATAATAATTTGATAAAGTGGTCATCATCATTGAATGGGTAAACTAATATAAATCTTAAACATATGAAATCAAAAGATTAATACATGTTTATATTTAGACAAAAATTAAAAACCAAATCGTAGAACTTTTACTTTTTTTTTTTTTTTGGTTGGGTAACTCATAAAAAAAAGAAGAAAATCACAAAGAAGACGAAAAGAGAGGATCCAATTAAATATTGGATTAGATTTTTACTAAATTAAGACATTGTCTGGTCAAAATCACCAAAAAAGCAAA
>NC_025700.1:17281575-17287944 GCF_000633955.1 Camelina sativa
TTTTTGTGTCTCTTTAGATTCGAATCTTTACTCTTTTCTTCCTCACGAGCTTCTCGTCTCGTTCCTCCTCTTTCTTCTACCTCTTTCTCGTATCCTCCTCCTTAAACCCGAACCGAATCATCTTGAGATTGTTCTTCTTCTCCCCTGCATTTTCATCATCTTCAGGTTAGTGTTTCTGATTTCTTTAACAATGCGAATTTGATAAAAAAAAAATCTCCTGAGATTATCAATGGTTACTGTAGGGAGAATTAGAGAGGAATATATGGCTGGTTTATCATCATCATCAACGAAGAGGTTTCCTCTTTACGCTAAAGATTACGAGTTGTTTGAAGAAGTAGGCGAAGGTGTTAGTGCTACTGTCTTCAGAGCTCGTTGCATTGCTCTCAACGAGATTGTTGCTGTTAAGATATTAGATCTCGAAAAATGCAGAAACGATTTGGTTCGTTTTCTTTCTCCTCAAATCTCTTTTTGAATTTGTTGTTGTGCTGTTGTTACCGTGAAGCTTTACATTTTTTGCTTTGTTTTATTATTCATGTAGGAAACAATACGCAAGGAAGTTCATATAATGAACTTGATTGATCATCCGAATTTGTTGAAAGCGCATTGTTCGTTTATAGACAGTAGTAGTTTGTGGATTGTGATGCCTTATATGTCTGGTGGTTCTTGTTTTCATTTGATGAAATCTGTTTTTCCGGATGGTCTTGAGCAACCTATCATTGCTACTTTGCTTAGGGAAGTGCTTAAAGCGCTTGTTTATCTTCATCGACAAGGTCATATCCATAGAGATGTTAAGGTATATAGAAAAAAAGTCTCTGTCTTTTCTTTGTTTTTTGATCTTGAGTTTTGGATAGAGATCATTAGTTTTGTTGTTTATTTAGGCTGGGAACATATTGATTCACTCAAGAGGTGTAGTGAAACTTGGAGATTTTGGAGTTTCAGCATGTATGTTTGATAGTGGGGATAGGATGCGTACAAGGAATACATTTGTTGGAACTCCTTGTTGGTGAGTTCTTACTTACTTCTCTGACTACAACCAAGTTTCTTAAATGTTTTCTTGTTTTAAGCAATTGAATCATTTGGCTCTACAGGATGGCACCTGAGGTTATGCAGCAAGTAAACGGTTATGATTTCAAGTATGTATGCGATTTTACTAGTCTCTGTATGCATAGAAATCACAAGTAGGTTATTGGTTTTTCACATTTTGTCTGCTTTGTATAACAGAGCGGACATATGGTCGTTTGGCATAACTGCATTGGAGCTTGCTCATGGTCATGCTCCATTTTCCAAATATCCACCTATGAAGGTGAGTCTTAACTGTGTAAAAGTTCACCTCTACTGTTATTTTCCATTGTGGTTTTTACTGCAATCTTACTCTGCTGATTCTCTCAACTATTTTTCAGGTGTTATTGATGACTTTACAAAATGCTCCTCCTCGTCTTGACTATGAAAGAGATAAGAAATTCTCAAAGGTAAGTGGAAATTAATGATGTACACAACTTATAAAGGTATATTTCCATTTCTTTCACTTAGAAAAGGAACTAACTGTGTTCATCATCTCGCAGTCATTTAGAGAGTTAATCGCAGCTTGCTTAGTTAAAGATCCAAAAAAGCGTCCAACCTCAGCTAAACTTCTGAAACACCCTTTCTTCAAACATGCTCGGTCTACAGATTACTTGTCTCGTAAAATTCTTAATGGTCTTTCTCCTCTTGGTGAACGTTTTAAAAAGCTCAAGGTGATGAGTTTAAGAGTTTCCTTATCTGTTGGAATTTAGAACCTTCATTACTTACCTTTTATATATTAGTAGCTGTGATTTAAGCTGTGAACATTTCTCTTATGTTGCTCTACAGGAGGCAGAGGCTGAGTTGTTTAAAGGCTTAAACGGTGACAAAGAACAGTTATCCCAGGTATAACTCGATCTTTGCAGTTTCACGTACAAAGATAACTAACAATCTAACATCTCTTACCCCTTTTGGAACTAAGCTATAATCTGTATGTGGAGATGCCTAATTTAGAATCCTATATATTGCTTTCTTACAGCATGAGTATATGCGAGGAATTAGTGCTTGGAATTTTGATCTCGAAGACTTGAAGAGGCAAGCATCACTTGTAAGTAAGGTCATTTGTCTTAAAGTAAACGTAAAAAACTAGTTTTCATTCGCACTCTCTCAATGCTTCAGTGCTCTGCTATCAGATTCCAAATGATGAAATGTGCGATTCAGAGATTCAGGAACTGAACACGAATGGGGATGTCCGGCTTGATGTACCAAAAGGAAACACAGTGGTACAAAGGTCACAGACTATGCCTTTGGAATATTTCTCAGAAACGGCAAGTTTCATTTCGTTCTATGAAGGCATATATATCTCTCCATGCCTATTTTGCATTACAGTTAACCTCTCAACCGGTGCATTATAATGTACAGTTAGGAACTGCGGAGAAGCTCGTTTCTGAAGAGGCACATCTACTAGAACCATTAGCGGATACTACAAAGCAAGTGAAAAAAACAGGACTTGAGCCGGTAATTTTCAATTACAATGTCATGTGTTTCTCGAGATTGTGAAACCTTATCGTAATAATAGTTGTCAAATTTGGAAAACAATGTTCTTTTATCAGGAGAAACCAAAAAATGGATACACTGTTAGTCCTGTGAACAGAACACCTTGCGCAGCAACGGAAATCCTCCCATTGTTAAAGAGTCTCCTGGTTCAGAATGACATTCAGAGAGTGTGTTGTCTGGCTTCTGGGTGGAATAAAATGGTTTATTTTGGATATGTCTTTGTGAGAATTCACATTTTGTTTTGTTTTCTTGGCAGGAGAAAGTAATCAGATTAATTAGATATTTTGATGGAAGTGCAGGTAATGATGAGTTTTATCTGTAGCAGATTATGTTTCTTCTTTCAAGTAATATATAGGTCTTGATAGATATAACCCTCTCGTCATAATTTGTACAGAAACTGGAAATCCAATCCCCAAAACCGAACGAGTGCAGATATATCCATCAAAGGAGAAAGATCTGCAATCTCAGGTTCAGTTTTTGGAGCAAAGGTAAAAATGTCATGACTACTTCTTCTTCATTCTTTATTTGATTAGAATGTTGAGATAATAGTATTGTTTCATGTGTTTTCAGTGTTGAGAAGCTCGTAGATGAAGTTCAGAGAAGAAAAGAAATAAATAGTCAGGTAAAAAAGGCTACTTATACCAAATGTATTAGAGATCATATATATGAGAGTATCTAACTAATATATGAATACGTTTTTGCAGCTAGAACAACAGATCAGCTCTCTAATAAACAGCAACAGCAACAGCATTCCTTAAAAGCTTATCGGAGAATAGATGATTCTTTTATGTAATTCAATATATTTATATATATATATATATATAATAATGTCAAATTACTCTCTTTTTTTCTATTCTTTCACATAAATCCATTAGTCATCCTTCTCTAGACTCTAGTGTCATAGGATTAAGTCACAAAACCAAACAATGGGCATGATTGGTATTTTTACCAAATGTCTTTGTATTAGTAATGTAAAAAATCTGGTTCTAGATACAACTAACGCGTAGACAAACAAACAAAAAGGGTAACAAAAGAAAGACTACACTTATTTTCTTTTCTGATATAAGAGTGTTTCTTTAGTCATTACTGCAATCTATATATTTCTACATATACTACTATGTGTGAATATGTTTCTTCTGGTTTCAAACCTACTCCTTTACGCATCATCATCATTCATAAGCTGCTGTTTCACTTTGGCTACTTCAAGTAAAATCTGTAACTTCAATTTCTCCTCTGCCAAGCAAAAAAACAAAAGAGGGATGATCATCAGTACTCTCTCATCTGACTTACTCTTACGAAATAAAGGTAAAAAGATGCTTTTTTTTCACAAACCTGTTAAGAAAAGTAATAGAGACCTTGCTCCATAAGCAAAAACATTTATTATTCAGATACTGAACGTTGGAATATATGTGTTAGTAGTAGAGACTTACCCCCTACTACTTTTTTTCTTCTAACGCCTCTGATTCTTGAGAATCTTGAAAAGAAGATGGTCTCCAACCACTTCCCTCATCTTTTTAACCAGCTGCTCTCTTCCCAGCTTCCGTTTCTACACAAAAGAAAAAACAAGAAACAGAATCACATTTCAGAAACCAGACTCTTGGGTTTGAATCGAATGAAATTGAAATTTAACTTACATACCCTAAAATCATCATAAGTTGTCAAGATCAAGTTCATTCTTGGTTGGTCTAGTGACTTTGAAAGTATAGACATAAGAACAGAGAAGCTAACACACGGTGACCTTGCTCTTCCAATTAGACCTGAAACAATACAAAAGCATTAATTTCACTCTCTCTAACCAAAACAACACAAAGAATCTTGAATAAGTTTGTGTAATTATTACCTCTCAGGCGAGGAGACTTGAAACTAACGATATAAGACGGAAGAATGTAAGAATTCATAGTAGAGCTCCAAATCACATACTTCCTCGGATTCTCAAGATTATCAACACCAGAATCAAACTGGTACGAACTTGGGCAAGACTGCTTAGAACCAGCCACAATCACCTCAGGTTTACCAAGAATCACACGGCATAATAGAACATGCTTTACACCTTCTTCATCACCTTCACCAACTAAAGCCCTGCAGAAAGAACCATCATCAAAAGAGACTAAAGCAACTTCTCAGAAAAAAAACCAAAACTCAGATCTGAAGAAAAATTAAAAAAACTTACGCAACAAGAGAGTATCTATGATGAACAAGATGAATCCCAACACCGTGAGACCCAGCGTCGTTATCAAACTTGTCGATCTCTTTATTACTAAACCCATACGCAACGATACGATCGATCTCTTCTTTAGAACCAGAGTACCATCCGTACTTAACGTTCGCGTCACCTTCGTTCTTCCTAGTCACAGCTTCGGTGAAAACTTTGAACACGGAGAACTTGGCTTTCGTTGTGATTCTCCTCTCTGTCGAGTTCTTGCGCACGGAGACGATCGTTGTTTCGTTGGAGAAAGAACCCATTCCTGAGATGAAACAGTTCTTGATCAGATCGTGCTCTAAGGTGTCTTCACGTAGAAGGATCGTTGAATCGTTATTATCCCCGCCGGAGAAGTTAGGTGTTGATGATGGTCTAGAATCGGAGACGACGGGGTTGAAGATTTCGCCGTCGTTATCTGATTTCGTTACGGATTCTTGATCCTCGATCTCCACTTGTGCCGCCATTAGAAAGAAGAGAGAGAAGAGATAAGAGAGAAGAAGAAGAAGAAGAAGATTTCTTGGGGAAAAAGAGAAATGGGAGAAAGGTTTGTTTTCAATGGCGGTTTTAGGGATTTACAATTATAGGTAGGAGAGAGAGAGAGCGTTTAAAAAGCGAAAACTTGGCCAGCAAGTTTGTACTTCTATATTTTTCAATTACTATTTTACCCTTTTAGACTATAATTAGAAATTGTGAAATCTTAAGATTTATGTCGTGTTATTTAGGTAATTACAGATTAGGATTTGAAAACATGTGGTTAGGCTGGTTAGCTACGAGTCAATAACTTTCATGTTCTTTGAATACGGGAAAGGGGTAGAATGGGTATTAAAAGTTATAACAAGATTACTTAACTGGAATGCATGTGATGTGACTTGTGGGAATACCAAATAGAGTAGAATCTTAAACCAAAAAATGCGTGTAATGTGTTTATGTGTAGATATTTCGATGTCGGTTACATAATAGTGTGTACGAATTCTCTTCTATTTTTATTTTTACTTGTGAATAGAAAAAAATATTGGTATATTAATAGTTAACTTGTGATTTGTGAAATTGAATATTCTTCCATTTAGTCTCCTTCCACATTACATAATTCTCAAGTTTTGACAAATATTATTCAGATATACGATAATGATATTATTTTTTAAAGGAAGAAATATTCAATAAATTATTTTTTGAGATAACATTTTTCATGTGATTACAGGAAAAAACAAAACAAAAAAAAAACAAAATCAAAATGATATTATGACCAAAAAAAAGAAAGAATACTGTATTTCTATAGATATTTGGAATTTGAAAAACAGGAGAAAAATCAAGAGGCCCAATGTGTTTTGGGCTTTAAAAAGCCACAGTAGGTTGGAATTAGAAAACACGTCATAGTGTCTGTTCCTCTTTTTCCTAATGAATCCAACACGGAAGATTTATAACGGGTCGGGTTGGTCTGAACGGGTCGGATCAGGGAATTTGAAAGTTTGCGCGGTAACACGGGAATATTCCGAACGACGTAGTTTTGGATCAAACGGGGGCTTACAGAAGACACAACGACGTGCCTCCAATGAAGTTTGTATCATCATCATCATTCATCAATCACTAAACTAAATTTCAAAAAAAAAAAAAAA
>NC_025700.1:17288398-17348030 GCF_000633955.1 Camelina sativa
TTTTTTTTTTTTTTTTTTTGGTGATTAGAAAAAAAACATAGTTTATTACGGATCTTGTTTTAATCAATGGATGAATTTTAAGGTATAGTTTTCATTTTTGTGGGTTTCTTGGAGAGAGAGACGATAACTCTGCTTCTGTTGAATGATTTTTGGATTTTCAGAAGCAGAGTATTCGCTAAAACAGAGAGGTTTCTGGGTTTTTTACGGATTTGAGTGTTACACAATTAAAGAAGAAGAAGAAGAAAATGTCGGACTCGCCGTCTTCTTCTCCACCTGCACCGTCTGCTGATTCCGCTCCTCCTCCGGATAACTCAACCGGCGGATCCGCCCCGCCACCTGCTGATTCAGCACCACCTCCTAGTCCGCCGGCTGATTCATCTCCGCCTCCAGCTGTTTCATCCCCTCCGCCGGCCGATACTTCTCCTTCTCCTCCGCCGCCGGCTGATTCATCTCCGCCTCCAGCTGATACATCTCCTCCGCCGGCTGATCCATCTCCTCCGCCAAGTTCTCCACCTCCACCCCCACCGACAGATGCTCCGCCGCCTCTTCCCACCGTGTTCTCTCCACCTCCACCGAAAGACTCACCGCCGCCGGAGTCCCCTCCACCTCCGGAAGTGTTTGAATCACCACCGCCTCCGCCTAATGAAGAAGACAGCCCCCCTGCTCCTCCGCCTCCTGAACAAGTACCTCCTCCAGCGTCATCACCGAAGGGCGGACCCAAGAAACCTAAAAAACACTCACCGGGACCTAAACAGTCTCCTTCAACACCTACAAAGTCTCCTTCAGCACCTCCCAAATCTCCTTCAGCACCTACAAAGTCTCCTTCAGCACCTCCCAAATCTCCTTCAGCACCTGCCATATCGCCTCCTGCTCCTCCTAACGCTCCACCGCGTAATACCTCCTCTCACGCATTACCACCTAAGTCTACCGCTGCTGGTGGACCGCGTGGAGTCCCCAGCAGCGGAATCTCTGTCCCGCCACCTCCAAATAGCGGTGGCGGCGGCTATCAAGGGAAGACTATGGTCGGTTTTGCAGTAGCCGGTTTCGCAGTCATTGCCTTGATGGCAGTTGTGTTTTTAGTCAGAAGAAAGAAGAAGCGAAACATTGATGCTTACAGTGACTCACAGTACTTGCCTCCTTCAAACTTCTCCATCAAGTCAGGTATAATCTTAATCCATCTCTCTCATCTTCTTTGTTGGTCTTTAAGATTCAAATGTTCAAGCTTTCTTCTTTTGCTTTTGCTTTAACTTAGATGGATTCTTATACGGTCAAAACCCTACAAAGGGATACTCTGGTCCTGGTGGTTACAATACACAACAACAATCCAGTTCCGGGAACAGCTTTGGCAGCCAAAGAGGAGGAGGAGGTGGAGGTTATACACGGTCAGGGAGTGCACCTGATTCAGCTGTGATGGGAAGTGGTCAAACGCATTTCACTTATGAAGAACTAATGGACATAACTGAAGGATTTGCTAAGCAGAACATACTTGGAGAAGGAGGTTTTGGTTGTGTCTACAAAGGTAAACTAAATGATGGGAAACTAGTTGCTGTTAAGCAGCTTAAGGTTGGTAGTGGACAAGGTGATCGTGAGTTTAAAGCAGAGGTTGAGATCATTAGCCGTGTTCATCATCGCCATTTGGTTTCTCTGGTTGGTTACTGCATTTCGGATTCAGAGAGATTGCTTATCTATGAGTATGTTCCTAACCAAACCTTGGAGCATCATTTGCATGGTGAGGTTCTTTTTAGCACTTTCTTCATCAGACAAGATTTTCTTATGGAGTAATTGACTTACATGGGTTCTGTTCTTGACAGGGAAGGGAAGGCCAGTTCTTGAATGGGCTAGGAGAGTCAGAATCGCTATAGGTTCTGCCAAAGGTTTGGCCTATTTGCATGAAGACTGTAAGTACTTATTTGCATGTGATGGCAATGTTTTAGGTCCTTCAAAGTTCAAACATAAGCTGAATCATGGCGACTTTGTTTTGCAGGTCACCCAAAAATCATTCACAGGGACATAAAGTCTGCAAACATCTTGCTGGACGATGAGTTTGAAGCTCAGGCAATAAAGCAAACCATCTTAAAAAAAAAAAACATTTCCTCTGTTTGGAGCTTTGGCTCTGAAGTTTTTAGTTGATGAGACATTTATTTGTTCTTACCTTTCTGTTTCTTGGTGTTTAGGTTGCTGACTTTGGGCTTGCCAAACTCAATGATTCAACACAAACCCATGTATCAACTCGTGTTATGGGAACCTTTGGGTAAGCTTGACCAAAGACTCTACTCCATTAACAGTTAAACCAATTATAGTATCTTCATCTAAGGGAGAAAAAAGTTCATAGTAGTATCAGGTGTTTACACTTGTAAGTTTGATGAACTAGTTTGCTTGTAAAGTACATAAGGCTCAATGTTATTGACTTTTGTTTTCAGGTACCTGGCACCAGAATATGCACAAAGCGGAAAGCTGACTGATAGATCAGATGTTTTCTCGTTTGGGGTTGTTCTCTTAGAGCTTATAACAGGACGCAAACCAGTTGACCAGTACCAGCCTCTGGGAGAAGAGAGCTTGGTTGAATGGGTAAATTTACTAATCTGTCTTGACATGTCTCAATATATGGTTGGACTTGGCTCTAGTAATTTAAATGACATAATCTATGATGAACTCACAGGCTCGCCCACTGCTTCACAAAGCCATTGAGACCGGCGATTTCAGCGAACTAGTTGATAGACGGCTCGAAAAGCATTACGTGGAGAATGAGGTTTTCAGAATGATTGAAACGGCTGCTGCTTGTGTTAGGCATTCTGGTCCAAAACGTCCACGCATGGTTCAGGTACCTTTCTAGTAACATTATCTATGACTAATCAAATCTCACATATATAGCAACAAATCTATACATATCATGTTCTATAGTTTATCTAATTTGAAAACTTGGACAAAACTTGTTTAAAATAAGGTTGTGAGAGCACTGGATAGTGAAGGAGACATGGGAGATATCAGCAACGGAATCAAAGTGGGACAAAGCAGTGCTTATGACTCTGGTCAGTATAACCATGATACTATGAAGTTCAGGAAAATGGCGTTTGGTTTTGACGACAGCTCAGATTCCGGCATGTACAGTGGAGACTACTCTGTCCAAGGCTCCCGGAAAGGATCCAACGGAGCCTCCTCTGAGTTCACAAGGACTGAATCCGAGAACCGAAACTTCAATAACCGACGGTTCTGATCCAAAAATAGGTCAACAACTTATACCTCTTCTTCTTTTGGGGTCTTTGCCTTATTGTCCCATCATATGCTTGAGCTCTCTGTACAGCATTAATACGCTCTTTTGTATATTTTTTTTTNTTTTTTTTTTTTTTTTTTTTGTGTGAGATTCGTTTCTTGCTAGCTACCTTTAGTTTTGCTCCATAATGGTGGCCATTTGCCTCAAAAGACTTATCATAGGTGAGAACATAAAAAAGCAACAGCAAAAAGAGAAAAAGAGAAGTCACAATAGTTCTGAAAGAGTGATTTGAATCTTGTTTGCTTTTGCTTGTTTCTCTATGTTCATGAGTTTCGGATTTTTGTTGAGTGTGATAACATAAATGAAGAACTCCATCTTCTTATTTTTTTTACATATTTGAGCTTGTAATTGTTACTTGTCAATTAATTTTTTTTTGTTCTTGCTTGCTTTCATTTATAATCTAAGTTCCATACCAATATGAAACAAAACCAAACGACCCAAAAAAGACAAAAATCAAACAAACAAGAATACTACGATAAAGCAAGCAAGCATGATGAAAAGTCTCTTTGTCTTATAAGACTGTTCTGACCGGAGTTTGAAGTCGGAACCACCGTGTCTGAAGTGGCCTTGAACATGGTGATCTCCTTTCTCCGGTAACTTGAACCGTACTCCATGTTTAATATATAACTGGAGGTGGTCTTTTCCCTCTTTTTCCTCCTCCTCCTCCTCCTCCACCTCCTCCTCTCTTGTTATCAAACCCAAACTCAATGTCCCCTCCGTTTCGACCAGAGGGTTTCCCCATTGGACCAGGCCGCTTCATTTCGAACCCAAACTCCACATCACCTCTTTCTCTCGGTTCACGCTCCACAGGTCTGATCTCACGGCTCTTCTTTGACGACGGTTTCTCATGCTTGGAATTTTTGTTGTTGTTTTTGTCTTTCTGTTGCTTTCCACCGCGGTTGCATAGCCTTCCAAACACACAAGCCAGTGCTGCTAAGATAAGGATCGCTGCTAGAACAATGAACACTGTACCGAACGAGCCACGTGAAGTACTAGAGGGTGTAGGCGGGGACGGGGTATAAGAGGAAGAAGATGAAGAAGAAGAAGACGGATACACATAAAGAGGCTGCTGAATCTCTTGTGGTTGATCTCCCATTTTTTTTTGGTGGGTTTGGTTTTGATTCTTGTGTTGGTGAGATATAATGCTTTAGGAGGTCTGTGATAATGAAGAGTACTTCATTGTATTAATAGTACTAGCACTCCTGTCCATGATCATTTTTTTTTGTAAATAAAGTTCATGTGAGACATAGGTTTTTTTATTATTTTTGAAATAAAGTTACATATAGCTTAATTTTGTGGAAATTAACAGATTGCTGTTTTTTTTTTAAATAAAGAAATATACTGTAGTTGCTTTTTTCTTTTCTTTTGGTTTCGACAATGTGGGTTTGTTTATAAGAGATGCACTTTAGAGCAATTTCTGATTGCTTTGTATGAAGAGAAAGTGGGATTTTGGTTAAGTGTTTTAAAGATGAGACACAATTCATTGTTTCCAAGAAAGATAAATTTAAAGATTTGATGAGTGGGCGGATGCTTTACCAATCATTGACTCTACTCTTTAGGCGATTCCCAATTAATTTATACACATTTTTTTTTTTTCTCTATACTCTTCACTCTTCCTTCTCCATATTTCAATTCCGTAGTGCTTGAATGTATCTTGTGTATTCTATATATAAAGTTGGGCTAAATACCAGGAGAGCAGAATGATGATTTTCGAGTTTTTCAAATAAAATTAGGAAATGGATCCACTCATTCTACAAAATACACCATCAGTCTTTTTTTAGTGTCGAGCGTTAACTCTTCATGTGAGTTTCCAAGCGGAGGTTTACTTTTTCACTTTAGTTTTGTAGGTTTAGTGTCTTTGAGAGTGGGGTTCCAACAAGTGAGAATGGAATGATATTTGTTTTTTCAACATAGGGATTAGTGTAAAACATATTTTATATTCGTTCTTTCACACTAATATTCTTTTTCTATTTTCTTTTTCAATTTCTTTCAAACTTTTTGTCTCCTTGAATATCTTTTTCTTTCTCAGAAAATGCTGAAAGTGTGTGTTCACAATGTTATTTTCTTCTTATAAATTGCAATGGCATCGGATTATATTATCTATACCACCTTTAGATTTAAAACTTATAATTCTTTATTTTCTTCCCTTTATTTTTCCTCCGGAAAGAAAAAACAACCCTTCAATAATCATAACTATCTTTGAAGCCTTTGAGGGCAAAACAAAAAATCTGTTCCGCTGAATATTGCATGAATCTTTAAAAATACATCCATTCTGTTGCCACGATTATATTGTGTTATCGATTATATAAATTAATATACCCATTGTAAATAGATTTAAAAATTGGTACAAATTAAACTTTACCGATACAAAAATGATTTTTTTCTTTCAAAAACTTGTTGTTAGATTTGCTATATAGCCACAATTTTTGAAAGATGTTATGTAAATTTATTATATAGAAAGATTCTAGAAGTGATATCTAAATTGGTTTTCAATGGAGTATTTGGAGTATGATTAGTTTTATATAAGGTTAGGTTTAAGTTTGCTAGTAATGAAGAAAAAAGCTGCTACTAAGAATGTGTTATGATTCAAAAATTATTTCATTATTGGTGATCTCATTTACTTGCCCACATGATACTCAACGTGATGGATTCTAACGGCAGTGAAAACATAAGTTGTATGCATAAGTCTAAACACATAAAATTTATATATTTCAAACCACTTGATCAATAACTCGAAATTGTCATTGTGTAAAAACCTATAAACCTTTAATGGATGAGAAGACTCACATTGTAATAGTTTAAAATCTTCTAATTATTCTTCTTAGTGATATATTTATTCTCTATTTTTTTAGCCCAATATATTTATTCTGTATTGAAAATTCATGATAAAAGTATGAATAANAAAATTCATGATAAAAGTATGAATAATTATTTGTACAACATTTTAGATTGTATTTAAATTTGATTTAATTATTTACGCCGTAACACAATCTATTGTTGGGACCGATAATCTCTAAGAACTTTTTTTTTTTTTGGCTAAACAAAAGGTTTGAAATCCATAATTTCATGAGGTGAAAAAGTAGAACATATTAATGAATTCCTATCACGCCATTTTTGATACTCATCACTCATGAGCTTAGACAATGAACACTCTTCCATTGCTACCATATTGTGCACTCAATACAATCTTTTAGACTCATATTTAACAATTACTAGAGAAAATTAAATCAAGAACTTTGGTCCAATCTAGTAGGTGAATTCAAAAAAAATATTGTCCAAACAAAATAAAGTAAATTTTCAACTACACCATAGAGCAAAAAGAGCCATCAAGTGATTGACGTTTTTTTCTAGCGGGGTGAGCGCAGTTTGATAAACGTTAGCTTTTCTTCTTTTTTCTTCCGCGCTAAGTCCAGCTAAAAAATGACACGTGGCAATTCTGTTCCTCAATGGTCTCTTTTGTCTGCTACACAAAAAAAAAAAGAGAGACAAATGTGCCAACACTCTCGAATCCATCGCATCGCGATGATAATTTCGTCATCTTCTTCCTTGGAATAACGTGTTTAGGCGTGTACATCACATGGTGGCTTTGTGTAACACAAAACCAACATAAAGCTTCCATACGATTTAGACCCTTGGGGAAGAAAAAAAAAAAAATCTGTCATTTTTAGACTTTTGTCGATCACTGTTGTTGTAAGATCTGGTCTGGGTCCTCGATTTCGGTGAGTGTTGTCGGGGAAAAAGAAGACCCATCTCTCACTTTAATGCCTCGCATAAATTGAGTCTCTGCTTCGGATCTGATTGTGAATTTTTTACAGCTTTTTTTCTGAGCTGTGTTTCTTCAATTAGATAAAAAGCTTTTTGCTTACAGTTAAGATAATCTTAAAAATCTTAACTTTGGAGTAAAAGCTTCAACTGCGTCATTAAAGTCTGGGTTTTTGATGTATATTGTATTTGTTGTGGAAGCTTTATACTTTTAAGTGAAAGTTTAATTCTTTGTTTATGTGTATGAGTATGACCAATTTCAGAATGTTCAGTGTTGTTGTTGTTTTTTCTGATCCAGACATGAACCTTTTGGATGTTGATTGCTTTATATATACATTGTGCAGGGAATAAATGGGCAATCCAGGTCCAGACACCGAGAGAAACAAGAATAATGTGGTCACAAGTGTGTTTGATCCTGCAATCTCTAGATTCGTTGGGTTTTCTCAGAAGCTCCAAACCTGTCTTAAGGTGATATACTATGATTGATTTCACACATGCCTGTGATGTTTGTTTATCTATTAGAGGAGCTGACAAAAAAAAAAACATTTTTTGGTATATTTTTCACAGTCCCAGCTGAAGAATTTGAAAGCTGATAAGCATGGGATTGGTTCTTCATGGAGGCAAGATAAAGAAAGCTCATCGAGCTCGATGCAAATTGATTTGGAGAAACAGTTAGGTATTTGGAGAGAAAACCCTTCGTGGACTGATCAGATACCAGTCATTAAGGTGAACAAGAGACTTCACTCCATAACATGGTCTCTTATCAGAGCCAGTGAGAACTTGTTATATGAGAATGAGAGATAATAACAAGATTCTTTGCAGGTGAGTATTCCAAAAGGGTCGCTTTGCAATCTCAAAGCCGAGGTGAATGTTGGTTTACCTCCTGATGCAGTCTATAACATTGTGATTGACCCTGACAACAGAAGAGTCTTCAAGAATATCAAGGTATGTATGTTGTTTTATATGTATCTTGTTCTCTGTAAGATTTAAGCTCCTGTGATTCATTGGCCTCGAAATCACAGGAGGTTATGTCGCGGAAAGTATTGGTAGATGAAGGGTTCAGGCAAGTGGTGGAAGTAGAACAAGCAGCTTTGTGGAGATTTCTCTGGTGGTCAGGGACGATCTCAGTTCATGTCTTGGTGGATCAGAACCGGGCAGATCACTCTGTAAGACCCTCTCTGATTACAACAAAAGTCTTTTTAAGTTTCTTGAATGGTTCGTGAAATTGGTGGATGTGTTGCAGATGAAATTCAAGCAAGTGAAGAGTGGATTCATGAAGAGATTTGAAGGAAGCTGGCAAGTTAAGCCTTTGTTTGTGGACGAACATATGTGTGATCGTTTGAAACCGAAAACGTTGGATGAGTATAACCGGTGCACTGGATGCAAAGGGAGGATCGGATCTAAAGTGACACTAGACCAGCTAATACAACCAGCGATTGTTCCACCTCCACCTATTTCTTGGTATCTCAGAGGAATCACGGCCAAGACGACAGAGATGCTCATCTATGACTTATTGGCTGAGACCACCAGGATCCGTGCAGCTGGAGAAATGGAGGATGGTCACTCACCGGATGAGCAACGGATTGGGACATCTGGGGGTATAAAGGAAAGATGGGCAACACATAGAAGAACATCAAGGAGACGCCGGAATGACTTGTCTTAAGTCTTAAGTCTCAAGTCCATGATTTTGGAAAACAAAATGATATCGAGTATTTTTGAAACACGCAGCAACAGAATGCATATCAATGTTGATATCTATATTCCTTGTTGAAGAGTTTACTGTTACCAATACTGATGTGAAATTTACTCAACATTTCGAAAGAAATAACTTCATTCATTTATTTTTTGTAAAGGAATTATCTATGCGATGAAAAAGATGAAGACATGAATAAGAAAGCAAAAAAATCAATCATAAAAAAACTATTTAAAAGGGTTCTTCTAGTAAATTTTAGGTACAAGACATCTACTTGCACGATCAGAAGCATTCACATACCCCAATAGCAAAAAAGGTTTCAGATAATATTTATAATCTCTTCTTGCATCCAGAGAGATCCCAACACAGCAGACAGAATCATTTCGATGCAATGCACAATATCTCTCCCTCATCATGCCTGTGCAAGAGCCACACGAAGAAAAGATGTAAGTACCACAGAATACAAATAAACCAATTCGTTAGAATTGTGTGTTTTGAAACTTATGTTACCTTGCCGGCGATGTTGTTGGAGAGCCAGTCCAGACCTTCGTACAGCCCTTCACCTGAAGTGGCGCAGGTGCTCTGAATGTACCTGTAGAAAGCAAAAAAACACACACATAAATATATTGAACAAACGAAAGGTTTCGATTTTTTGAACTTGTTGGGATGTTTATTTACCAATGGCGCTGACGGAGGGAGTGCAGGCCAAGCTTATCTGTGATTTCAGCAGCGTTCATCGCATTTGGAAGATCTTGCTTGTTAGCAAACACAAGCAACACAGCATCACGCAGCTCGTCCTGCAATCAAAAAAGTTGCTAAGTACAGGATTTTAAACAGAAGTATGAAAAGTAATTTATCTTTCTGTAGCACTGGTTACAAACCTCATTCAGCATCCTGTGGAGTTCATCTCTAGCCTCAACAACTCTGTCTCTGTCGTTGCTATCAACAACAAAGATGAGACCCTGAGTGTTCTGGAAGTAGTGCCTCCACAATGGACGGATCTGAAAAAGAAGAAAACAAGAGAAATTTACTTTCAACACTTGAGGAAGACAAAAACAAATCAGACTGTAAATGCAGAAATAACTAGATAGGGTACCTTGTCCTGACCCCCGACATCCCACACGGTGAAACTGATGTTCTTGTATTCCACAGTTTCCACATTGAAACCTGTTGATAGGTTGTAGTTTCATCACTAATCAATCATTCAATCCTAAAAGTTTAAACTCATCAACACAATTAGAAACCAGGTCTTATGATGTGAAGCATTACCAATAGTAGGGATGGTGGTGACAATCTCTCCAAGCTTGAGCTTGTACAAGATTGTGGTCTTACCAGCAGCATCGAGACCAACCATCAGAATTCGCATCTCCTTCTTGGCAAAAAGCCTGCTAAACAGCTTGGCGAAACTCAACCCCATCTTTGCTTCACTGCACAAACACAAAAAAAAAAGAACCTGATCAATATCAAAAACCTCATCCACATTCTATATTACGCGAATTCGATCTCATATTGTGCATCTACAATTCCAAATTCGATTCTTATATCCTCTAAGAACCTGATCAATATCAAAAAAGGTCACTAGATCAGCCAGATCCAAACAGAGAATTGAAACGTTCCTAAACTTCATGATCTCTCTGATCAGATCTTCAAAGCTTCTCAGAGGCTATTATCAGAAACAATCACAACGATTGAAAAATAAAAAGGAATCGAATAGAATCGAAACAGATCCACAGTGTCAGATCGTAATCAGAATCGTCGACATATATACACATATCTTGTGAAATCTAAGCGCATTATCCATATATGAGCAATATCAACCTCAACAGAATCGATCACGACAATTCAAATCCATCAAAAATTCACAACAAACACAAAAACGCAATGCATATGAAATCCAATACAGATCTACGCAGAACCTGATGATCTAAATTGAGAATGTATGAGCAAAGCTGAGATCTAGAAGATTCAAAGCTTACCTACGAAGAACGTACCCGAGAGAGAGATCTGAGACAGAGACCCAAAGAAATTTTAAAAAGAGAGAGAGAGAGAAGCTTAAGAGAAACGCGACGACGACGGTGAAATTGGCAAGTGAGGAGAGGAATTTTTTATAAGGAGGAGAGGGGTACCGGTTTATATGTCGTTTTACACGCCAATTAACGAAATTGCCCATTTTGAGTTTACGCAAATACCCTTTTGGAATCTTCGATGACCAGGTGCCCTGGGTGCTCGTCAGTGGATCCTGCAATCTAACCAATAAAAATATGACATCGTGGACATTAGCTTCCAAAAAAAAAATTAAAAAATCACAATTAGCTCTTTTCTTAAGTTATATATATGTTGATGCTGTCTGACCCAATCAGAAAATGGAAATGTCATTGCATATGTTAAGACTTGATAACTTATAATTATAATTTTTGTAGTTATGAGTATAATTTTTTTTATTGTAATATGATTAGGGTACTCATATGATTACATATCTACATCTTTTAATAATTTTTATATACATATAATTATGAATTTTAGTTTATTTTCTTTGATTAACTTTAGGTTAAAATTCCAAAAAAAAAAAAATTCTCAAACTAATCAATTATGTAAATAATGATGGTTCAGTGTAATTATATTTAAAATCAAATAATTGGGTTCGATTTGTTGTTTTGGTTATGGTTTTGTTGCCAACCTTAACAACGCTCACTGGTTAAATTCTAGAAATTTATACATAAAAAAAAAACTATATGATAAGTTCATAATAGAAACATAGATTAGATGAACAATTGCTTCAACCTACAAAGTAATCATTCTTTTTTTNTTAATCTTATATAGGGAGTTAAGTGGAATTGTTTTTTTTAAAACACTTTTAGATGTGTACCAGGAGATAAATGTATTACTAGACTATATATATACTACACATNCATTAACCCCTAAAACAATTCCATAAATAACATTGCAGAAAAACTCAAACACTAAACTTTANAAAACACTTTTAGATGTGTACCAGGAGATAAATGTATTACTAGACTATATATATACTACACATGTTAAAACCTTGAAAACACCACAAAAATCCTATACTTTGAATATCAAATACTTGTAAAATTTTATATTTTTTAAATCAATAAAAACAATAATAAAATAACAAATAAATACAATATAAATTTAAAATTTTTAAAATTAAAAATATTGTCCCGCGGTACACCGCGGGTTAAATCCTAGTATATATACAAAACGATTACAATATTCTTTACCGTATAATTAGTTTTTAAACACTACACAATGCTTTTCAATCTCATTGTATTTTTGCTTCGTTTACAAGCTATATATATATAGGTCAGTTGCTAAGATGAATTACAACTACATATAACGTATACGTGTACATCCCTCACTATCAACGACCGTCAAAATATGTCCCTTAAAGCTCGTCGTGAGCATTTTGATCAGTTTCTTCTGCGAAATGCTTATGAGTTTGGTCTAAGTCCTTGTCGTCGTGAGAATACAGACAATCAGCAGAAGGATGAACCACGCCATAACCAAACCCTTCAGCAGAGTTACAATATGCTTCTACTTTTCCATCATTGCCTTCCAAATTGACGTTGTTGAGAACAATGTGATTACAAGGGACTGCGTCACTGCATGCGAATTTGATGGCTTTCGAGCTTTTTGTGGTTCCGGTTATGTTCCTGTACATTATCTCGCTTATGTGAACCGCCGATGTCTACAAAGAAATATGAATCAACAGATTAAGTTATTTCTTGAGGTTTCTTGATGAGTTAATGGTTATGTGAAAGAAACCTGGTTTTGACAAGTTGATGGAGAATCGCAGTAGAATTGATCGATTATAATCGGATTTGCAACGTCCTGCATTTTTACGTTCTCGAAACGTACACCCTTTACGTAACCATTACCACCCTGTTTTTAAAGATTTCATCTTTCATTCAACATCCAGAAGTTCTTTGGAAGGAAAGTATGAAAAACAAGGATCAAGAGATTGAGATTTCACCTGCCATGTCTTGATTCTTAGACCATTAGTTGTGTTCTTTAGATACGCAGTGTCCAACACAACTGCAGAGACGGTTCCTGTCGAATGTCCTTGTCCAAGGCTTCCAATGCTGCAGAGAAAGAAATTGTAAGTGTTTTTCTTTTTCTTTGACAAGGTTAGAGATGGTTTTATACCTGATACCATGTCCTGGTCCACAATAGATTCTCTTCATCTTTATCTTCGAGCTTCCATTTACAATTGAGACACAATCATCTCCTGTTATCAAGTTTAAGTATCATCAGCTATAACATTTTGAGTTTAATATTTGTAGTACCAGAATAATGTTTTTGGTTAACAACCTGTGCTGATTTTACTGTCTTGGACTACAACATCAGTAGATGCGGTTATATGAATTCCATCGGTGTTGGGACTATCTCCTGGAGATGTGACCATAACTCTAGAGATTCGAACTGTGTTTGATCGAGCTATGATCAAATGCATTTGTTGGCTGTTCCGGATTGTTATGCCTCTCACATAAACATTTGAACTTGAATATATAGTTAGTGCCTGTTTTATAAATAAAAGACTTTATTAAAAGCAAAACCAAACATAAAAATGATAAGTCTAATGGTCGATGAACACAAAAGGGAAATATTTCAGACCGTTGGTGCGCCTACGCAAGGCTACAAGAGAAAAAAAACAAGAAAGATGTGTCAGACTTTTACTTTAGAATTAGAAGAGAAAGTTCAATTTACGTTAAAGAAGATCTTACGTTAGACTTGTTCTTTTTGCAAGAAGCAGCCCACCATTTGGTACCAGAACCATCTATAACTCCATTCCCTTGGAATACAGTTCCTTGTAGTTTAGAAAATTGGAGCCAAACCCTTTGAAATTTAGGGTCCCATTGGCTAGGCTCATCTGGTGCCACGATGGTTCCATCAATCTATAATAATCAAGTTTCAAAAATGCTTAAGACCATATTGTATTTGTATATATAACATGTATATGTATGATGTTGTTTTTATTTTCAGATATATATATATATATATAGCAATCAAAACAAAACAAAAATTAAGTTAACCTGAATTATCAATTTTTCTTGACATGGACCATCGAATTTCGTCGCATTTACTAAATATTGACGTCCTTGTGGAACCAATAAGACAGAGTTCGGAGCAGAGCAGGCCATGTTCCAAGCGCTTATAAATGCCTGGTTATAAGAAAACGTCGCATCAGCTAATAAAATCTAAAAATGGAGGTTTCGCGTATTATCCACCAGCATTATCATGCATTTTTAAACATAACGAACCTGAGTATCATCAGAAACTCCATCTCCAGCAGCGCCAAAGCTATCCACATTCACCAGATTCTTACCAGAATATTGGCTAGTAAACGACGAGAAATCAAAGAAGGTCACATTATCGTCAATCTCATCCTCAGGGACATCGAGGTTCTCATGCTTCCCAAGAATGTCAAGTTCCCTGTACATTGTGCTTCCTGGAGCTCCATAAGAAACTACCATAAACAGAGCAAGCAGGGAAATAACGAAGGGCTTATTCATTTGAGGCTTATTAAAAAAAAAAACTCCAACAAAAATATTTTTATGATTGTATAGTTTTAAGATATGAGATTCTATGCATAGAAAAGTTTCTTTGTGTAATGAGATGATACATAGTTTGAATATATATATATAAGCAGAGTAATTAAGGGGATTTTATTGGCTTGGCTTAAAAGTAGATAAAGAGAAGCCCTTATTTTCAAACACATCTTAACTTAAAGCACAAGGCTTTATCTTATCTCACTTCTTTGCTTTACTCCAAAACCTCTACACAGATTTTTCCTGGTCAACATGAGATTCTGTGCTTGATACGTCAAAATGTTATTTTCTAGACATGCCATAGTTTGGGAAAACAAAACACAAACAGTAGTAGTTGTTCCATACTTCCATGTAATGTTATTATATATAGCAAAAAGTTATAGAGTACTATCGGTCAACGATCATGACAAGGCTATTTTTACAAATCTTGAAACAGAGAAAAAAGGGTAAGAGCAAACTGAAAACTGCAACGGCTCTTTCAGGCATTTCTTCAAATCCAACTCTGAGAACATCAAAAAGCCGCAAACAAGTATAGACAAACAAAAAAAAAGCACAGATCCTTTTTTTTATGATACTTTGCATTTGCTTAATGTATGATTAATCAGTTAGTGAAATTTGATTTATGCTCTTAACGTTCATAGGATATACGATACATTGTATCTCTAACCGTCTAACGAAAGGGAGAGCTAAAAGAGGATCATGGTTCAAAATTAGGCATATCCATGTTTTGTAGAGATAAGAGTCCATCGGTGGAGTGACATATCTGGTAGTCTCCAGACCCTATATCCTAGTTCAGGAGGATGTTTTTCTTGGCGTCAAAGTAAAGTAGACACAACCGCAACGGTGATAGCCTGAAGAACACTTTGTCCGGTAGAATATCTATAACCTGAACTTTACCATCGATATTGTTTGGATAGACTCCCCCGAGGTCGATCTAATGATTCTTGTCCCAGAGACCGCCTTCACTTTCTTCCATCTTCCAAATCTCCATGAAATCAAATGGGACACTGTAATCTAGAATCCATAAGTTTCCGCGGCTTCCAGATAAAGTGAAAAAATGAGATTCTTTAGATCCTTGGGTGTCAAGGCAGAAGCACGGGGGTTTAGGGCTTAGGGAGAAAGTCCCATCTTGTAGAGAGAAAGAGACAATCTTAAAATCACTAGTGGTCCAGTAGATGATACCATTGACGTGAACCTGAGAAGAGAGTTGTAGACATGGTCTTTGCAGCATTCTCTAGGGGGATAGTTTAAGACGGCCATCTTCCACGATATCGATATTTAAGACCTCAAACATGAGGCCACTTAGCAACCTCCTTGTACGGTCTTCATCCAAGTCGTGAAGCCACTTGACAACTTTGTATTGCATCGTGGCCTCAACAAAGCCAAAGGAGACGCACTCCTGAAATCCGTTGAAACACCGTGGAAACCAAGGAGGGTCAGGTAAATTCTTCAACTCCTTGTTCACGGGGTTGCAAAGAGAGAGATCCCAGATTGACGAACAAAGCATAAGAGCTGGTGGTGAGAGCTTAACATTCTGATTCCCTTTAAATCACACAAGAGTTCCGTAAACTGGTGGACGAGGCAATTTGCCTTGTCGCTCACAAAGATCTCGTACTTTGCCATGAGGGAAAAAGGGTAATCACGTGAAGTCTTGTGGTAGACGACTGTGGAAAAAACGGAATCCCGTAAGCGGTTGTGGTGGAGGCGGAGGAAGCAATGATCAGAGAGGAGAGACTTAAATTGCTTTGAGACTGATCGGAATCTGGCTAGGGATTTGCCTGGAACTCGGGACATGATCTCTATAACAAGGTCATTGGGCAGAGAAACATATACCATGTTTTCCAAGCTATATATTGATTTGTTTATTCTTTGTGCTTTAATCGTGTGCCACTGTGCCCTTAGCTCTTTTTATAAGCAGCCAAGGCCAAGAGCAAGCAGGAGGAGCATACACTAATTAATGTTTGGAGAAGAGAAAAAACTGTATTTTCAGATATTTAAATCTTAAAGCGTAAAAAGCGGCCTCTTAAGATTATGACTATCAAATACCGTTTCTTGTACCACAATCCACAAAGTTCTCCACCCACCCGAAACACCAAATTCTATAAAACACCAAATTCTCAAAAACATATCATAACTTTTCCAAATTTATTCCCGGATTCTATAAATCCACTTCTTCTAAAACCTTAAAATAGTTTTAAGCACGTATAAAACCTTAAATGACTACAGATTTTTAACAGTTTTTGATATTTGGGAGCTAATCATTAATCATAACCAGTTAATTATTCATTAAAGAATTTAATAAAATCAAAATTTAGATTTCCGAAACAAATGGGAAAACCAGATTAGCACGCTTGCGGGGGCTTCAAGTTGGTTTCAGATCACACAGCACGCTTATGAGGCTTATACTATTGTTAAAAACTGGGCCTTAAGCCCATTAAACAGTAACAAAAAGCCTGCATCAGGTATCTTCTACCTCTGTCTTGATTGATTCTTTAAACAAATGGCTCTAATGTAATGCAAGTTTATGACGAAATAAAAATACATAAAGGTGTGGAGAGTATAACAAGAACACAAATCCAAATCTCCTACAAAAACTTCTACGACTAAAAAGAAAGATATAAAAAAAAACATCCGATTCCACTATTTTCCAACATAAAATATATACAGATGAGAGAGAGATCTCATCGTTCTCTCACTCACAGAATCTGATACTGAATTGAAGCAAAGCATTACTACAGGTATCTTTTGTCTTGTCTAATCTTTTTTTTTTTTCTTTTCTTACTTTGTCTGTCTTTGGTTAAGTAAAGAATCTGTCTCTTGCTTTGAATGCTATATCTTTCTTTCATTGTCTATTGTTAATGCTAACCAAAAAAACGAAATCAAGATCCGTGATGTTTCATCATGAGTATCTCGCCTCTCTGTTTTTTTTTTTGCTTTTCTTGACATGAATTTATTAGACTCTTATTAAAAGAAGATCAAGAATCAACTTGGTTCAGAAGTTCACAAAGTTACAGAGACTTTGATTGATAATGGTGAAGAATGTGTTTAGCCGAATTGATTTGTCGAGTTTCATTACAGGCTCAACTGAACATACTTGGCAACCAACAATGTCTTCAGAGACGAACATCCCAAGTTACTGGCTTAACTGGAGATTCTTTCTGTGTGCTATCTTCGTCTCTACGTCTCTGTTTCTGTCTTCGTTTCTGATTTGGAGATACGAAGGACCAAGAAAACGCAAGAAACACGGTGATGATAATGATGATGATGATGATCAAAGCTTGGAACTCGAGCAACTCACTGGAGTTGTATATGATGATGAAACTTGGAACACTTGTGTCAAAGACATGCATCCGAATTGGTTGTTAGGTTTTCGTGTTTTTGGTTTTATTGTTCTTCTTGGACTTATCTCTGGTAATGCTATTGCTGATGGTACCGGCATTTTCATCTTCTACACACAGTGAGTTTTCGTAAAGACTTGGTGATTTACATAAAGAGTTTTACATCTGACTAGTTCTGATGAGTTTTGTTTTGTTCTTATCAGATGGACTTTCACATTGGTTACAGTTTACTTTGGGGTATGGCTTTTCTTCACCTTATCATGGTACTTCACATGCTTTATCCAATCTCTGTCTCTACCTGAGATTAGTAGTTATTACATGTGTAACTATGTGGAATCTACAAGGGTCAGATGAGCAATATTTTCTGTGGAACCGGTTTTTCAGAACCTTTAACTGGACTTTGATGTAATGCAGCTTGCAGCATTAGTGTCCATATACAGATTTAAGTCAGCTGATAATGATGAAAACGGAGTCAGTACAGTCGACGCAGAGCAAGGGTCGTATAGACCTCCCCTGCATGGGGAAAACTCGAATGCGTTTAAATCTTCAAACGGACATGATAGAGACAACAGGTCTACACGTCAGATTGCAACTACATTGGGTTACATTCATCAGATTCTTTTTCAAGTAAGTTTTTGAAGTAAGAGTCAGTTCTCTGCATAAAGTTCTACGTGTCTTAACATGTTTTGGATTGCAGACTTGTGCAGGAGCTGTATTGCTTACAGATGGTGTGTTTTGGTTCATTATCTACCCTTTCCTCACAGCCAAAGATTTCAGTCTCGACTTTGTAAGTTTTAACTGTAAGCAAATTGTCACACTTTGTAAGTCTTTGATTGTCTCTGAGGCTAAATTGTAACCAAACATTGATACTGCAGTTCATTGTGATTATGCACTCGGTCAATGCTATTTTCCTCCTCGGTGAAACTTTCCTGAATTCTCTGGTTAGTTGATATGCTTAATTCAACATAATAATAACCTTTTGATGATAATGATGATGACCTTTGATGATGATTTCCATATGTATTCAGCGGTTCCCGTTGTTCAGAATTGCATACTTTGTGGTATGGACTAGTATATTTGTGCTATTCCAATGGATTGTTCATGCTTGTGTCTCCTTCTGGTAATAGTCATGTTTCTATCTTTATTTACTTTATTCTATGCACATATTAGTTTTACACTTTTACTTGCTTAGGCTATTGAGGTATGTGTAATATAAACAATGTGCATGATCTTTGTTTGTGCAGGTGGCCTTACCCTTTCTTGGATTTGTCATCACCCTATGCCCCTTTATGGTAACTTTACACAAAGTTCATCGCCTAGTTCCTTATCCGATTATTATTCTGGTTCTAGAGATATAGACAATGAAAATGATTGTTGATCTTGAATGGGTTTAAAGACTACAAAGTAAATGTTTTAAATGATGTTTGCAGGTATGCGGCTGTTGGGGCTATGCACATACCATGCTTTGGAATATTTGCTTTGATCGTGAAGTTGAAGTACATATGGCTCTCAAGATAGTACTCAGAACTCAGAAGGACCATAATAACCAAATATCATTCATATATACTCAGAATCTTTAAAAGAGTCTCTCATGAGCCTTGAATAGAGAGTTTAAAGAAGTAAGTTACAGACTCTCATAGTCTCATGTGGTATAGCCGTATAGGTTCTGTCCTGTCTCTGTATAATTTTTTTCTTTTCTTTTCTGTAAATTACATTCAAAATTCCTTTTGAAGGAACATATAATCACTTAGCTAAGCTAGACACCAATTTTTTAAGAACATTTATTTCTCTAATCTAATACACCTCCCAGCTAAGCTATGGTGTATACACAATTCGATATCATAATGTTCAACTGTGTCTACACCATAGCTTAGCTGGGAGGTGTATTAGATTAGAAAGAAGAAAAAAAATGTCCTTCTGTGTTTATTGTTAGACATAAAGGTTGGACCGGATTTTTAGTGGGAGTGGAGAGTATAAGTTTCACAAATCCAAATTTTTATTCGATGAATAATATTTATCCTGATAAACTAATTAATCATATCTTCCGGAATTTTTAATTCGGAAGTTTAAAAGAAGCATCATGTCCATGAGAAATATTTTTAATTCTAAACACATTGTTTCAATGTAAGAAGAACAAAAGCTTGTTTGATAAAAATAGAAAGGAACAAAAGCTTTATAGTTTTATCCAAAAATGGCGAAAATAGTATTTTCTCAGGTTTAACCAGAAAACAATACATTATAGTAATAACAGTGAGTTTGTGGGCCGCGAAGAGCCCATTATTACTTTCGGCGTTGAACCGTGTCTTCTTCATGTGCACATCTAAAAAGTTATCTTCAATATGTGGCCGTAACAAACATTGTTTTTCCTTATTCATTTTTTCTTAATTATTTGTACATGTATGCTCTTCTTTTTGTTGATCAATATATTTAACATTTTTAAAAATGATTATGATAACAATAATTGTATTATGAAATTAAGAAAGTTCTAGGTGGACTTTTATCCTCTCGTCTATGTACTTAGCTAGCTTAATACATAGATTAATAGTATAATATGGCTATATAGATATAAACTATTCACTATGTCCCTAAGGGCATGTCCATGGCATACTTCACATAGGATCTGAAGAATTAGAAAAAAAAAAAGAGAAAAAAAATTGGAAAGAGAAAAAAAAGTGTCTCTCCCGAGAGTAACAAAGACACTGAATCTACATGTGTCATTATTGTACTGGCTGGGTGAAAAAAAAAATTAATTAAATTAAAAAAAATATATTATTATTTATTTTTTTTGACACCCAAATGACAGTATCACCAATGAAATTGCTCTAATATATTGATGTTTAGATATTATCACACATATTAAGAAAAAAAAATTATTTGTAAATTAATTTCTAATTACCTTTGGTAAAAAGAGAAAATATAAACCATTAGAATAAATGCCATGTATGAAAAAACATAAAATAAAAAAAAAACTTTAATTTTTAGTATACAAAATAAACTTTTTAGAAACAAAAATACATCCTAAAACATTAATCTATTAGGGGTTTTTATTCTCGTGACTCCTGAGTTTAGGTTTCGAATAGCCAGTTCAGATGATGTCGAAATGTACCAATTTAGTTTATGCATTTGACTAAACTATACCACTAGTCTAGATTTATAGATACGTGTGATCATTCTAATTCTTTTCTACTATAGTTTATTCATTGACTAAAATAAGATTTTTAGCTTTTTATCAAACGTGGTGGTTGTGTTTTGTGAGCTCTCCAATGGAAGATTAAAAAGTCAGCTAGCTAGTAATTGCACTTTTGGAATAATAGTTAGGTTTCCATCGTCAAATGCGCCATACGCATAACCAAAAAGGTTAAACTGAAGATAAAATGAAGTCAAACTCGAAGATAAACAAAATGGTGCCACGTTAATGACGAATATCTTTTGTGATCTTTAACATGAGCTAATATTATAAAACTAACTCTCCATATATAAATTTATCTTTCGAGTTTTGATCTCACCTGTACAGTTGGAGCCCAATTACCTTCCACTAATCGTTAACTAAGCTATCTGATTCCCAAAGCGACGATCTCAATCCTCACCGGGATAAACAGACTAGAATATTAAGATTCTTACGAGGATAAACAAACTAGAATCGTAACAAAACATCTACCAAAGGTAACCTAGAAATTATTAAACGAGACAACTTAATTTGATAGATTTCCGCAATATCACTATTTTGTGGCTATAATAGAAAGATATAGTAGAACACTTTCTGTTCGAAGCAAACTTCGAGATTTTTTAAGATAAACGAAATAAAGACAAAATATACATTTGATGGAGTCATGGACCACAGACAAAACGCAAAAGGACCACTTCATAAGAAACATTTGAAGATGGAGAATATAAACACTTTTGCATCAGGATGCTTGATATTGTTTTTGTCTTAATGCATGTCTACGACGTCCCAAGTTCATGGGAATAACATCAATGTGCTACACAGTAAATATATAATATAACAATAAGTTTTGTTTTTTCTGGTTCAACAGCAGTTTTTTTCTTACGCAAAAAACAGATTATAGTCTTAAACAAAAAATATATATGTATATTAATAGATGCTCATATTTGTTGTCCCAATAAAGCAATAATAAACTATTCTTCTCCACTGTTTCAAGCTGTATTTTCAAAAGATTGATTCCTTAAGATAAAGGTTAAAATAACCCATAAATTACTTTTTTGGTCCATAAAAGCTTTCCTTGATATATATAAACGCCTTGGCGCAACGACGACTGCCGAAGAAACAAAGGATCAAATTGGTTCGGTTTCGGTGATCAGTTATTTATTTTCCTAGCATAGAAGTCTATTGGTGACCATTTGTCCACTTTTTCTTACAGATATGTACATTTTGATCTTTATATATTTTAGTTACTTACTTAAAAAAATGAGTACCCCAGTATTTTAGCTATGTCAAATATGTTGAATAGTTAAATATTTGCATAGATCATAAAAAAAACATAAAGCCAAGGCAAAAAAATAGATACATAACAAGTAATAACATATGAATATTAAGACTAAGGAGTTTCCAAAAACAAATCATAACAAGTAAATAAGATAGCAGCAGAATTTGTTAACAAAATAGTAGTACTAGCATCACTAATTATTAGTCTTATAAGATGTTTTGGTCAACAAAATAATATTATGAATCAAAACCTAACAACCTTAGATAGATCACGGGAAAAATTCCATACGAAACACACTTGAGTGGACGTACAGTACTAGACTACTAGCATCACTAATTATGCAAACATGGTCCAATAATTTAGTCATTGTTTTTGTCATTATCATTTTTTCTGCAAGACATGAACTCATAATGGGAGATTCAGACCAAAAACTTTCTTAATTAAATCCGGAACGTTTTGATGCTATTATTTCTTGACGATAATGTCATAATGATCATCTAGAAAATTGACGATAATGTATAGATGTCGCGAAGGCCAACGGTGAGGATTCAATCCAATACAATCCAACGAAGTGAAATGCGAGAAGCAAAGCTCTGTCCTTTTTATAAGTGGTAATAATACAAAACTGGAACCTTTATGTCAGTTAAAATTCACAGTTTCACACCAAAGTAGTCCGACGGATAGATATGTCAATCAACCTGTCCATCAACATAAAGACCTTTATGATATTTTTAATATTCTGTTTTTTTTTTGGATAAAAAAAATATACGGATCATTGGATCGGGTTTTGGAGTATATACATGCAAAAATATCGGTTTTCTTGGAATAAAAGGTTAAAAGAATGATTTTCTTATTAAAAATAAACTACAGGGTCTATATTACCATATAAGGTAATGATCTATTTTCATTTTTCAGTTGATACTTGATACTAGACGCTAAAGCTACATAAGATTCTTGTGAACAAAAAAAACGTGGGATTAGTCGAGTGGCCACTAAAAAACTTACATCCAAAGGGGATTTTAATTACCACATTACTGAAAGCAATCAAACAAAATTTATTATTGCTCACTAAGATTTTGATGGCTGTGATCGACAAGAAGCACGTAGGTACCGTAGACGTGTATACAGCGAAACAAATCTCGGAGAAGTTGAATGAACCGATCCGGCTCTGGACAACTAGAATTGTGAGTGTTGGCCACCGTAATTATAAACAGAAAAGCGTATTAATTAGTCATCTACGGACGTGCAAACTCTTCCCTTGGAACTGTTTCACGATTCAAATTACTATTTTTGTAACTTATTTTTGTTAACAAACGCTTTATATGATATGCGTCTATTTTTTTGTTCTTTCAGTGTGTGAGCAATAAAAAGTAGTGGTGAACTTTTGAAAATACAAAGAAAAAGACAAGTAAGGTGAACTTTTTATCCGAATCGTATTCCTTAACATATACGGCAAACCTTGATATTCTTTCTCTCCTTTTTTCACTCTGTGACGTCCTCGTTTATGTAAATAACGATATAAAATAGATGGAACAGAACTGCATGAAGTCAGTTAATATAATGTTATCTTAAATATACTTTAGTTTTGTCGAAGAATAATGCAAATTTCTATAGGACCTGTACAAAGATAGACCTTTACGCCTAGTTTCGTAATTTCCTAATTCTTTTCCTAACAAAATTAGCGTTTTTGGTTTTTGGCTGAAATATTTACGATCCTTGTCCTCTCAAGCAACACTCAACTTGACCAAGTCTATTTTCATTGTCTTTCTTCCACTCTTGGGAAAAGTTTGTTGAACCGGCGGTTTCATCTTTTCTTTTAACTTTCTTATAATTTCCGAGCTAGTTCAGTAGTAACCAAGCCAAGGGGCTGGTGGGAGATCGCAGAGACGTACGAGCACTGATCGTATTATACTTATGGATAGAATGTGTGGTTTCCGTTCGACGGTAGACTATTCAGAGAAACCGGCGTTGATGATGATGCCGTCAGATTACCAGTCTTTGCTCTGTTCATCCGCCGGAGACAATCGCGTGTTTGGATCCGACGAACTCGCTACCGCTTTGTCGTCGGAGACACCTTGGATCCCTCCTCCGCGTATACGAAAAGCTGAGGATAGTTTCTCGCTTGGCTTGATCAAATCGAAGATTGCTTGTCATCCTTTGTATCCTCGCTTGCTCCAAACCTACATCGATTGCCAGAAGGTAATCTCATGACCATTAAAACATACAAGATCAGTGTTTAGGGTTTAGCCTCAGTGATTTTACATGTTCTCTTAAGCATATATGCACACGGCCTACTACTCAGTGCTTGCCTCGTCTTCCCTAATTTTGGTTACAATTTCGTTTCTCTTACTTCTTTTTTTCTAGTGCTAAACCACTTTTACCCTAAGATACTACGGAGATAATATAAAGTTGATGCGTGTGAATCGTGATGGTTTTTTTGGTTATTGATTCGTAGGTGGGAGCGCCTATGGAGATAGGATACATATTGGAAGAGATTCAGAGAGAGAACGATGTGTACATGTACAAGAAGCGAGATGTTACTCTGATTTCTAGCTTTGGAGATGATCCTGAGCTTGACGAATTCATGGTTTCTTTCTAACTAGTCCTTTTTGTCTCATCTTTGATCTTTTTTTTTTCTCTTTCTTTTTTTTTTATTTGATATACATTTTTTTTTTGTGTGGTGCGATTTAAGGAAAGCTACTGTGATATATTGGCTAAATACAAATCTGATCTCGCGAGGCCGTTTGATGAGGCTACGTCTTTTTTGAACAAGATCGAAACGCAGCTCCAGAACCTGTGCATTGGTCCCGCGTCAGTTACAGGCCTTTCAGGTCAGCACTGGATGATCCCTCTCTATATCTAGGTTTAATGTACTCTTGATTTCTTTTTTGCTGTTTTCTTGTTCACTCTCGTAGTGTTTTCATTGATCTTTGTGCACTATCCTCGATCTGTGTCCTTGCGTTAATTTTCACCTTACAAATCGAGCGGATTTGAGAATCTCTCCCCATAACTTTCCCTTTAGGTTTTAGGAATTGATGTACATCTTCTGAGTTCTAACAAATAAACAATAAACGAGAAAGATAAGTTGTAGCTGATACACAGAAAGAGCTTAGTAGATCCGGTTAGACAACCCAAGGTATAAAAAGTTAGAAAGAGCAAAAGAAAACACTAAAACCCTAGTTTTGGAGGAAACCATGATTGCTTCAGTACATCTTTACATAGTTGGTAAAATCTTTGAAAATAGAAAACACATGCTTTAGATGGGTGCATGACCTTGGCACAGCTTTGTGCCATTTAATTTCTTTCATGAATTATATGGTTGGAGCAGTGTGGGATTAGTAGTGCTAGGGGTAAGGAGTAGGTAGGATTTTCACTGGTAGTGATATTTGTTTTTCTAGTGATCTTTTGGTGTGGTTTACTTTTCTTTTGTTTCTTTATAATAATATATACTTGTAAGTTGTATTATTATCTTCTCCTCTGTCAGAAGAAAAATGGGTCTATGAAAGCAAAAACTTTTGCGCTAGAGATTCTGATTTTGACAATTCAGTGTCGTACTGACACTTATTTAATTTGCTTCTTTCTAGTGAAAATCCAATGATAGAGAGAAAACCTAGTCATAAGTTCCACTTATTTTCTTCAGCTTGTTGCTTTGGTTCATGTTTAGATCATATGAGTAGCTATTGCTTATGCTGTTTGCATTTTCATTAATATCGGGTGGGTAAAACAAATGTTAGTTCTTGATTGCTCCAACTTCTCTTGGTGAATGAACCAAAGTTTATGCTACTTTTTCACAGTAAGTGTCAGACTTAAGTTTTATCCCTATCACTTTAGTTTATACTATTAGAGAGAGAGAAAACAAATATTGTGTATAATGAGTATAAATGAATAGTTTTCTTAATATGCATGAAAAATGAATAATTATTTTTGAATCGGAGGGTCTAGTTGGTAATCAACTAGACATTAGCCCTTCTTACTGGATACATTGTACCTAGCCTAAGAGTCTTTCATTTGAATTCTGTTTTGTCCTGTGTGTTCATATCCCATGTACAAATCACTGGTGTGCTTATTTTTCACGTACGAACCCATCTGACTTAGTAAACCAAAAAAAGTGTTTGGATCAGGTCAAATAGTTGGATTTTGTGTTTCTTTAGCCTGGAAAAGCTAAAACAAATTTATAGATTATGTTATATGTGGCCATAAAAAATGCTTGATGGCCAATTGGCTTCTATCTTCTCCATGTAGCTTCGGTTGTACTTTGTTAGCAAGAGTTGTTACTACTAATCAGCATACATAATTAATTTGGAGTTTGCATAGGGAATCATGTCCAAAAGGTTTTAAACAGATCTTCAGCTTGAATTTTCTATTAGTGGACTAATATTTAGTATAATCTTATTTTTAATGGTTGGAAGTACAACTTGCCATTTTTGGGTAATCTCGTGTATATTCTTTTTGATTGGATATATATTAGTACTGTATTACCTTCTGAGTGTGAGTTCTGAACATCTTCTTTATCTTTTTTTAACTCTCCAGAATTTTTTTTTCTTTTCTTTTCAACTGAATTCATCGTAAACTAATAAAAGAAATCCTATGATGTATTCGTTTCACCTGTAGTTTTCAGAGTCACGTGGTTTTGGTTTCTTTTCGTGCTAATATGCTTTAGGGATAAACCAAATGCTCTTGTCAACTGATATAATGTATTTACTGTACTTCTTTTTTGTTCTTGCTATACTGTGATTAACCCTTTTCGCAATTAGTTCATTTACCGTATGCTGTTTGTGACACCTGATGAGTTGGTATAAGCTTATGTTTGTGGGCATGGTCAGAGCCGTGCCTATGTGTATTAAAATGAAACATTCGCCTCCAGCCTTATATTTTTTGTAAGAAACCTAAAGGCAGTCATATGCATATTTTTATTTTAAAAGAGTAAGAGATTAATGAGGATTGCAAAATGGTAGCTAAGCTAAAAATATGGAAAATAAATTAGGATGACTATTAATCCCTTCACCTCTTCTTAATTGAAATATACGTAATTTAAGTTTTACATTTTGCTTCCTTCTGTTTTTATTATATAAAAACTAATAAAAACAAATGCATAATCAATTGGTAAGTAATAAGTATACAATTCACTATAAATGGTTTCATCTAGTATTATTATTCTTTCATAATGATAACCAAAACATTATTTAAAAAATTTACAAATGATGCACCGGTTGTTATTATAGATTAGAATCAGTTGGAAATTTTAGATTTGTAATACTTTAGTATTTATTTGTAAGATAATGAAATTAGTTTTTTTGAAGACATATTTTTAGTACCGCCTCCGGCCTCTATATCTCTAGGCATGGCTGTGGGCATGGTCAATCTTGGTCATGGCTTTTGTTCCAATCTTGTCATATCTTAAAAAACATTTGGTGTTAGTAGCTAGATTACTGCACTAGTTGTTTCCATTACCATGATAATTGATAGCCATATGGCATGGTGCACTGCATCCGTCTATGGGAGCTTAGGTCTCATTGCAGTTTATGCATGCATGTTAGCATGTACAATCTCTATTCCTAAGAAACCAGTTGGCTGGAAATCGAAAGCCTGTTGTTTTGAACAAAGCACTATGTCATGGCACATTAGTTGCTTCACCAGTTCTAGACACGATGGTCATTTGAAAAGTCTTGTGTATTGTCTTGCACATAGTAAGATGATCCTAAAAATCTGCATTTGTCAGGTATATTAATATACTGATAAACTGTTTGGTTATATCACCACCTTCGTAGATAGAATAGTACTTTGACACCAAAAACAAACAATGCGTGATAAGCTTGAATTAGAAACCTTTTAGCCTCTTTTGATTTTTAAATAGAAGAAGTTCGAGATAGCTAGAGATATCGGGCATATGGGGTGGTCGGGTGTCACATGGACTCCCGTGGATTCCGCTGGTGGATCCCTCTGTGACCCAATCACAACTCTCTCTTTTAAGCTTTTGTGTGTTCATTTGATTTTGATTATAAAGGAAAAGTTAGAAAAGAAAATAGGGGAGAGACATGGAGTTTCACTTCTGTACAGCGCAATCATCTATGACTAATGCTTCTCCACTCTCTTCCTATCTTTTTCAACTGTTGCTTAGTGGTTGTCATTACCTCTGTTCGTTTGTTCCCCTGCTGAGTCATGCAATTTCCACGTGTCTTCCTTTTTTTGGGAAGTGTACAAGTCTATCTAGTAATTTTATCAGTGCGTGTTCTCTCTCTTTTGCATTGTTGCACATGCCTTCTTTAACTAGCAAAGGTTACTGGATGATATATGTGAACTATCTTTGTCTGATTTGCCTAGGGATCATCAACCCCATCCATTTGTTCTATGTATTTAAGATGTTCTTTGTATATATTCCCTCATGTTTTGCATATTTATTTGCTGACAAGTCCAAACTCATTGCTTCTTTAATTTTGCCTTAGTAATTGTCGGTATATTAGTGTCTTTCTCTAATCACTACTAGGTGATCACTGGTTGGAAAATTATAGTGCTAATAATTTGGCCATTAATCATATGTTAAATTCAAACTTGAATCTCCTTGTATTAAGGCTAGCCTTTTGGTAGGAACAACATAGGGGTCACTGACTCACTGGTCAATATGGTGACTGGACATAAATAAAATGGGCCATTACAAAAAAAATTATAAATGTTGGGGAAGCGTTATTTCCGGGGGTCACTTAAAAGTCTCACAAAGGTGACATGTGTCGTGGCTCAGGTGGGCAGTGGTAAGCCCCAGAGAGCAGGTCGTCCCCTGACAAGTGTGGTCAATGCTAAACTATTCAGTCACTGCGAAAGTGTTGCTGTGAATATGTTACATCGATGTTCTCTATAATCTCTAGCTATCCTTATTTTTCCCCTTTTACCCCTAGACCTTTGGTTCTCTCTTCTTTATGCTTTTTGGCTCTTTTTTCTTGTTTTATGGTTCTCTCTTCTTTATGCTTTTTGGCTCTTTTTTCTTGTTTTAGCCACTTAAGCATTTAACTGAGCCTACAAGTATTTAGTGTTAGTTATGTTTAACAGTATTTACTCCCATACATTCTCCTAGTACGTACATTTTTATCGATTTTACACGTATTTGGCTCAAACATACATGGGATATATGCATTATTGAGAATCTTTAGCATGACATGATTCTCATGTATGAACAGATGATGGAGCGGTTTCATCTGACGAGGAACTGAGAGAAGCTGATGATGACGTAGCAGCACATGAGAGCCAACAAAGAAATAATGACCGGGATCTCAAGGACCTGCTGCTCCGTAAATTCGGTAGCCATATCAGTTCATTGAAACTCGAGTTCTCTAAGAAGAAGAAGAAAGGAAAGCTACCAAGAGAAGCTAGACAAGCGTTGCTCGATTGGTGGAATGTTCATTATAGATGGCCTTACCCCACTGTAAGTCCCCCTTTCTGAATTCACCGTAACTTAGTAGCATACACTTTTGGAGACAGGATATTCATTTGTTCCGACATATCAATCCTAGGCGAACTACTGGTGTGTTAATATAATATTTCGAATCACAAAATGTATGTAGGAAGGTGACAAAATAGCCCTGGCTGAAGAAACGGGTTTGGATCAAAAACAAATCAACAATTGGTTTATAAACCAAAGGAAACGTCATTGGAAGCCTTCGGAGAACATGCCGTTCGCAATGATGGACGATTCTAGTGACACATTCTTTACTGAGGAATGAAAAAAAAAAAGATATGAGTAAAAAGGAGTAAAAAGCTTTAGTACATGGGACGTCATCGGGAATGAATCATGCTCGCCAAAATGTACTAGAATTATGTCAAATATATATCTTCTAGTAGTTCAGTGAAAGAACACCAACACGAGCCGTTTTTGTGGGATCAAATGAGATTTACCATTTTATCTTCTTTCACCATTTCCTTGGAAGCAATTTCTATTATTTGCTTTATATTCTTCCAACGAAAAGTATTTCAGAGGCAAAAATTTCTTGTGTAACCATTAAGTTGATAGTATCATACTTGTGGCTTGATGTGCATAGGAAGATCCTTGAGAATTGCATAGGTCTCTCGGTGATAGCAAAAACATGCATCATGATAGGCGCTGATATAGTATATTGTGACTGGATTATGCATAATGCCATCTGTCGTGATCACTTTGTATGTGAGATAAGGTGGCGGTATACGAATAGCCGAATGTAAACATTTCACCTAAAGAGGGAGTCCGTGACGACGGGTCATCATGCCAACAGAAATTGTAATAACTTGTTTCTCAAGAAATAGTGAAGACCTACCCGTAACCGGATCAACTTTTGGGTGAACACTGAAGGAGTGGGTTAATCTCTTGTCATAATCTATCAACACACGATTGCCCCAAATTTAAGAGTGTAGTTTATTATTCGTAAAAGTTCTTTCAATTCGAAATAAACCGAAAGTCAAAATCAACCTCTAAATAAATCCAAACCGAACCGAAATAGTAATAAAACCCGAACTTATATGAATACTTAACTCTCCTAAGCCTAGAGTTAGGGTTAGTTGTTCCCGGCGGCACTTGCCTCCACCTTTAGCCGGCGCCGGTTGTAAGGGTTTTTTAAAAAACAAGTTTGTTTCCTTTTTACTTGTCTTCTTATCGGTGGCGGCTAGAGGTAGGGTTAGTTCTTTTTCTTCACAACTCCCCCTAGTTTTCTTTGCGTAGAGACACAGACATGGCGGAGATGGAGAACATGGTGATGTGTCGGTTAATGGATCCTGAAGGAGTTCCTTTAGGTGACCCTATGTATATCCCTCGCCAAGCAGGGCCTTTGCAGCTTACCCATCTAACCAATACACTTCTCAACAATGTAAGATTTTCTCTGTCTTGGGTTTTAAGGATGATAAAGGAGTGATTATTTCTGTTCTTTACTTCTTTTTTTTCCTTTTCTTTACATTTTGAAGTATTGAATTTTATTATGCCTGCTCTAAGTGCTATAAGCTGCCAAGTTTTGAGTTACTTCGGTTTATGGTTACATGGAATATTCAGGAGGAGAGATTGCCCTACGCTTTCTATGTATCAGGCGTGGAACTTGTTGTGCCCCTCGGAACTTACTTGCAGAGAGAACAAGGTTTTTTTATTGTGGCATATGTGTTGATTGTTTCTTTTTCGGCACGCTATGATATAGTAGTATAATAATATATCATCTTATTGATGATGCTCTGGGAAATTTGTGTGTGCATTCTCAGTGTCCGTGGAGAATATTTTGACGATAGTGTATCGACAACAAGCTGTTTTCCGAACTCGCCCAGTTAACCGTGTTTCCGCTACCATTGCTGGTAATATCAAATTTTCCTTCCTCTCCTTTCAGCTTTTTTCTCTGCCCCCGTTTCAGAGTGCTTATGCTGACTTAGGTCACACGGGCAATGTTCTGTGCGTTTCATTTTGTCCGGACGGTAAGCAGTTAGCTAGTGGCTCAGGTGATACTACTGTCCGGCTGTGGGATCTCAACACTCAAACTCCAATGTTTACATGCAGAGGTACTAATCTCTTTTTGTTCTCTAGTTTTTGTCTCTCTCCTCTAATAATCCTCATCTTGTTTTCTGATATGCGTTTATTAATTGTCAGGGCACACGAAATGGGTTCTGGCCGTCGCATGGTCTCCAGATGGTAAGCACCTTGTTAGTGGTGGTTTAGCTGGTGAAGTCTGTTGTTGGATACCTGAAACCGGACAGCTAAATGGCAGCAGTCCACCTTAATTACCCATGCCGTCGGTTTGTAACTTCTAGCAAAGATGGGGATGCAAGGATTTGGGACATTACACTAAGGAGATCTCTAACTTGTCTCAGTGGACATTCACGTGGCGTGACTTGTGTCAAATGGGGTGGAGAGGGAATTATATATACAGGGTATGTTTCTATTTCTAATGCTTTGATGATCCTCTTATGTTGTAAATTATGTCACTACTACTTGTATCAATGTCAACTATTTCTCTCGATCACTTGTTGCTTGCTATTCAAAATATATGTCATGTGTTTGGCAGTTCTCAAGATCGTACAATAAAGATGTGGCAAGTTACTCCGGATGGGGATCTATGTTTGACAGCAAAATTGGAGGTAAAAGCTCATCTTTGGACCCTGTTTCCTCATGACCTCATGGTCTGCATAGGGGTCTAAAAATACTCTGCATATTATGTTGTTACTTTATGGGCATGGACATTGGGTGAACTCTCTTTCATTAAGTACAGACTATGTTCTCCAGACAGGAGCTTTTGACCACACCGGAAAACAATGTTCTTCACCTGAAGAAGTTAGAAAGGTGAGATCCCTCCTCTTATTCCTTCACTTCTTGTCCATTCACCCTGTTTCTGATCGTGTTATTGCTTAGGCTGCACTCAAAAGGTACAACCAAGCAAAAGGAAAGTACGGGGAAAGACTAGTCTCAGGTTCCGATGACATGAAAATGATTCTTTGGGGACAATCTGTTAGCGACCAACATATAGAACTTTTGGACGGTGATGAGAAGGATGTAAACCTGCACGGTCATCAGCTGGTTGTAAACCATGTGTGTTTCACACCTAATGGCCAGTGGATTGCAAGTGCGCCTTTTGATAGATCTGTCAAGATATGGGATGGTATCACGGGGGAGTTTATTACAACTTTTCATGGACATGCTAGTGGTGTTTATCAGATCAGGTTGGGTAGATTTCTTGAGAGCTCTTGTATTCTATGTTAGCTCTAGCTAGTATTAGTCAAGTTATTTTTCTAGCCTTATACTTTTACAAATTCTATGTCTGTCTTTGAACAAGTGATGGTGAGTGACAACGAGATTAGTTGGAATTGAACAAATGCTTCACTATTGAGTATAATGATCTGCAGATGTCGTTGAGTACATCTTTTTCTTGTCATTTGTACTAATACATAAGATGACTTACCATATCACCATTGCAAATACTCTATTTCACATCTATATATTCTATACTATATATAACTACTTTCTCTCACAGATTTATACACAAATGCTCAACAATTTTGTATTCTGTTCTTCTTATACACTTCTTCAAGCTCATCTACCATAAAAGGAACTTTGTGAGACAGTGGCAAGAGATGCACAACCAGCTGAGTCTCCATCAGAACCATCTCGAAGTTCCATTACTCTTTCATCCATAAACGGAGGATTACTAGGCAACGGCAGGATCTCCTCTTTGTTCTTTAGCATATGCAACAACTTTGACATTGATGGTCTTAGCGACGGGATCTCTTGAGTACACAAGAGCCCTATTTGAACAACCTTTGCTATGTCCTTTTTGATGATGTGACTGTCGATCTGATTCTTCCAATTCAGGTTTGGATCATATATTTCCTCCAACTCCCCTGACTGAAAATGCTTCCATGCCTTCCAAAATAAGACATAACACCACAATTAGTATATATGAGAAGTGCAATCTGACTGACAATTTCAAACTCCCCACAACACAAAATCTGTCTAAACTTACTTCTGTTATCAAACTGTCTGAGTAATCTGACATTTTGCTTTTGGTGTTCTGCTTTCCAGTTGCAATCTCTAGTACAAGAACTCCAAAGCTGTAGACATCTACCATCTCTGTTAGCTGACCGTGTGCCAAGTACTCCGGAGCCATATAACCTCTGCAGATTCACAAGTATTGGATTAGTTCAAACATTTATGTTTCTGAAGTAACACATCTTTTTCTAAATATACTTACAATGTCCCTGCAATGGCAGTGCTGATATGGCTCTTATCATCCTGGAACGATCTCGCCAGACCAAAGTCAGCGATTTTAGCATGAAGCTTTGAATCTAGCAGAATATTACTTGCTTTTATATCTCTGTGAATAATCTTCACACTTGACTGCTCATGCAGATACACCAATCCCTCGGCTGTTCCAACAATAATGGCATATCTTTTCTGCCAGTCTAACGTTTTACCTCTGTTCACGTCTGTAAAAGTAATAATAAAATGTGATTTTGCATTCAGGGTAAGACAAATGAAACTCATCAGATAGTATTATAAGTAGTTACCGAAGATGAACCGATCAAGGCTCTTGTTCTGAAGGTATTCATAGACAAGGAGACTCTCTGGTCCTGAACAGCTGCAACCAAGCAGCCTAACAAGATTCTTGTGTTCCACAGTGCTGATCATGTTGACTTCATTGTAGAAATCTGCTGCTCTATGTCTGTTGTTGAAGAACAACCGCTTCACAGCGATATCTCTTCCGTCTGGAAGAACCCCCTAAACAAGAGAGATGCCACTAGATCACTAATTTGCTTTTACAAGAAGATAAATAGTTCCACAGAGATAAAAAGAGAAAGCCATAACCTATTCATACCTTATACAACAAGATAGATAGTTCCACTAGATCACTAATTTGCTTTTACAAGAAGATAGATAGTTCCACAGAGATAAAAAGAGAAAGCCATGACCTATTCATACCTTATAGACAGTTCCAAATCCGCCTTGTCCAAGCTTGTTTGCCTCGTCAAATGAACCTGTGGCCTTCTCTAATGTTGAGTATTTGAAGTTCAAGTTACTGTCTTTCAGAGTTTTCGCCATTTTTTCAACATCATTTGATCCTGATAAGCACCAAAAAAGCTTGGTTCAAATACTCTCAATCCTTCTTTAAACCAATTCAAACACAAATAAGAAACTAAGCTAACCTCTTCTCTTCTTCTGTATGATCCGACGTTTGCAGATATAAACACCTATTGCTACTCCAATCATGAAGACAACCACAGAGCTAAGCACTGACACCACAATCACTACTACAGAGCCTGCAAAAATCAATCAATCGACAAAAATGGTTAGCTATATATGATCAAACGCTTATGGGACTCTATAGAATAACACAAAACCTTTATTGTGTTACCTTTTGATCTTCCGTTTCTTGGTATCTTGTTCAAGAAATCTTGATCAGAGTACCTAAGGAAACATCCAGTGTGAAGCGCACGTCCCTCTGACCATGGCAAACAACCTTTAACCACAGACGCAGACGCGTTCTCCAAACACTGTTTACAAGAACCAGGACTCAACGTTCTCCAGCAATTGGCCAACACAAACGCCGACTCAGATTCAGATTCACCCGCCTTCGCAGACGCACGAGCGTACCCTCCAGTCCCAGAAGCCTCAGCAACCGCATAACTCAACCCTTGTCTCACCGCATCACCGAAAGTTTGACTCTTTCTCGTCTTGTTTCCACACACAACGGTATCTTCAGGTCCTCTGTATTCATTATAAAAACTATAGTTCTCAGCTCTCATGAAACATCCGTCAAGAAAGATCCGACCACCGTTCTGAGGATAACACTGAGGAAGCATCGTACGTGCTTCCGCGTAACAGAGGACACAGTCGTTTAAAGGAAGATCTCCGTAGCACTGAGCGAGACCGTAGTTAGCGTCAGGTCCTGTACCGGTAAGGGCAACTCCGAAACCAGCGGTTTGCACTTGTGTGCTGATTTTTTCCATGGTGGTTACGAAATTGGGGACGTAAGCGGTTTCGTTGTGCTCGAGTTGAGGTGAGCAAGTGACTTTAACGGCTCGTGCCCTTGCGTCTCCTGTGATTGGACGGAGTAATGAAAGAAGAAAGATAAAGAGACATTGAAGGTACAGAGGATGATGAGTTTGTTCTTTCTTCATCTTCTTTTTATTTTTTTGATTGAAAGAGATCAAAGGGCCTGGCCTTATGTTCTGTTTCAGGGTATGGAATTGAGAAAGAAGAAGCAGAGAGAGATTTGAGAATTGGGAATGATGAAACTGAAGAGGAAATTTTCAAAAGCTTGACTTTGATGAACTTGGTTTTGGTTTGTTATACAGTAGTCAACCCAATTTGCTGTATCTATCTATCTCTATGTGTAGTTGTACTGATTAGTCAAAAAAGTAAAAATTTAATATGATATTTTGGGTTTTTTTTTTCTTCTTCTAGAGCGAGTGGAAGAACATAAATGAGGGAGGGAGTTTAAGTCTTGCATTCACACTTGGACGACCGGACCAGTTCGATCTTGTTGAGGTCGTTGTCTTCATTCAAATATTTGTCGGCTTTTATAAACCTAAAAACCGGTGGACCAATAAATAATTGAGCTCATCTGGAGTGGAGCCGGTTCGGTTTACTTGGATAATCCATTTAACCAAAATATTCTGAATATTTTCAAGAGAAGGAAACGTCACATGCCCGTAGTGTTACGACGACGACGACGACGACATGACATTCAACAAAATAAGATTAAGATATGGCAAATGGATAAACTAAAGTTGGACTACTTTAAATTTTAGAAACAGGTTGTTAGTTGATTTTGTAGGGCTAGTTGGTTGACGTCAAAAAGAAAAAGAAAACAAAATAGGCCTGGACCTGGTACCATTTACATGGTGGCATGGTCAAAGTTTTCCAAGATAATTACAAAGAAGTAGTTGTTGAACAATCAATTCTAAAAATGTTAATCTAGTTGGCTAGTACAAGCTTATGGTCTACTAGTTGACCTGAAATTTTTTTGTAACTTAGAAAAGTTGAAAACGTAGAAAAGTTGTTGATTCGTTTAATGTTACAAAAACACTATCATAAACTCAGGAAACAATTGCATAACCGTGTATCATAAACAAAGCTACTGAAGCATAAACCGAATCACTACAATCGAAACCGAGACTAAACCAGAACCTGTCCCCACTCCCCACCATGTGACCTCCTCCTCTAACACCTAGCTTCTATAACATTGACGTGGCACATACGTAACACTCAGTTAGTTACACACGATTTAATTGTCATCTCAATTTTTTGTACATATACACAAGATGATTCAGAACCCACACTAAAAGATTCTCATCTAGGTTCGAAGAAACTTGAACTCTCGGTTATGTAGTCACTCCTTGATCCTGAAGAATTAGACTGGTTTGTCGTGGGAGTCATCATAAACTTTCTCATCTCTACTACATTCCCTGGATTCAGAAACGGCGGTTGCGTCGGCGTGTGAATCTCTAAATTGCCTTTCATCATTTTCACAACCGCAGACATCGCTGGCCGCTGATCAAACGCTGCTTGAACGCAGAGAAGCCCGATTTGAAGTAGACGTGACGCTTCTATCTTGTTGAAGTTATCCTCCAAGATTGGATCCACTGCCTCTTCCAGGTTCCTTGTTCTGTACAGACTCCATACCTAAAAGTATATTTTCAAGATTCAAGAAAAGGGTTTTAAGTTAAAAACCAATCATCAAGAAAATGTTAATTAATTACTATTAGAGAGTCATCTACCGTTTGTAGGATCGAACCAGCTTCTTGTACGAAGGCATTGTTACGTTTTCCGGTTATAACTTCAATCATAAGAACTCCGAAACTGTAAACGTCTGCTTTCTCAGTTAGTTTTCCTCTTACCACATATTCTGGCGCCATGTAGCCTCTGTTTCCACAAGTGTAAAACTTCAGAAACACAAAAAAAAAAGTTGGTAGAAAATGTAAGAGTTAACAAAATCAGGTTTGAGACGTTACAGTGTCCCGGCGATGGCAGTGCTAATATGAGTCTTGTCCTCTGGGAACAATCTAGCCAATCCAAAATCAGCAATTCTTGGAGTAAAATCATCTTCCAAAAGGATATTACTCAGCTTAATGTCTCTATGTATGATTCTAAGATTCGACTCTTCGTGAAGATACGCCATTCCTTCAGCTGTGCCAAGTAAAATCTTGAATCTCTTCCCCCAACTCAACGGTTGAACATCTTTTCTTACTAAACCAAAATATCAGTAAAGACCAATCAATAAAGATCCATGAAGACAAGGTGACTATAAAACAAAGGTTAAGGATGACCAAAACAAACCAAAGAGATAATCGTGGAGGCTTTGATTCGCAATGTATTCATAGACCAGAAGGCTCTCAGGTCCAGTTATGCTACATCCCAAGAGCTTAACAAGGTTCTTGTGATCAACTTGGCTTATTAGATTAACTTCATTAAAGAAATGATCAACCCATTGCTTTGTGTTGAAGAACAGTCTCTTTACTGCAACAGTCTTACCATTAGTAAGCACACCCTATTCCACAATAACAAAGGGTAAAGAATTAACCAATCGAAGTAAAGGTAACATTCAAAGAAGAAACTCTAGAAACTGGATGATAAGAACACAACTTACCTTATAGACAGAGCCAGATCCTCCTTGTCCTAGCTTATTTTTGTCACTAAAATAATCTGTGGCCTTCTCGAGATTCTCATAAGAGAAACAGAGATTAGATTTGTTCGCAAGCATGAATAATGACCCTAGTTGCTTCTTCTCTACATTACATGACACAAACCAAAAAAACAATGTCTTTTTTAAGATCACTCAAATCTAATAGGACTCAAAATTTGAAACATTCAAAGAGTCACAAACCTCTTTGCTTCTTGGCGTGTCTCTTTTTAAACAAGAAACCAACTGCAGAGACCAAAAGAACAAAAGCTACCACCGATGATGTAACCGCCAAAATCACACCCAAACGGTTATGACCTGATCAACCAATTGCTGAATCAATGCCACAATTTTGTTACAACAACATATACTAAAGTTATGATCACATTTCACAGGGTCATTGTACTTACCACCACCATTACCATCTGATGTAGAATTCCCAGAATTGTTATAAAACTTCTGAGTAGAAAACCTCATATAACAACCAACGCTAAGAAATCGACCTTCTTCATTAACCAAACAAGAACCAATCCCTACTGAAGCTTTACTCAAACACTGAGCACAACCACTACGATTAACAGTCTCCCAACACTGAGCAAGACCATGAACCGTCACGTTATCTCTATCCACAAAACCAGCATAGAATCCACCGTTTCTCACCGCCTCCACTCTCATGTTCCTCACCAGCACCGCAGCGTTATCCCGAAACACCGTCCGGTTAACTCCGGTTATCTCCTTTGGAGCACATTTTGACTCGTCTCGCAAGCTTACCGTCTCGTTAAAGAAATTGTAATCATCATACCTAAACACAAGGATAACCAAATACACTAGAATCAATCAAACAAAATAAAGTTTAGATTTTTATGCGGTTGAAACGAGTATGAGAGAGAATCAAACCTGATGTAGCAACCATCTGAGAAAACTTGACCACCACGAGTACCTTTTTGGAAAGGTAAGCAACGAGGGACTTTAGCTTTGATCTGAGCGAAACACAAGTCACAGTCTTTCTTACTAAGATCCTTCATACACTCTCCGTAAGCGTAGACGGTTTGGTTCGCGGTGACGTTCCTGTTGACCACTTGGCCGTAACCTTTAGCTTCAACAAGTGGAGAGACGGAGTCCATGGCGGCGAGGAAAGTGCTGACGAAGAGACTTCTCTGTTGCGGCGGCGATGTTCTGTTGCTGCATATCTGAGACACTGTTTCTCCTCTTGAGTCTGATACAGAAGGGTTTATAAACAAACCCACAAGGAGAAGAAGAAGAGGAAGAAGACGAAGAGTGTGAATTGACATCCTGGGTTTTAGTGTTTTAAGGTTCTTGAAATTGAACAAGATAGCATTTGTGTAAGGTTCTTTGTGGATCTTTTGCTCTGTTTTTTTTTTTTTTCTTTTTTCTTTTCTCTTTGAATAGATTTCTTGGTGATAGAGAAAGAAGGCACGATCAAGAGAAGTTGAAATTGAAAAAATCTTCGATTTCAGTTGTTGGGTCAAAAGAAAAGAAGAAGAAAGCTCACATATTTTTTGCCAATTGTAGGAGAAGTCAAAGTGAGACTTTTGTCTCTTTATGATTTCAACGCCCGAAAGATGATGATCGTATTTGGGGGCAGTGAAAAGCGAAAACGACGCCGCGTGGGAGTTATGTTCTGTTTTTAATGCATGGGACCATGACGTCATCGCTTGTGTCACTTTTTTTTTCTTCTTGTGTGTATGTTCTGTTTTTGTCACCCACTGCTTGTGCGGAACAAAAAAGAACCAAGGTTCTGTTATAATATAGTTGGCTAGTTGGTTGAAGTAGGCCTTGTAATTAGCTTATCGCGTTACCATCTTAAAAACCAGGGAGAAGAGTTTTTTACCAAAAAAAAAAAAAAACAGGGAGAAGAAGAATTTAGGAGATATGGATAGGGAAACTGTAAGCTTATGTGAGTAGTCCAATTGGATCAAAACTTATAGCTTAGTAGTTTGTAAAAATTGGGGTAGTTTTTACCAATTTAGAAATAACTCAGATTTTAACATTTGAGTACTGATGTTAGTTCTGATTCCAGTTCGGTTCTGCCGAGAGAATCTGTAAGAAATTCAAGATAATGTCTCGTTAAAAATTTGGGCTAATGGACTTTATCATAAGTAGAAATTCATAAGCAACTCTCCTTTTTCCTCTTTAATAAAATCAAATCTACAAGTTATTGTGTTTTTGGTGACCTTTTATAATTTTTAACTTGCAATATAAAGTTATTTTATTAATATTCTCTATTCTCCTATTGTTATTGTATTGGATTTGTTTATCAGAGAGTTCGTCGTCAACTTGGAACCATCTTATTATATAAACCTTGATGACAAAATTACTAATTAACAAGATCATGACACATGTCAATTGTATCATTCAGATGTTGACATGTGTCAAAAATTAACAAAATTAAATAAACATACGTGAATATTAGACAGAATACTATCAACGTACCGAATATGTCAATTATTTAATTTTAACTATTCTATGTGAGACCGAATATTTGTTGTAAGATTGATTTTTACTATTCTAAGTGATATTGGCCACATTTTCTAGAAACAAAATATTTGTTGTAAGATTGATTTTTACTATTCTATGTGATATTGGCCATATTTTCTAGAAACAAAAAAAGTTTTAAAAATATTTACCATTTATCAAAAACAAAGAGGAATAATTTACCTATCACTACAAGGAAATTAAGCATATGTCTTATTATATAAAGATATATACTAAGTGGTATCCCATATCAAATCAAAACCTTGAATACGGTAGAAAATCATGAACATCAAAGAGACAATGTGTGGACGTTAGAATTTGGATTTCCAAATTTTTTGTGGATGTTAACCGATTTTTTTACTGATTTTTTATTGTTAAATTTAAAATACTAACCAATATACATATTATCTCATATGATGTTCATATTAGTTTTTTAATTAAAAATTTAACTCTAATACATGAAGAAGTGAATTATGGTTTTACGATGAAATATATAGTTAAATGTGATTACTAAACTGAATGTCTAACGATGAAATTTATTTTAGATTAAAAAAATTTCAAATATTAATATGTATCATTTTTAAAAAATTGATTCAAGAATATTATTCATATTTTTTATGTTTGATTTTATAATTTGAACACATGTATTTTTGTAATGCATATGTTAAAACATAAGATAATACGAAATATATTATAATTTATAGGAATGAATCTTCACTAATTTGATGCTAATGTCTATATATCTTTATATATGTTTTTATTTTATAACTTTCACTTATTTAAAATTGATTATGAAATGAGTTAAAATTAGTACTTATGAGATAACAACATAACAAATATATCTTAAATATGTTGATTCAGTTTTATTGCGAATTATATTTTGTTAATTTTTATTTGTATTTTCAATTCTTACTAAGATATAGACTTGATATGATTTATTAATTGTGCTTGATATAAAATATTTAGTGCTATGCGTTAAGATGAAATGTATAATTAAACTTAAAATATGGTTTATCACGATGTTATAGATATTTAAATGGTACTCCATGTCCTATAAGAGTTTTTGGATAAAAACACAAAGATTAATAAACAATAAATATTGTTGAAAAAAATAATAAACAACAAATATTATGTCATTTATAAAAATTCAATCAATAAAAAATATACGGAAAACAATATATTTCTCCAAGAGAATATCATATCAAGCCAGATAGAGCTCAATCTATTACCACATGTTATATATCTCCGAGAAAATATTTCTGATTTATATGTCTCAGACTCCATAGTTCAAGATCTATATCTCCTTTGAAACATAGTTTCCACCTAAATACCCACAAACATCGGTTTTGATCGGTTCACTATTTACTGAACCAACTAAATAAAATAATTAAACAAATATAACCTAATTTAAACCGAATTAAATTAATTAAAAAAAATAAAAGAAAATTATACATAAAAATTTGAGAAAATATTATAAAATAATGCAAAAAGCCTTCAAACTCTTATATAATAGAACTGAGAGTATTAAAATGAAATATGAGAAATTCATATTCAATATTAGAATGTTACAAAATAAAATCTAAAAACATGTCTACTACTACTTAATTATTCTCAATAATTTTTAAAACAATTTACCCGCGTTATTACGCGGGCCTTATCTAGTATATTATAAACTTTGTATTCGAAATAGGAACTAAGTTTATAAAACCAGAAATTTTACTTAAAATATATCTTGTATAATATGACAAGGTTTTTTTTAACTTTGCCTATGGATGCGACATTTGACATTCTATTTTTGCGACACATGTACTTTACATTAATTTGAAGTTGATCCTTTAAATTTATTTACTTAAGAAAAGTATTCATTTCTTTTATCTTCCTCTATAAAATCTTTAATTATTTTGGTTTGTATTATTTAATATTATTTCATAGCAATAATCTTTATAGTTTATTCTGGTATAACAAAACAAAAAAAAAATCTATTTTACAAGAATATATTTATTCTAATTTAAATTTATACGATTTGTAAATTTCTCAATAATTTTCATTTAAATTTCTTTACTCTTCGTCTACCAAATCTTTAATTATTTCTGGTTTTTAATTTAGTATTATTTCATAGCAAAAATGTCTGTAGTTTACTTTTGTTAAAGAATAAGTAATATATTTTACAATAATATATTTATTCTATTTTGTTATTATGATTTGTAATTTTTTCACTTATTTTTTATCACAAGCATAACTTTATTACTTAATTATTTTAATCGGTTTCACATGTCAATATTTACTATATATTAAACTATAATAAAGTAGAGTTGTGAGAAATTGTCATTTGGCACCATTCTATTTTTTTTTAACATGTATCATTTTTTCAATTTTAATGAAAGAAAAATACACATTATTGCTAATCTAAAACTAAATTGTCTATACACATTTTTTTAATTTGGGACATTTTATTTGTTCAGTTTCTTTAGATTACATATACTTCTCTCAATCAATTACCTTTATGACATTATGGATGGACGTTTTATTTTGTTCAAACTGTTCATGTTATGCATATGACCAAATTAATTACAATAAATATGCTTTATAACTGTATTTATTGCCATGAATGTGATTATTCAGAATAATGTGTCAATAGAATTCCTTACAAACTTCAAACAATGTTTAGTGTATTATATAAGATTCAATGCTCACATGACTAATAATGAAAAAAACGATCACTACACTATATGTCTTTCTTTTCCCATCATTTCCCATGGTATATCTTTTTTTTCTTATGAAGTTTTTATAAAAAACATTATGTCTTGCAGTATGATGATTAACATATTAATTTCTCTATGACTATTTGAAGAAATCGTTTACAAAGCCATGTCAATGTTTTTTTTTTTGGTATGAGAGTCTTGTCAATATTTATTAGCCTCTTTCAAAGAATTATGTTTTATGATAGTCATGATTTAAATTTTTGGCATTGTTTTGTAATGTGATTTTTTTAACTTTCAAACTATAGTTGAAAGTCTTAAGTGATGAAGATGAGCCTAATGCTTGACTCCTAAAACACATCTCTTTGGCTTTGAACATTCACTCATAATATTATGTTTTGTAAATTTGCTTTGTTTTTTGTTATTAATATTTCTTATCCCCATTACAAAAAATATTTTACTTTGCATATTGATAAAAAAATTGAGCCTAATTTTACCGTGTAATGCATATATACATGGTCAAAAGATCATGTACTTCTTTCTGTCTCTTTGAAAGCACTTCCCAAACTTTACAACATCCTTTCGTGTTACACGGAAAACATTACAGAGACCTATTGTAAAATATTTAGTTTATATATATATATATATATATATATATACATATTGTAACCTCAATTCTTTCATCATAGACATATGTCAATCGTTAAAATTGGTATAAATTAACAAGTAGATTAACCTGTATAAAAACAAAACTACTTTTATATCGTATTGGTATTGTTTGAGTTACCAATCATACCTCATGTCGATTTTCCTGTAACCCTTACTCCATCTGTCATTATGCCGAAAAAGCTTACACCAATTCCAATGGTTATCTATATTTTTCTTGTTTGAATTTTATATTTTACTTTTAGGATATAATTTTAAAGAGATATGGTTTAGTATTTAAAGTATAAGATTAAAAGCATGATGCTATTTTGGTATTTTTAGAATTTTAGAAATGATTTTCTAAATTTAAAACCAAAATTTATTTTTATGCAATTTGTGAAATTATTCTTCTTTTAACAGACTTCATAATTATAAACTTATAAATGTATATATTTAAATTCTTTTCAAGGCATATATAAATAATATCATGTACATTTTATATATAATTTAATGAAAAATTTTATTTTACATACAAAATATCTGTTTTATAACCCACACATCACATGGGTAACTTTCTAGTATATATATAAGTTCAAATGAGCTATTTCATTTCATGTCTTATTTTGCTATCTTAACTATAGTCCCATTATGAGTAGAAAACCTCATTTTACTTGTTTTGGATTTGTTTACAGATTTCTAATTTTTTCCTCTTTCAAAACGTTTTTGTGTAGTATTGGAGGAGTAAACAAAAGCAACGTAATAGATAGTGGCGTAAGCTCTCTCGTCTGCCGTATTGTGAAGTCGTCTCTAAATCAAAGCAACTTCAATCATTCTCTTCTTTTTATTCTTTCTCCACCTCTATCCATCAACCATCTTTTTCAACCCTTGATTCAACCAAATTTGCCGCACATTCTGAATTCCTTATATTTTCTGATAATGACAGCTTCATCATATCTAGCAAACCCTCAATCATCGTTTCTTGGATGTGTACTAGACAGTTTTTTATATGTTCGTTGAATTTCTAACTTCTAATAGAGCTTGGAAAAATAATTGTTATGAAATTATAGTCAGTGAAAGTTGTGTGTATACATGAACATATGAAAAGCAAAATAATTTTTGTCTAAAGAAGTTTTTGTTTATATCAGAAAATTGACAGAATATAATATCTCTGAAATTTCATAGTTATCAATCAATCAAATTACAAAACCTAATCGCAAGTCGTGACAAATCCAACGCAATATAAATCTAAGAAAAATGCAAGTACACACGGTTTGTGAAATTATTGGTAGCAGGATAATTGTCGGCGAATTAGTAACTGGTGGTGGGGGTCCGCAATGGTCGACGTCTAGAAGCAAAACGACCAACTAGTGATATCAAAGTCAGCGTCAACTCCAAATATCCAAAACCATGCTTATCGTATTAATGTATCATTGTATCCTTGTCTTATTGCAAAAACATAATTCTTACATTGATTGAGATCTATTTCAAAGTAATGTCATTCTCAGAAGATTAAAATGGTTATCTTTTGAATACAAGCCAAACTATGTATTGAAATGAATAATGATGCACTTTGAGTCTACAATTTAGCTATATTCCAAAATTCTTTTTCTTCGGGCAAACGAAACGAATAATCACGACCTTGTTCCACACGGCAGTAAGTTTCAAAATATAGAAATTTGTTGGCAACTAATATAAAAAGATCCGGCATTGACTTAATATGTGTGTGTGAACACTGGCCACTAATCGCGCCGTCGCCATATCCATAACTACCACAATAACTTGTTGACATAAATGCAACTGTGATGAAACAATAGTTAATCCTTTTTCATCATGAGAGTAATATGTCAAATACTCAAATTACAACAATAAATAATAATATGCTAGCATCAATTTTCTACACTCGTTAAGTTTTTCCAAAACGAGACTCAGTTTCAAAGTCATAAGATATAACTAAAACTACGTAACGAATTAAGATTGCTTAACCTTACTTTCTGTTCAAGGGACAAATAAAGTATAGAACCCCCACAAAAAAACCCTGAATTGAGAATTGCTGCACAAGATCAGTCTGCATTATATTTCTTAAATGGCCTTAACCAGAGACTTATTGTCAACGCAAAAAAGGCCCAAATCACTATGAATTAGGAATGAATAATAAGGCCATTTTGTAAGTTGATTCATCAGCCATGTCAAGGCCATTTCGAAGCATACTCAGAAGTCATAGACCAGACAAAAAAAAAAAAAAATTGGAATTTATAATTGAAAAATTCCTTTAAATATCACTAAAATTTTTTTTTTCCAAAAATACCACATTTTATTTTTTTTTTCCAAAAATACCACAAAATTTTTTTTCTTCCAAAATTACCACAAACACAAAAATTGATTTTCAAAGATGTAATTTTTTTTTTTAGGTTTGGGTTGACACATTTAGTTTTAGGGTATAGTTTTTAGGGGTAGGGTTTAGTATTTAGAATTTAGGGATTATTTTTTAGTATTAGAACTTTAATTCAATTATGTGGTATTTTTGGAAAAAATTACATATTAATAGTATTTTTGGAAAAAAACTAAATTGTGGTATTTTTGGAATAAAAACTAATTTTAGTGGTATTTATGACAATTGCCCTTTATAATTTGCATTTCCTCAGAACAAAAAATTTAAAAAAATAAATAAATAGAGAAACAATCCATCAATAGAACTAATTAACCAAGGAACTAAATCTGATTCGTCTCTCTAATTCATTGGTGACAAATTATTTCAACTCTTTTCCTCAAAAATACTTACTAAAATTACCCATTTTCTTTTCTTTTAGCATATTGCATTTATATATAAATAACCAACCTCCTCTCTTCGTACAAATAATCAACAATCGGTGTTCAAACACCACACAATTCTTCACAAAATTATTTTCAAATGACTAAATATCTCCACCTTGCCACCGCGGTGGTCCTCCTCCTCCTGACGGCGAGCCAAAGCGGCGTAGCAATGGCTCGGCGGGTTAGGCGAGGCGGGGGCGATCCATGCTCCGTGTCAGATTTCAAGGTGTTGTGCAGATCAGTGGTGAAAGGACAAAAGAACGTTAACGCAGCGACGGAAGTGTCCATAAGAGAGCTGATGAAAAGAACGATCAAGGCCAAAGAAGCTGCCAAGAGTGGCCGGAAAAGCGGCGGAGGACTCAAGACTTGCTACTCAAACTACGACAGTGCGCTCGACAATCTACAAAAGGCGTTAAAGAACATCAAACAGAATGATGGGTTTAGTCTTAACATCAATCTTAGTGCCTCCTTGACGGACTTTGATACGTGCAATGACGCAATGGGTGGTGGTAAGGCTTCGAATGTCTTTGCAAAATCCACAAGCACGTTGCACGAAATGGCTGATAATTGCTTGGCTCTCTCTACTCTCGTCAAACAATAATGATAAATCCAAATGTGAATATTTTAATTTAAAAAAAAAAAAAAATGGTTGGGTAGATTTCCTCTTTTTAACTCTTGTGTACGGTTTCGGAATGTTATGAACATTGTGTGATTAAGAGGGGTTTAATTTAATATTGGTTGCTTATTACGATAATATACAAACGTTCTGTTTCTTCTCACCGTAGAAAGCCCATTATGGAAAATCTCAGCCCCATATAAAAAACCCAATATATCAAATCTCAGGCCTTTATGCCATAAAGATGAACGACAGTCACACATATGCAGGCATTATTAATGCCGCATTAATAATCATGTGCATCATGATGATGTATTGTATCGGTAATTATGTGTAATTGTGTATGGTCCGAAGAAATATGTAATAATCACGCCGCTTTGTGAAACACCTTGTTCACAACATGATGAGTAATCATAGTCTAATGCCGAATCGTAGTAGTATATACTATATAAATGTTCCATATCTCATACTCATAGAGTCTAATGTCGAATCGTACAGTATAAAATATAAATATTCGACGGTACTATTACTATATAATGAGATCCTAGCTAACTGAGAAAAAAAAAGGAAGGAAATATAACCTCGTGGAAGAGAAAAGCTGAGCATGGGACGGCTTTAGACAGCATCATTGCTCGTACATCAAATTGTTGTATCCTACTTTTGCTTCAATATTCCTCTTTTTCATCACTTTTTTCACATTCTCTCCCTGTCTTCTTTTGGTTAAAAAGAAAGTAGGCTATTATAGAACAGATTAAATGACATATACAATTTTTTTCATTATTTGTATTCCTTCACACAGAAATAGAAATGTAAATGTTGTAGTGGAATTTATGATGAGGAAATTGGCCTTATTGAATTATGCCTAGTTTTCTGGAGTATGAGAACGACAATATCATGTTATAAAACACTTTATTTTGATCAGGGAATTTTTGAATATGCATTGGTTATTTGAATTAGAATATCCACAGTTAATTACTACTCCTTTTGTTCCTAATTAATCTAAGTTTGAGTTTCAAAATATCAAATATGTATCACAAACTCTTTTTTTTGTGATAAGTTAGTAACCCAATTTGATTCGGTTAAGAATCTGAATTCTTCCACGTTTTAGCACACATGACTGATCTTTACAGTAAATGGAATTTCTAAACAGTTTGTGCTTAAACCTACGTATTCATTTACATAGGTTGTGCCAAACATTACGTCAAAAACTGGTAAGCATAAAAGCTAATGTGAACAGATAATTTTGTAGTCTCGAATTATTATTAGTGGTCTACTAATGCAAATATGTAGTGATTCATTGTCTTCAATTAGTGGTCGTAATAATCCTCCCTCATGAGTCATGATTCAGAGATTCACATATAATATAAAATACTGCTCCTATGAGCCACCAAAACTAATGCCCTCTTGATGCCATTCTTTTCGTTTACAAGAATCAAATTCTCCCACTTTATAGAAGACCTTTACTTATACATTCCCTTCAATATTTTACTTAATTTCTTTACTTTTTAATATTGACTAATAACCATTTCTCAGTTCGACCGATCATGCCGTGTGTGCATGCATTCATGTATAACCAAGATAGAATCGTTATAGGCCACATGATCTGGTATATATGGATCAGATTCTTCATACTTTCTATGCTGCAAGTACGTCTGTATGTGTCTTTACATACGAATTATTGTATACATGCACGCATGCGTATGGCCCCAACCATTAAACCCTTTGGGATCTATATATATATACATGTAATTTGCATCTGCCAAAAAGCATGTGTTTGATCAGGGTTATAGTAGGATAAATATGCGGAAAACTTTATATCCTTTACTTCTTTGGGTTAAAAACTTTAAGCAAGTTGGAATTAACCGCATCATCCAAAATAGGATGAGTTTAGAGCCATAGGATTTGTTTATTTTTAAAAGATGTGGAAAACTTTATAACTTTACTACTTTTGGTTAAAAACTTTAAGCGAGTTGGTCCTAACCACATCTGCCAAAATAAATGAGGTTAATTAGTGGTATTATTAAGATCATGCTGTACCAAAGTACTCAAGTTATAATTCTTTTTGCCACTCAATCATAAGTCTATGTGGTCAACTCTGCTACTGTATTGTGTATAATTAATCAAAATCCAAAACAGCATGGTATAAGACTAAAAATCTCACAAGGGACAAAATTTTCTATAGTGCCATAGTGATTTTTGAAAGAAATGAATTAAAAAAAAATGGAAGGGGAAAAGCTAGATGAATGCGATAACTCGTTAAGAAATAGACTAACAAACGATCATCAATGTGTATGTGTCCCTACGAGGACCGCACCCACTTAATTCCGCAACTTCAATACCTATTGACCCTCTCTTTTCTTATAAATGACCCACTTATAATTATTAGTATCTTATATGGTTCGTATATTGTAGTTGCAAGGTTGTAAAAATGTCATAATAGTATAGTTATTATATACGAAGAAACAAATAATGTCAAGATTTATATATAGATACAAGTAAGCATAATGCATGCTTGGTTAAATCACTCCTCCGTTTTGAGAGACAATATGATTATACTTTAAAAAGATTGACACTCTCGAGCCTCGATAATTATATTTCACAACTCGTACTATGCTATTGTAATGTTTTTTTCCCCTCAATAAACTTGCTTTGATTTCCTCAAATTCATATATAGTTATAGATATATATATCACCGGCTCTCTTCAACCTAACAACAATAATATTACATTATATACTACTACTAGTTTGTTGTATATTATTTTTCCAGCTTGGTGATTATATATAAGCATATTTTGGATCTCTAATTAAAGAGATTGCGTACCGTAAACTCAAGACTTACAAAATTAAAAGAAAACTCACCATATTTGTTTGTTAGCAATTGCAAGAGATTCCATAATAAAACATTTCACTGTTCTACAAGCAACATTGTGGAATACATAAATATTGTTAGCTCTGTCGTAATTTCTTGGATGTATCATGGAACTTAAAATCTAACTTGTACAGTACTCTACATTAACTGTGAAAGAACAAAACAAAACAAAAAAGGGCTTGGAAAGAGAGAGTTAGCTGTAGCACCAGAAAGCAAAGAGCTTTGAAGAAACTCAAATTCAAAGGTACTCAATTTCATCTGACTAGCTCTGACCCCCTTTCTTTAAACCAAAGAATGATCACCACCAAATCCAAATATCCCTATAAATTACCCTTCTCTTATATTCCTCTCTCTCTCTCTCTCTTCTTCTATCATTTACTACTTCTTAAACTTTTCTAGAAATCTGCAAAACCCTTAATTTGAATTCATCATCACTTAACCCTGTATTTATATCACCCACATGCCCAAAACTTTCGTAACACACAACCCTAATAAATTTTTGATGGGTTGATTCATTCTTTATTGTTTTCCTTGATCTTCTGAGTTTTCCTTAGAGAAAGTGATTATGTGTTTAATGGGTTTGTTGGGAGATGTGTCAGTAACATCAAGAAGACGAACAACAATTCAAAACCGTATTAAATGTTGTCTTTTTGATCACTCAAGAAGAAAACAACAAGACAGCAGATGTTTCCATCATTCGTCTTCACACCAAGCTTCGTTCAAGTCTGATACGATGTTCTTCTCCTCTAACGCTCTCAGATTGATTCTTTTACTCTGTCTCGTCTCTTCTTCCTTCTCCTCCTCCGCCGCTTCTTTATCCAATTCCACAACCACCAATCAAACTCTCCGGCCGCAAGAAGAGCTTCAGAAGCTCAAATTGATTAGAGAAGAGCTCCAAAAGATCAACAAGCCCGCCGTTAAAACCATTCAGGCAATTTCTCTCACTCTGTTTTTTGCTCTGTTTTTGTTGAACAACCGACATGCAATTTTTTTTTCCTCTGTTCTTAACTCTGTTTCTTCTCTCTATGTCTTATGTTTGCAGAGCTCAGATGGTGATACAATAGATTGTGTTTCGACTCATCAGCAACCAGCTTTTGATCATCCTCTCTTACAAGGACAGAGACCAATGGTAAATTTTTACTCTCCCTCTTCCTTCTTCATTTCTTTTTCTTCTTCCGCAAGTTTTCTTATCAAAGACTTCAAAATTTCCTTTTTTGCGTTAGGATCCGCCTGAGATCCCAAAAGGGTATAGCATAGAAGATGAATCGTATGAAGATTCATCACAGCTGTGGAGTTTATCCGGGGAGTCTTGTCCGGAAGGTACGATTCCGATAAGAAGAACAACGGAACAAGACATGTTAAGAGCAAGTTCTGTTCGGAGATTTGGTCGGAAAATAAGGCGTGTGAGGAGAGATTCCACTAGCAACGGACACGAAGTAAGTACACCATTTCAATACTAATTAATCAAAAAAAAAAGTCAAGAGGTTTCTTACTTTTTTGTAAAGAAAAAGATTTAGAATGATACCAAAAATCAGCTTTTTCGTAATTCTCTGCACGACCATAAGATAACACTTACTAGTTGTATGCAAAGGAGTGAAGCGTGACATAACCAAGATTATTCTCTGTCCACAATTTCACGTCGTGAAACAAAAAGATTATTCTCTGTTACTTTTCTTTTTTTCTGTGTTGATACTCCAAATTTAGCGTTTGAGAATTTATTTGATTGATTAAAAAAAAAATTGAAATATTTTGTAGCATGCGGTGGGATATGTATCCGGGAGACAATACTACGGAGCAAAAGCGAGTATAAACGTGTGGTCACCACGTGTGACTAGCCAATACGAGTTTAGTCTTTCTCAGATTTGGGTTATCGCTGGTTCGTTCACACACGATCTTAATACCATTGAAGCCGGTTGGCAAATTAGCCCGGAGTTGTACGGCGACACTTACCCAAGATTCTTCACTTATTGGACGGTAAATGTTTCCTCCAACTTTTATAGTTAATTTATATCCTTACTTTAATTTATATATGTAGGTTAAAGGAATTAATTTTTATTGAATTAACATTTTGTTAACAATGGCATTACTGATAGTGATTTTCAGTCCGATGCATACCGAGGAACGGGTTGCTACAATTTGTTGTGTTCCGGTTTCGTTCAAACCAACCGTCGAATCGCGATCGGAGCTGCGATTTCTCCTAGATCTTCGTATAGAGGCAGACAATTCGATATAAGCTTGTTAATTTGGAAGGTAATTTTTCTTCATCTTTACGTATACATATTTACGCATATTATCAATTAGAAAGAAAAAAATATACTAACAATATTTACCAAATAATTATTAAGTTTTCTCATATATTTTTATCTTCGATCCCTTCATTCATCTACACTTCTATACCATGTTACCAATATTAATAAGCAGTTAGAAGAATTCCACATGGTTCACATCAATGTTATGTTGGGTCAACTCAGCTCTTACTTTAGAACTTAGAAGATGTGTCTCCACAATGTCTTAAATAATTTGAATAGTGTTTTAAGTCATAAGAATAACATCAATAATATTGTATGCTTGTATAATCCACGTATAGGATCCCAAGCACGGTCACTGGTGGCTACAATTCGGGTCGGGTGCGTTAGTCGGATATTGGCCAGCGTTTTTATTCACGCATCTAAAGCAACATGGGAGCATGGTCCAATTCGGTGGCGAGATTGTGAACAACCGACCCGGTGGTTCACACACTTCAACACAAATGGGCAGTGGCCATTTCGCCGGTGAAGGTTTTGGTAAAGCATCTTATTTCCGGAATCTACAAATCGTTGACTGGGACAATACTCTTATCCCCGCTTCGAATCTAAAGATGCTCGCAGATCATCCCAATTGTTATGATATTAGAGGTGGGACGAATCGTGTGTGGGGTAACTATTTTTATTATGGAGGTCCAGGTAAAAACCCTAGATGTCCATGAAGAATCAAGAAAAAAAGGGTTTATTGATTATTATTATTCTTACATTAGTGTGCAAATGAATTTTGGGGCTTAAGGGAGATTAGGAATTTTTACATTGCCGCTAGGTGTTTTGCAAATATCACGTAGATGAGTTTTTTTTTTTTTTTTTTTTTAAACCATAACAGTATCACCACCACGAGCTCTAGCGAACAAATTCTTGTTTGTTTTTTTGGTTTGTTAAAAATGATAAGTATAAAGTTTGGTAGTGTTATACTTTTCTTTATTGTTTTTGAAATTGTGATTTTGGAATTACCGATTTTGTAATGTTTAAATTGATTGATTAGTGTTACCAAATACCAGTGTGATCACTACATTGAGAATCAAGTGTTGATATGTTATATCATATATATATATATACATAAAAATATGGTTATGAAGTTTCACTTTCAATATAGAGTTTAAATGCAGAATTAAAACTGTCAGATTTCGTCATTTGTGGACCAAAATATATAGTTCTATGGAAAATATCATAATTGGTTGTAGCAGAGACCTCATAATTAATTGAGGATGGCTGTAAATTTCTGACGATTAGATTTGAACATTCATCACAACTGTCCATTTATTGAATTAAAATAGTACTATACTACTATATGTGAAGAAGAATTAAGCAAAAATAATAATTTAGAGGTGGTGATGTATTTACATGATGGGACCATAAATTAAAATGCCGATTTAATGGTCTTCATTAATCGCCCCACGTGCCTTCTTTTATTACAACATATTTCACAAAATAGTTCTATAACATTTTTATATTCCTTCCAAAAGTGTTTCTTAATTTTTAATTTTCTTATACTACTACTTTGATTGTAACAGACTAACAGTTGGTGCAATTCTCATTCCAGTTGTTTTAACCACTTTCGTAAGGCAACATCTTTTTTTTTTTAATTTGTATATATAAAGTAGTATTCGCACTCAGATGCTATTTAAAGCAATCTCATGTATATATAAATTTATGGTTTGGATTATATATTCTACGTTAAATTTAGATATTAACTTGAAAATAGTATGAATAAGCAGTAACAAAACTAACTGAAACCCAAAACAAAGTGTTAATCACAGATAAGATATCCACATAGTATCATTTATAATCAAGAACATGGGCCTAGGCCCAATAATTGTAGGAGAAAACACGAGAGACTAGTCAAATATACGGCCCTGGCCCTTTTTTGGGAGAAACACTGATTTTACGCAAGTGGTAAATTAGTTTAACGTAATCCCATATTTTTAACAAAATGCACACAGAGTGTAAACTAAACCAATGGTGGAAACAGTTCTTACTTAAAACAACATATGATAGTCCGCGCAAATAATTTTTTTAATAAGGTTTAGTTTTCCTTGTTACGACTGTCTTGTTCATCTTTGATAATGACATATAGGTGGTTGTTTAGGGCACGAACTAATATAGACTGTAAAACATTTAATCGATGGGTCGGAAGAACCAATCCGAATGAAATAGAGTGCGAATAGTATATGATTTGGGTTTCTTTTGTTAATTAATATTGACACAATATGAACGTTGATAAAAATAAAATAAAACGACGACAAGCAACAATAACAACGGCGAGCGAAGTGGGAGCGTGAAGCATGCAAACCGACTCATCATGTTATTTGTCCTTTTACTCCGATCGTTTCAACTACGTAGGCTCGCCATTTGGCAAACACTCTCGAAGAATATATTTATGACAAAATTCGAATATTTTTTAAGAAATTATTAAAGGATGACTTAATTAAAAGAAAGACGAAACTGCGAATTATCATAGAATCGAGAATTTTAAAGTCAACCTAATTAAATACCACTAGTAGCCAACTTTTTTCCCCTTCCTTCAATTATAGGTAAGACAAAATTATCATATCGAACCTTTCCACGTGATATCACGACCCTTCGAAAAGACATACCTTCAACAGTTAAACTCGCAAGACTTTTGTGAAAACAGACGAAATTTTAGTGTAATATGCACACTTTTTCAAATATGTATAATTCGTGTAATAATGGTGTTATCATTAAGATAGTAATCTCGTCAATAAAGCATGGACAAAGTCTTATGCGATTCATAAAATGTTTCATCATGACTATGTGTCAACAGTTAATCCCCATAATGAAATGAAATTTGGGATTCTTACACAAAATGCCATTTGGCGTTCTTACACAAAATGCCATTTATTGAGCCAAAACTTTTGTTTTTGCCATTTGTCTAAATAATTTTCAGTTTTGTTTTTTTTATTGTGCAAACATTTTTTTTGCCATTTGTCTAAATAATTTTCAGTGAATTATTAGACGAAACTGCAGTTGCTATTTTTCATTTTTAAATATGAAATATTTCGAGTTTTTTTTTCATAAAACATATACTTTATAACATGAACTATACCCTAAAAAACTGGAATCTAATAAACCCAAACATCATGTTTAAATTTATGATCTTAGATATAAAAATGTGCCAAATCAACAAAGGGATTTCGAAAGTCCCATATCCCACAAATGCCATCCCAAAAAATCTTTTCCAAGTAATAAACTCATGAAATTTAGAAAAAGAAAAAAAAAAAAACATTGACATATATAGCCTCTCTTTTTTTTGTCAACCGTTGATTGACAGAGCCTATTAGATAGTTTTTTTTATAGAGTAATAAAGATATATGGTGCATCACTTTGAGACGCAATTTCTACAAATGTATTGTAACAATTAGCTAGAACATAGTTTCTTATATGATGATCAAAAGTATCAAATTCTATATTGTGTACGTACATGACTTTAGTAGTAACTTTTCAATTTTTTTTGTTATTGGTGGTTAAGTTTTATATATATATCAAGACATTGTGTTGTTTTTATGGATACGCATTGTTTTATGAAAATCAAAACTCAACCACGACAATTCTGATTTGTTTGTGGAGATTTAAAATCAAAGTGGTATATATAAAAATTATCATTGGATGCATAGTCATCATCATTGTGCGGGACTCTTTGTGCTAATATATCTATACTTGGTCCCATGTACTAGAATGAATATTGATCATGTATCAAATCACTTGAATCGTCGTTTGCCCAAAATAAAATTTGACCTAAAAGATTTGATTTAGTTTGTCATTCGGGAAGCCGATATATCACGTCCACCCGCTTTTGTGTCTTGGAACGAAACTAAATATTTTGATGATACTGTATTTACTATCTTTCAAAATATCTAATGTCGACGGATGAATGAATGAGATAGTGATCAAAATAGGTCCATCTAAGTAAATGATATGTGATGATGAAGTCCTATGGGAAATGGAGAATTAAATATTTAAATTTGAATGGCTTGTGACTTCATCATTACCCTCAGTCTCTCCCTACGTACGCTTTCCAACTTGGTGGTCTCAATACCATTTCTATTAAAATTAAAAGAAAAATCCACTACGTTGTTAATTGGTAGTGTGTTACTGTTTTTGATGACTGATGATATGGAAATTATAAAGTTCATTATGCTTTGAGAGGACTGCATCAAACCAGTCATGCACCAAACTCAAAGTTGGTTTGCAAGAAGCCAAAACAATGTAAAATGTGGTTTGAACTCTGAAGGCATTAACTACTCTCGGATTTTTCTTCATTGTTGTTTTCATTCAATGCATAGGAAAGAATAGGCCAACGAATCCAAAAAAAGAATCCTACAAGATTTACTCTCGCCCACTCACGCAATTAATGAAGCTGATTTTGAAAATGAAATTTCGGGGGAAAGTAACAATATTGGAAAATAATAATAATCATTTTTTTCACAACTGCAAAAAAGATATAGACTAAAATGAGTTAGATTTGTTAATTGTATAATTCTAAGATGTGTATGGAGTATGTTTTAGGTTTTTCAAATAAAAGGACATCAACACCTTTAGAAAACTAGTACTATATGATTGGAATATTATAAGTTTTAGATTTTAAAAGCCATAAACTAGACCAAAACTACTTTCATTCAAGACCACAATATGATTAGCAAATACTATAAGCATTTTTATACGCTAAGGATGTTTTCTTTTATTTTTAGTTAGAAAAATACAAAAATTTGAAAAAATATTTTCTGAAGTGCCATTTTAAAGATCTTGATGAAAAGTAATAGCAGTTTCTCGTAATTTACTTTAAATTGTTTTTACTAATATCCATCAAAATAGATTAAATAAATCAATAAAAAGAAATATTCCAAATAATAAGTATTTTTATTCTTTAAATATATCCAGGTATTGTCATAAATACCACTAAAATATGTTTTTATTCCAAAAATACCACTAAAATGTATTTTTTTCCAAAAATACCACATAATTAAATTAAAGTTCTAATACTAAAAATTAATTCCTAAATTCTAAATACTAAATCCTACCTCTAAAAATTATACCCTAAAACTAAATATGTCAACCCAAACCTAAAAAAAAAGAATTCTACATCCTTAAAATCATTTTTTTGTGTTTGTGGTAATTTTGGAAAAAAAACTTTTGTGGTATTTTTGGAAAAAAAAACTAAGATGTGGTATTTTTGGAGAAAAACTTTTTTAGTGGTATTTAAAAGAATTTCTCAAAAATTTATCTATGAAAATAGCATTTGGGCAAAACTGTTAGTCAAACCATTTTAACAATGTAGTAAATAAAATGTGTATTTATAGTCATTTAGAGATTTAAAACATGTATTCATAGTCATTTAGAGATTTACGAAGAAGACAAATGAAAGATTTTTGTTTTCCGATATTTCGGAATAGGTTATAGACATCTCAAATAGAATCTAGGATGTCAAATATCTAGAATTTCGGCGGACATCATCTTAATTAGTTACAGATAAAAGATCAAAATGAAGTACACATAATTAATACGTGGGTGTAAAATTTACTCTCATATAGTTTGAAAATTTATTAAAACATGTATTTTAAGTCATTTAGGGATTTACGAAGACGATAAAGGCAAGATCTATTCGGCAGATAGAAATGAATAGAATCTCAAATATCGATAATGTTAGCGGATATCATCTAAATTAGATACATGAATTTTTTGTTTTTTTGTCACTAAAAAAATAATAATTCAAATTAAAGTTACATAATTAATATCTGAAGGGATACTAAAAGAATTTCTCATACCAAAAACAATATCTAAAAAATTTGTGCATTGAAGAAAAAGACATCTTATAATAAAAAGGATAGTATATTTTTAACTCATGGTAATTATGTTAATTATGTGGTAATTCCTTACCCTTTTGTAGTCTTTGTTAGATTTGTTTAAATTTTGTTTTTNTGTTTTTTTTTTATATATATATATATATATATATATATATATATATATTGCATGTCAATTATAGCTATGTAGGGGGTGTTATTAGATTCTAATTTATAAAGAATTTAGAAGACTTCAACAAAATCATCAAAAATATATAATTAAAAGATTTTTAAGGATTGATAGCGAATATTTTATAGTTTTGTTAATTAGTTTTCTAAAATCTTGTCAATTAATTCAAACAATCTTTGTATTTTTGTGATAGTTTCCATGACTTAATTTTGTAAAGAAAGTGTTAAAATCATGAACTAATAACATAATAATTGAATTCATTAACAATCCTAGATTTTTTGTTCTAATTGAATAACACAAAACTTTTATTGACTTTATAAAAGTTTGAATCCAATAACCCAAATTTGTTAAGATTTTAAATGACTTTTTATAAATCACAAACTAATCACTAAACTTTAACATAGTGTAATAAAATCTTGATCTAATAACAACAGATTCTACTTACATTTAAAGTCTTTAAAATTCTATTAAAATTCCAAACCAATAACCCCACTTATTGGCTATTTTGTTTATTGTGGAGTAATTCTTTTCAGAAAAGTTTTACACTATTTCTTTTTTGTTGTTGCCAAAATAGCTAATACTATTATTGCCCTTTAAAAGTAAAGATTTTATAAGTGTATTTTTTTGGCCAAAGGTATAATTTTTTTTGCATTACCACTCTTGCCTTTCTTTTTTTTTTTTTTTTAATGGGGGAAAAGATATAGTAGTATTTTATTGATAAGATTGTAAATATCGCTTTCCTTCTATAAATACACTCAGACCTATACACTATTTTCTAATCATTAAAGACTGTTACAAACGAAGAAAAAAAAAAGACCAACCAAGAGAGAAGAAGAAGAAGAAGAAGAAGGAGATGGTGAAATTGGAGAACCCGAAGAAACCCGAAAACGTTTCGAACAAGAACATCCCCTTGTCCGATTTTGTCGTCAATTTGGATCAGTACGTTTTGTGTTTACCTTCACAAAAACCCCTTATAACGACATTGCAAGATCATAGGCTCAAAACAAATCGAAATCT